>NW_027181804.1:22131921-22531921 GCF_029961685.1 Aristolochia californica
TGTAAACCTAGCTTGTAAAGTACTGCCACCAGATCTTAGTTACTACCAATGCAAGAAGTTTCTGCATGATGTAAAATATTATCTTTGGTATGACCCTTTGCTATTCAAAAGATGCCCTGACCAAATCATTCAAAGATGTGTGCCAGAAGAAGAGATGGAAGCCATTCTCCATCATTGCCATTCATCACCATATGGAGGACACTTTGGAGCAACCCGAACAGCAGCTAAGGTACTTCAAAGTGGTTTCTTTTGGTCTTCTATTTTTCGTGATAGTTACTTTGATGAAAACTTGTGACTGGTGCCAACGTATAGGAAATATTTCAAGGCGTCAAGAGTTACCATTGAAAAACATCTTAGAGGTTGAGTTATTTGATGTTTGGGGAATAGATTTTATGGGGCCTTTTCCTCCTTCTTTGGGCTTTGTTTATATCTTGTTAGCAGTTGATTATGTGTCAAAATGGGTGGAAACAATTGCTACAACGACAAATGATGCAAAGGTAGTACTCAAATTTCTGCATAAGAATATATTCACAAGATTTGGCACTCCACGAGCTATTATTAGTGATGAAGGGACCCACTTTTGCAAAAAGTTTTTTGATAATCTTCTTTCTAAATATGGTGTGAAGCACAAGATAGCACTTGCCTACCATCCTCAAACTAATGGCCAAGCTGAAATTTCAAATCGAGAAATCAAGAACATCCTTGATAAGATGGTCAACACCAATAGAAAGGATTGGGCAAAGAAACTTGATGATGCTTTGTGGGCATACCGTACAGCCTTTAAAACACCTATCGGGATGTCTCCTTACCGATTCGTGTTTGGAAAGGCGTGTCATCTCCCTGTGGATTTGGAGCATAGAGCTTATTGGGCTATAAAAAAGTTTAATTTTGATTTAAAGGCAGCAGGGGAAAAGCGACTTCTTCAATTGAATGAGATGGATGAGTTCCGAAATGATGCATATGAAAGTGCAAAGATTTATAAAGAACAAACAAAGATGTGACATGACAAATAGATTCTTAGGCGTGATTTTTCACCAGGACAGCAGGTTTTACTTTTCAATTCACGACTCAACTCTTCTCGGGTAAGTTAAAATCAAGATGGACAAGTCCTTATACAATTGACAAAGTTTCCTCTTTTTGAGAAATACACTTGAAGGACAAGACAAGGAATATATTCAGAGTTAATGGTCAGAGATTGAAGCACTACTATGGAGAACAAGTGGAGAGGAACTATGCATATATTCCTTTTGGAGATCCTAATTGATGAAGATTGAAAAGTCTGGCTGTAGACTTTAAAACAAGCGCTTATGGGAGGCAACCCATAAAACTTTCTTTTATTCTTTTCTTTTTTATTATCTTTATCATTTTTTTAATAATTTGGATTTTGATGCAGGTTTATTTTACATGAATAAAGAGCTGAAAATTATAAACTACGGCTGATTCACCATGAAACCAGGGAAGTTCCTTTCATTTCCTCAATCATTTTCACTTTTGCATGACAATGAGGACATTGTTTAGTTTAAGTTTGGGGGTGTAAACTCCTATAGTCATTTGGTCTTCTTGTTTGTTTTTTATTTTATTTTACTTGTGATTTTATAAGTTTTGAGTGTTTGATTCTCTTACCAAGCATGTATTTGAGTATGATTGAATTCTCTATGACTCTGAAATTTGTGAATGAAGATGGTTTTGAGAAAAGATTTCAAAAAATTTCTTTTATGTCAAGCGGAGTTTTGTGGGTACTTTGATTTAAGTCTTTGACCTTGAACATAATTGAGCACATAGTCGTTTTTCTTTTATTCCATTTTGCGTGTGAAGAGAAGAAGTTGAATTAACTGGAAGAGGGAAGTTCAATCTTGCTTTGCTCTAGAATCCGTTGATGGTTCGTTGAGGCGAAATCCTAGTTGATACCAAATATTAGAGAAATGATCTAGGCAATTTTTTTTTGTCATAACCGAAAAGCTTTCTCAGCCATCCTAAGTATCATGCTATCATTGCATGGTGTATTTCCATTGTCAACCCCCTTGAGCCTTATTTTACATAAGCCTTTATATTTTCTTTTAACTACATAAACCATTCCCGTTCTAAGCCTGAAAAACCATGAATCTACCTTTTATAGTTTGAGAAAATACTTTGGTGGAAATTTACATTTAAAGAGAAAGTTAGTTCAAAGAAAATTATCCATATTATGTTTGTTCTGTTTAATCAAAGTGAAAAAAAAACTCAATAAGTGGAGTATGTATCACTTCAGATTTTGTTAAAGGAGTAGTTGGTATTACTCTATTGATTACAGCAACAATAATGTCACCAGTATGAGCATATGGTTGTGGAAAAGCTATGGTTTGAATCCTATGGATATCTCTTTTATTGTTCTTTTCACCAAGTATTTTCCCAGTTCACTTTGATTTTCCATATCCATTTCTTTCTTAGTCCTCACCCTGTGGCTTGTCATTACAACCTAATTAAAGACCTTTTGATCTCTGATTTTGGTGTTGACTACATTAGTGGAGAGGATTTATGAAAATTGGACTTATGGGTTAAGTTTTGAGAGAATTCTTCTAAATTTAGTTGTTCTACTTTTATCAGAGTTTGCAGGTGGTTTGAGGTTAAATTGACTATATCACACACACACTCAAGGTCTTAGCTTTAGGTTGACCATTGCTTGACAAATTGCTAAATTTTTGATTGATTTTCCTGCTATCTTTGATGTTAAAAGAGTAAGATATTAGTGATGAAATCTAAATTCAGATCGTGAGTTGGTGAGTGATGATACTTCTCTATGGGGTCTAGTTGATATTGCCTAAAGTAGTATTTTATTTTATTTTCTTTTTGTTTGAGGACAAACAAAGTTTTAAGTTTGGGGGTGTTGGATGACTTGCATAATTTAATATATATTTATCACCTTTTAACTTTAAAACTTAGTCTAATTTTATTTATTTTCATTGATTTTAGGTTTCATTGTTGTTATTTAAATTTTATGTCAGATTTGAAGAAAATAAAGATCTAAATTTTACCGGTGCAATTTGAGGATAAAGATCAAGTTTGATTTTTTTTAAGATGCTAAAGATAGAAGGGAAAAGTTGATGATGAAAAAAACGTTGAAGGATCCTAACTACACGTGGACTTCAAGTCTGAAGAAGATAAAGAATTGGAAATCATCTTTGATATGCTCTTGGATGTGGAAGGCAACAGGTGAGTTTGACTTGGTCTTTACGGAAGGAACGAAGCAGCTTTAGCCTTTCATTTTTTGTTTTATGGAAGAGGTAGCAGATTTGAAGCGATCTGTTTTTAGCGAGTTCCAGGCATTGCACGTAGGTGGGATCATGGACAGTCACAGAGGGGAGAAAAAGGGAGTGAATATTTTTCTGTTGTTTTTGGAAGACAAGCTGCGACTGTGAGGACGTTGGTACTGAGAGCAGAGGAGTATTTTTCAGTGTTCATTTTCCTTCCATTATTCTCAGAAAAATTATGGTGAATTCGTTTATGTTGAATTTAATTTTTAGCATGAGCTAAATTTTATTTATTCTAGGAAAACGATGTAATATAGTTCCGAACTGTGCTTGATTTTTTATGCTAATTTAAAGTAATTCTTTCTTTGTTTATCTGATTTATTCTGAGTTTATTGCTTCTAGTTAACTGGCCATTAATTAAATGATTTTAATCTTATGATTTGCTATTGAAAGAGAGAATTATAGGATAGATCTTGAATATTTCGGCATAGGTAAATATAGAGATTGAAAGACTTGTATGAACCTATGTAGTATTTAAATCATTAGTTTTAATGCTTTCTTGCTTTATTAATTTGCATACTCTTGTGTAAAAAGATGAACAAGAATAATTTCCAATTGACTATCGAAAGAGGCTTTTGGATGAATTAGAGATTTGCTAATAAACAGAAAGAATTAAATTAAATTAGTTAGATGAGTAAACATAGTGAGGAATTAGGTGAAATCGATTTCCTAGAAGTTTTCTTTCCCATTAATTTGATTTTCTAACATCATTTTTCTTTTCCTTTGCGTATTTTTCTTTGAATTGATTTTATTTTGAATTGCAATTACAAAAATCTTAGTGACTTCTCTAGATAAAATTAAGATTAGTATAATTTTGGTATTTGTCAAAAGTAAGTTACCAATCCCTGAGGATGATACTCTTCTCATCACTTTACTATAAAATTTCGATATTGTGCACTTGCAGTTTTGCACCGATTAGTATCCCAACCGTGATATTTTTGAGAGTTAAATTTATCATGGTGTCCCAACCTTGATATTTTTTAGAGTCAAATAAATTATGGTATGAGAAAAGGTTTTGAGGTTACCTCTTCTTCAATAATAATGTCTCATGCAAAGAGGCATAATAGTAGCAGTTGTAATGTAACTTGATCATCTTCCAACACATATAACACAAACCAAAATAATAAACCTTGTAGAAGGACCCATGAAATAATCATAATCCGATATAAATATTTTTTTCTTAGATGCATAAGCTTCATCTTTTGTGCACCCCCTTTCTTGAATATTTTGGTCACATAAACTTATCCACAACATATGGAATAAGTTACCTCTTTCTTGGGCTTCTTCTATGTCTCCTCTGCAAGCTGGGAGGTAATGGCAGTGATCCCAACTTGAACTAAATATCATAGATGTAGCAATATGCACAAATAACAAAGATGTATAAATAAACCCTTAAACTAGGGTGAAGTGAGATATTTTTCTGATAAATCAACTCAAAAAGTGACGTAAAACAATGGGCATAAATTCAGATTTTTTAATGCAACTGAATACCAACATGACCTTTGATTTTTCCAATGTGAATCTATCTTTAAATATAGATCAGATAGATATGAAATTTTCTCCTTATGAAATTAAACTTAAAATATCTTTTATCCAAGTATAACTTTACTTCATAACATATAATTATCATAAGATAAATATTCTGATAGATTTCGGTCTCTGTCATCTGGCCTAACTAAGCACTGTTTATCCTTTTTTTCCTTCATGCCCATTGACTCTTCCAAGATAAATATCTTCTTATAAAAAAAATCAGATTGAGATTTGGTTGAATAGGTAAGAAAATAAACTTACATATATTTTATTTGATATATAATTCTCCATATAAAGTCTCTTTCTTGATAACATAAAATACCTCAGAATTTGAAGTTTTTTGCTGCTGCTCGAACCTCTTTTCCTATTTGACCTTTAATGCTTCAAATATGAATTTCTCTTTGTATCTAACTCAGATAAAAATTTGGTTGAATAAGTAAAAGAATAGAATTACAGATATTTTTTTGATTTATATTTCTTCATATAAAGTCTAGTTCTTGAGAGCATAAAATACCTCAGAATCTGAAGCTTTCTGCTATTGCTTGAACCTCTTTTGCAATTTGACCTTCCATCATTCAAATATTTATATCTCTTTGTAGATAACTCCAATTGGAAAAAAATATTTTTACTTGGAAAGTAGACTCAAATATCTTTCCGTAAATATATAATTTGCAATATGAAAATCTCAGTATAGAGGTGAAAAATGCAAAGAAAACTACGGGTGTTGGGACTAAAAAAACATAACTACGAACCTAGACTTAGGGTTTAGGGTTTAAAGAAAAGGATCTCATTATCTCTGTGGGTTGACCAAGTCAACTCATAGAACCTGCTCTGATACCATGTTGAATTTATGGAAAAGAGAAATACTTCATTGACTTATTATAATTAGAGTACATTAACCTCTATTTATAATAGAGGAAGGTAGTAGAATCTAATTACATTAGAACTACCTTTGTCCCAATTACACCCAAACTCTAACACTTAAAGATAAATGCTAGCAAAATTAAATAACTCAATATAGATAAAAAACAAACATAACTCAAACTAGAACTCTTCTAGGACGTGACCATAAGATAAAGATGCCTTTGTGAGTCCTTGATCTTCCAACTTATGTGACAAGGATGCCAGCTCGTGGTAATCATGGTGGGTCCTACTTCTTAAGTACTTGGGCCCATCTTGTGAACCTTCCTTGGTCATGTGGGCTTGGGCCTATCATCCAACAAGAATTTTTTGAAAATACAGAACACACATCCATGTTGGCTAATGGCAAGTTTTCTGTTTGATCATAGATACGTCTGAGCTATTTTTCATTATTTCCTTTGTAGTAGCAATGAATGACAATGATGAATCAACAACAATCACATAGAATCACTCTTGGATTCTACACAGCGGGGATTACGATCATGTCATTGATACCCGACAGCAGCAAAGTAGCAACAATTTTATTCACCGAGAGATTAGACTTCTAATATTATTCCCACTTTCCAAAGAGAGGTAACAAAGAAACAGAGAACGATGGCAGAGACAAATACGAGAAAGGATATGAAAACTCGAGACTCCAAAGGCAATACTATTTAATCAAAACAAGAAAGCAAAAACAATGCACGAGACATAAGAAAAAAAATAAAAAAATTATATTTTAACCCTATACTGAGGATAATGAAACCTGAAAAACCATAGTCAAAATCCTGAAAATCAAAGCTCTGATACCATGTTGAGTTTTAGAGCTCCATGAATTTATCTCATGGAGAAAAAGGGTGAGAGACCCATTGGAAGAAAACTGGAGGAAGAAGGGTTATGGACTTGATTCCTAACCCTCCCCCTGAAGCTCTATTTATAGATATTATGAAATTACTATATTATAATAATACCCCTGAACTTAGGGTTTAGGGTTTTAACCTTGGAACTTTAACTTAATTACATCAATGTCATATCTATGAGATGACCCTTTATTTACCATCCTACTATCATTGTATGTGGGCCTATGGGCCTTCTCTTTGATCTGTGGACCTTAAGCCCGTCTTCCATATCTCTTGGATGCATGGGTCTTCCTTGGTCTTATGGGTTGGGCCCATCTTCTAATACACTTGGATATGTGTTATGGGACATCCTGGTAATGGGCTTGGATTAAGTATCTATGTCTTCCGCTCCTAACAGGCCGGTCTTTTGGGTAGTATGGGCTAGGTGCTTAAATTTGGTATCAGAGCCGACCCTCGGTCGCAAGTGCGATTCCCGGCAACGGTGCAGAGGCTGGATTTAAATACTGGTAGGCCTTAGGATAAAAATTCGGGTTGGGCCAGTGTCGTTGGGTCACGCGTAAAGGTTGGATTAAAATACAGGTAGGCCATAGGATAAAAACACGGGTCGGGCCTGTGTCGTTGCGCCGCCGTGGTCGTCGGCTCACGAAGGGGGGGTGAGATGTTATGGGACATCCTGGTAATGGGACTGGGTTAAGTAGCTATGTCTTCCGCTCCTAACAGGCCAATTTTTTGGGTAGTATTGGCTAGGTGCTTAACAATATGTGGGTATTCCTTGGTCGTGTGGGCTTGGGCCCTATCTTCCAACATCCTTCAACATTGTAGAACAGACCTCACTGTTGAGGAGAACATGGATATCACTAGGAAAATATCCATCGATGAGATGAAGATTGGGAAGTTTGGCTTCGCCATGTGGCGAGGTCACTGGGTGCAAAAGGACACTCTGCCCAAGGAGCTACCTCAGACAATAGGCTCCAGGGATGAGATGAGCCCCGAACCCCAAGACAACCAGTTTGAGTTCACCAAGAGGAGAAGGACCACATATGATACTTCTTCATCGAGGGACCAACTGAGTATTCTCGAGGATGTGATAGATGACATTCACACCACACAACTGGCCATTCTTGATACATAAGAGTAACTGATTACCAGCTAGATAGATATTCAAGCACGTCTGTAGAGTCTCGAGAGTATGATTGAGGGCATCATCAGCCATCCTACTCCGCTTGCATAGTCCTCCTCTGACACACCCTTTTTGTTAACTCCCACGTATCTACATCTACTTGTATTACATTTGTAATTATGATTGAGCATATGTAATTTACATTACCTTTTTGTAAATTGAAAAGCTATATATGAAATTTCCTTTGAGCCGATGTTTTGTTACTTGCTTGTCTTTTGAATATCTTTTTGAGTATGAAAAAAAAAGGAGTAAGAGATTTAAACCCACTAGCCACACTAAAAATTAAAAATTGAAACTTAAAATCTAAATTGAGGTACACATAGCTAAACATGGAGCCATTTCTCAAATTTGCATATTTGACTTATCCGACCTAGGGATAATGTAATTTTTAATTTTTTCAAAGTTAGGTTTTGTCATGATAAAATGGGGGAGATTTTGACCATATGTTGAATCCCTTCTTTATTTTGATGATAACGAAACTTAATAAAGCTGACAATTGTAAATCTAGTCTTACTTTTCCTTCAGGAGACATCCATTTAAATGTCTAAATAATAAAAAAGAAACAAGCTTCTAAATTACCTCAAGCATTATGGAAAATCGTGAACTCTTGAAGAAGCACCCTTAGAAGATGATGACAAATTGAAGACTAGAGTTTTTGGACTTACTGAAATTTCTCATAACTCAATCTATGTAAAAGAGAGTTGTCCACTCCTTCCAATTTGAGATACAATACAAACTTGGACTTTTAGGACACAACATGAGCACCATAAGTTTAAGTAAGAACTCAGTTCACCACTCTCAATTAAAACACATAGAGATAAGACATCACTTTATTAGAGAGTTAGTTCATACCAAGGTCACTATTAGAATAAAATTTTTTGCCACAAAAAATCAATTAACAGACATATTTAAAAAGTAATTAGGATTTGATTGTTGCTCAAAGAATCGAGGAGAACTAGGCATGAGCAACCCACGTTGCTTCACTTAGGTTGTGTTGATTTTCAGGACTCCATGGATTTAGCTCATGGAGAAAAAGAGGGAGAGACCCATTGGGAGAAAACAGGAAGAAGAAGAGGTTATGGACTTATGTCCTAACCCTCCCCTTGAAGCTCAATTTATAGATTGAAAAATCTACAACATTACAATAATATCCCTATAAATTAAACTAATTATATCAATGCAATCTCTATGAGATGACTATTTATTTACCATCCTACCATCACTATGTCAGCCTGTGGGCCTTCTCCTTGATCTGTGGGCCTTGAGCCCATCTTCCACATCTCTTGGCCTTATGAGTTTGAGCCCATCTTCTAACACACTTGGATGTGTGGTTCTTCCTTGGTCGTGTGGGTTTGGGCCCATCTTCCAACTCTCCCCCTCATGCTGGGGGAGAGAGAATATCATAAACGCCTAGCTTGTTGCAAATGGTGTATAGGATTTTCCCATGTAAAATGGTAGTCCATCATATCTTTTAACACTCCCCCTCAAGCTGCTGGTCTCTTCCAAGAAGGCCAAACTGGCATAATATAAGTGAGAGTAACACCACTCCTAACTATAAGATATCACTCCATAGTCCAATCAAATAACTCATGTTAGATGTTGGGCACATTTCTATCCTCTGTAGGCAGTGGGTCTATAGGCATTACTCAAAAGTGTAGTAATAAATTCCTCCATCATGGTGTCCCTCCACAAGACACTGACTCTCAAATGGTAGGAGTAAAGATGCCAATTCAGGGGGGTAATGGGTAATCACCCGGAAGATAATATTGTGGGGCTCCATGTGCTTTCTTCTTTATCAGAATAATCAATGCTGGCAAAAATCAACAATTGAGAAGTCCTTCAATAATAATGTCTCAGCCAAAGAGACACAATAGCAACAATTGAAATGAGTTTAGGCCCAATAACATATACCAAATAATGAAAATCCAAGGACCCATCAAATAATCTACTACGAGTCCATCAGAAGGTTGTGCACCAAATGATATGCTGGCTAAGGAATAAGCTGCCAATACTCGAAAATAATAATCCAGTTGGAGACAAGAAACAGAGTCAAACTTGAGTTAAATAGTAGACCAATATAGATGAGTAGCAGAAGAAATAGGTATAGACCTCGAGACTTGGAACCGTATAACCGAGGTTGGAAGCAAGTGAGTTGAGCTGAGTTGACTCATCGAGTTGACCCGAACAAAACTAGCTTGGTTCGAGTTGGCCTGAGTTCACTTGGCAGACTGGTGCAGCTCAATTCGAGTTGCTCGGCTCGCTGGGTCATTGGTGCTGGTTGTTCTCTAGGGTTTGGCACGAGACTCGGCTGAACCAACTCGATCAAATGTTTCCTAACTTAGGAAAACTAAATCCGACTACATTATCAGCTTCTTCCCCACTTCCAAATAGAGTGGGATAGCAACAACGTTTGTATTTGTAAAAGTGTGTACTTGAGCTACACATGGCTTAAAGAGAGACGAAATCTCTTTGTGTAAATTCTAACTGTTAGGGCTTATATTGTGGAATTTCCCAAGAAAGGGTTTTTTGGCGGTGAATACAAATAGGGGAAGATTGATAAGAAATTTTTTTTATGTCTCGTTATGGTGTGCGATTGAACTTTACTTTGAAATTACTTTATAGCATACTTTACATTCCACACCTAAGTTTAATTTTAAATCTCAGTTCATGCCCTCTTGAGAAGCCACCTTGGCCAACAAAGTGTACATGCCAAAATTATAAAGCACGATCAATCAACCTAAGTCGATTGATCAATCATAAAAAAAAAATGGTCAAACCGTGCTATAAAGTGTGATCAATCATCCCATTTGGACTAATCGACCAATATTGTTTAGGCAAAGCAAATTGATGTTGATTGATTGATCAACTTCTAAGACTGATCGATCATACAAAAGTTTGGTAGTCAGAGACATAAAGCATGATTGATCAAAGACATACTATAAGAGGGAATTCTGATTGATCTATCATACGATGTCATTGATCGAACAACTTAAAATATCATACCCAATGAGAAGATATTGATCGATCATACCATTGATCAAAACCTCCCAAAGCGGTTTTGTGAGAAAGAGTGAACATATACTTTGGAAAATTCTTTCTGCTTCTCTCAAATCCTTTCCATTTCATTTGCATTAGACAAGCTCTGTCATTCTCATTGTGCTACAAAATTGGAAGGTTGGATTTGTCAAGGAGAAGATTCTCTCCAATTTTTATCAAGAGTGTAAGTCTTTATCCTTTTTTTGTAATTTTATTTTGAGAAAGGTTTATCTATAACCTAATTGAATCTAGATAAAAAGAGCCTAGATAGAGCTAGAATCTAGCCTATCTGTTGGGGAAATTATTTATAAAATCGTGTATATGAGCTACATTTGGCTTTAAGAGAGTTGAAATATGTTTTATGAAAATTCCAGCTAATAGAGCTAGATTAGTAGAATTTCTACAACACTCATTCTTGGGTGGTGAATACCAATAGGGAAACATCAATAAAAAAACATCTTATGTCATCTATTGTGGTGTGTGAATATTTTAAGCTTTTAAATTGTATGGTTGCATGATTTTACTTTTCACGCCTTAAGAAAATTTTAACCTGTAATTCTCATTTCACCCCCTCTTGAGAAGCCACCTAGACCAACAATTTGACATTCCATGGAGCTTGAGGTCTTTGAGAAGCTTGTGTCGATTCAATGCTTATACTTTTGAATTTTGTCTCTTGAAGAAAATGTAGATGAAATACTAGAATTGCATTTGTGAGCTCAATTAATTTTTTTTTATCATCAGAATGAAGAAGGAAGAATATTCAATCAACAGGTTGATTGTTGCAAACACAAATGCATGTCTAGTTCAAAGAAAATGAAGGTTATCCTCACGATCGATTGATGCCCTATCATGGGGTATGTCTCCAGAATTGTGAATGCCTTTGTGATGAGGTCTTCTCCATTGACCGATTTGATCTAATTGTAACTTTTAGGTTAAGTATAACAATTTTTGTTATATAAATTAATGTTGATGCTATTTAATTTTGAATTGATGAGAATTTTGATAAAATTTTAAAAATATTATTAACCAAATGGTTCAACATACTACAAGGTAGAAGTCACTAGTGTGCATATGTAAAAGGATGTTATGTCACATATTAATTTCAATATGTTTTATTTTATTGCTATTATTGTTATTACACTAACTCTTGTATGTTAAAATTTGTAGGGTGATGGTGTTCTTGATATAGATTTCTTTAGGAACACCCATTATAGTTTTATGTTTGTCATAAATTTATTCAAAGTTTATTCTCATTGAGGAGAATTTTTTTTTTTTGTTGTGCTACCTTCAACAAAACTAAAAGCAGTGAATAATGCATGAAGCAATTACAGTTGGTACCCTCATGGATGACTAGGCAATAATGCAGTTTATCCTCGGTCATATATCTAGTTATATCATGTGGTTTGGCCAAGGTCAGACGCCTCTTCCCAAGATACTATGAGAATTTTCCACTCACAGATAATAGCTTGAGGATGAGTTGCACAAGACTCAGGAAGTAATGTAGTCCCAAAAAGATCAACATGAAATTTACGGTTTGAACATGATGAGAAGCGTGAATTCTTTCTACAACCACGTGGGGAGTGAGAGACGCATTCATAGTGATGTGGCGAGATTGACTTCTTGTTTCGTATTAGGGTACAATTTTGTATATTTTTTATGTTCGTTTTTGTATATTTAATTTTGCATGTATATTTTGATATATATATATATATATATATGAATATTGATTATTTATAAATAAATTAATTTTTTTAATGTGTTTTAATGATGCTTTAATTTTAATTAACTTTCTTACTATTTTATGAGTTTAAACAGGCTCAAAAGCTGAGGCGACCTCTTCGGAATTTTTCTAGAAGAGATGCAACATTCTCCGTCCGGACTACCGCGGTTTCTGGTAGCAACCACGCAAAGCAAGTTCCTCCACGCAGAGACGGCATGACGCCGGCTCGTAGGTGTACCATGCAAAGCCCACTGTTTTTGTCCCGGAGAATCCTATAAATAGATAGCAGCAACATCAGCTGTCAGGAACGTAGTAAGGTATCAGATCCTCAGTTCAATGGTGCTGGTTTCGTCTTACTTCCGTGCGTCCGTCCTTCTTCTTTTGATCGTCTTCTTCGGCCATCAAGCTGAAATGGGTGTTGCACAGCCGCCTAACTGCACGCAGCAGCTGACTGGCCTCACCGCATGTGCGCCCTTCGTCGTTCCAGGCACGGTTAATGGCCCAAGCAGCCAGTGCTGCTCCGCTCTTCAATCAGTTACCCACGATTGCATCTGCACCACTCTACAGATCGTCTCCCGTCTTCCCTCACAGTGCAGTCTGCCTCTCGCCATCTGCCGTTAGTTCATCTTTCCCTTCCTCCTCCTCTTCTTATTCTCTGAATATCCGTACTTTTCTATCTCGTGGTGCTAAACCTAGAAATTTTTTCTTGGTGCAGCTGCTGGTCCATGAGTGGGAGATGCAGGCCTAGTCCTAACAGCGAATAAAGTGAAGTTCCGTAGTTTTTTCAAAGCAAAGAAGAGAGGCTTTTACCGCTTCTTAAATTAGCTTATCTCACGGTTTTTTTTACAAAAAGAATTCTGAGGATCTTTTGTAATGTTCAACTTGATCAAGTGCATCCACCATGGTTTTGTCTTGGTTGCTTTGGCTATAAATAAAGAAGAGAATAGTAAACATCTGTTCTTAGTGTCTTACCTTCACCACTTTGGGATGGATACAGACATGTCGACCGAGAGTAAGAAATTAAACGAAAACAGGAGAATGAAGGCATGTGAATTTTTTCTTTATTCAATTTGCATAACTTCTAAAGCACTTATTTAACTTTTCATTTAATCGAAACTCATCTGGTTCTTAGCACAGTTTCTGTCCAACTCAGATCAGCAGAAACACTGAGCCAACTTGGTTTGTCTCTCTAATTCTCCGGATTCAGCAATAAAGAGAAGAACAATAGGCAATTGCATAACAAATCTTCCATGTCTATTCTCTGCACGGAAGAGACCGTAACAAGGAAAAGTAACAATAATAATAACAATAATAAATTTGACCAAAAATAAAAACGATATAAAAATTATTCAATTTAATAAGGTAGATTCTCTTTTATGTTTTTATTTAGTTTAATTTAAATTAAATTAAATCTATTAATATGTAATTTAATTTTCACTCATTATTTCATATAATTATTTACATTTTTTTATTTGGGAGTTTTTTGCCACCTATTGAATAGTCGCTCGGGCTTTTGCCTAGAGTCTTTTTTCCTCTTCTCTTCCTCTTGCTCTTCATACACCCACTGCTCTTGTTATCACTATCCCACTGTAGCCCATGTTATTTATTAATAAATTTATTTTTGTGATATAATTTTTTCGGTTAAGGGTTTAGGTGGTCATCAAATTGAGCAGTGAAAGATGGTGAAGGGGGGGGGGGGGGGGGGGGGGGGGGGGGGGGGGGGGGGGTTGTTGTGGTCTATAGCTAGTCAAGTCACTCAGAGGCATCGTGGTTAATTTTTCTAGTGTTAGTACAACTTAATTATGCGTCTTGATTTAGCCGTAGAGGCATAGATGGTAATTTTTATATTTCGAACTCCTTTGTAGTTAGAAACCCTATCTAGAGGGTGATGGAAAAGAAAGAGGCGAGTCTTGATTTACCTAAACCAGGGTTGGCATTCTCCTCTAATGAAGCCTAGGATTGGAGTTCTCCTTCACTGAACCCAAGGTCCAGGTTCCCTTCAATTAATCTGTGTCTATCTCCTTCTCTCTTTCTAAATCGTAGGTGGTGTAGAAGATTTCACAAAGAAGGACTCGTTCATACCAGCACTGGATCCTTCTTCTCAACACCGTGTTACAACCATGACTCGAGACCATAACAACTTGGTATCAGAGCAGGTGAACATGGGTGATTCGTCTAGCAGTGACGAGCTGAGAGGAATGGTCAGAGAGATGCAGGCTGAAATTAGGTGAGAATGAGAGAGATGCAGGGCAAAAATGAGGTCAAAATGACAAACTTCGGCCAACGGTTGGAACAAATGACAAGTATGGTTTTAGAGATTTTGGCTGGAAGAAATCCACCCCTAGATCAAAGGGGGGAAGACAACTCGCACAATAGACGAGCCGGGGGGGAGAGGGAGTAGTTTGCAGGGCGCACAGGTTTCCCTGCATAGGCTGTAGACTTCAGTCAGGGTGGAGGTATAGTGCCCATGTATACAAATTGGATTTTCCCACTTTTACTAGGTCTGATGACCCCTTAATTTGGTTACATCGATGTGAGAATTTATTTTTCCAATCTAGGAACAACTGAATTTGATAAGTTGGGATTGGCAACCTTCCACATGCTCGATGAAGCATAGTTGTGGTTTGATCAAGTAGAATTGGAGAGACTGGTATTGGGTTGGGAGGAATTTAAGGAGTTATGAACTATTCAATTTGACCCTCCAACACACAACAATCTGTTGGGGGATTTGGTCCTATTGCGAGAGACCGGATTCATGGAAATTTATCAGAAACAGTTTCAAGAAAAATTGGCATGAGCCAGCAGGATGGTTCGAGTCGACTAGCATGTAAGTTCGTTTACAATAGGCCTTAATGAGTCTTTGAAGTTAGAGGTGGAGCTCCATGCCCCTGCTGATTTGGCCCGAGCAATGAATTTAGTTTGAGCACTGGAAGCAAGGCAGAAAGTTCAATTTCGGAGGACTGGTTGGCAGGGGGAGGAACAATTCGCCTCAGGTGACATTTCCAACAGTGCAACTACCCAAAAACACTTTGATTAATAGTGTGGTAGTAGATATGAAGACCACCAACCCAACATCCTAGTGCATACGAAAATTAAATAGATTTGAGATGGCTGATCGACGGGCAAGGATCCTTTGTTATAACTGTGATGACCCCTACACACCAAGACACCATTGTAAAGAAATGTTCTGGTTGGGGTTAGATACATTGGAAGAAGAGGACCCAAATGAGGGACCTCAAGAGGAGGACGAACTAGTAATTTCTTTGCATGCAATTATGGCACAGAAGTCAGCCAAAATAATGCAAGTACAGACAATGGTTTAGGAACAAACACTACTGGGGTTAGTGGAATCGGTAAGTACCCTCAATTTCTTAATCTTAACTGCTGCTAAACATCTTCAACTTGGGATCCAACCTGACCCAATTGCCACAGTTTCAGCTGCTAATGGAGAGAGAGTCTCTAGCTAAGGGACCAACAAGGCACTAAAATTTTCTTTTGGTAACACGCATTTCACTACTGAATATTTTGTCATACCATTAGCTGGATTTTATATGGTACTTGGAATCAAATGGTTGCAAACCTTGGGCCTAATTTTTTGGGATTTTACTGCTTTAACTATGTGTTTTGTGTCCGAAGGCTGACAAGTAATATTATAGAGCAGTAAAGTTGACATGGCACATCAGATCCACATACTCCACAAACAGGACCCACCGGGCAGCACTTTAGAGAAGTTACTGGAAGAGTTTACAAATTTGTTTCAAGATCCTTCCGGGTTGCCTCCCTTGAGGCTCTATGATCATTGAATTTGTTTGAAACCCAGATCAAAGGTGGTGGTTGTCCGACCATATAGGTATCCACACCTCCAAAAGGATGAACTTGAACGCCAATGCAAACTCATGCTGGAACAAGGCCTCATCCGACCCAGCCGGTCACCATTCTCCTCTCTAGTCCTCCTCAAGAAGAAACATGAGGCCACTTGGAGATTTTGGGTGGACTACAAGGAATTAAATGCAAACAGTAAAAGACAAGTTTCCCATACCCATAGAGGATGAGCTATTGGACGAATTGCATGGTTCTCAATTTTTAACCAAGTTGGATTTACGATCAGATTATCATCAAGTAAGAATGCATCCACCGGATATTTAGAAAACAACATTCCATACTCACCATGGACATTTCAAATTTGTGGTAATGCCATTTGGGTTATCTAATGTTGGAAGATGAGCTCAAGCCCACGAGCTCAAGACAAGAAGCCCACACATCAAAGGAGTGGCATATGTGTAAAATATGCTACTTTCCATAAAGATGGCATAGAAGTGTAAATATGTGTTCCTTTTATGTCTTTTGTTTTATCAAGTTGTAGCCCTAAGGGTATTGTAAAACTATAAATAAAGGCATTGGCTAAGAGGTAGGGCATTGAAGCACTCTCCTCTCTTTCCACAAATTTGTCCAGCCCTCATTTTTCTTTTTGACGCAACCCTCTTCTCCCTTAATCCAAATTCTCTTCTTCCATGTTCTTCTTCTTCTCTTCTCTCTTATTCTTCTTCTTCTTTCTTGTTGATCTAAAGTTCCTTTCATGAGATCCTAAATTCTACATGGTATCAGAGCAAGGAGTTTAGGATCTCTTCATGGAGTTATTATGAAATCTGTTCAAGAAGTTGTAAAAGGAGTTCAGTCATAAAGAGATAAGTTCATCATCTTCTTATTTACGTTTTTTTTTTGTTTCCTTTTCTTATTTACATACTCCTTTTTACTGTTTTTCTTTACTTCTTGAATTTTGAGTCACATCAAGTCAAGATAAATCTTTATATGTTGTAAAGATTTATTTCTATGACTAAATTGATGTTATAATCTTGACTCCTTGTAAATCAATTACAAGAGTGATCAAGATTATTTGCTGTTTGCATCTTATTAAGATTGATGGGTGAAATTCAATTACCTTTATGTAATTTGGATCCATCTCATTTGAGGTAGAATTCCAGCACATGTTGCTGTATCTTCTCCTACTTTAGGTTGCTCATGGGTTTGTGTTATGTTGTTGGATGCCCATTATATGTTTGATGAAATGCCAACAGCCATTTACCCTTTGTAGTTCCGTTTTTTTTAACTTCAACAATTGAATTTTTTCTCACGTTGGAATCTCCCATGAGCTGAAGATAAATCTCTTCCAAGTGTTTTGGTTTGTCGTTAAATCTTCTCTAAATTTTTGTCTATTGCTAGTTTGTGTTGGAGTTTGGATTAAGGCCTAATCGGTTGCATCTACTTTCTTCTCTTTGTTCTTATGAATACAAGAGAAGTTGAGTGATGGCTAGATGTTATTATCACTTTTTAAAGGCACAAATTTGTTGATAATTTGGTGTTTGCCCTTGTGAAAGAAATTGGTTCTTGTTCTCTTTTGTTGGTGATTGATTTGGTCTACGGGTTCTTCAAATTACATAGAGTAATTGTTTTTTGAAGAAGGCCTTTTCCCTTGACCTCCATATTTTACTTGCCTCATCATGGAGATTGGATACAATAATAATAAGAGTGATATACTCCGTATTACTATAATTCCACTTAGAGGTCTCTCTAATTACATGAGCTGGTCACAATCGGTTCGGAGGGTTCTTATTACTCGTGACCTCTTGAGCCACGTTGTTAACTTTCCTCCTCCGATTGATGAAGAAGATGCGTCCTACCACAAGTGGGTTAAGGATGATAACATGGTGATAAATTGACTCATTAATAGCATGAAAGAGCAGGTGGCCAATAATGTGGTCCACTTGGAAACCGCCAAGAACATATGGGACACTTGTGCCAAGCTTTACTCAAGCACTGCTTCATTATAAAAAATATATTATGTCTTACAAAACATGTTGCATACGAAACATGGAGATAATATTCACGAATTTTTGGCACGGTTTTTCGGTCTTCTTTAAGAATGGAAACTAGCTCAGCCATATTCTACTAATATTGCCGTTCAAGAACGACAAAGAGAAGCTTTGGCAGCAGCCATTTGCTTATTGAATATTAAACCATACCTTGAGGTGGCCAAAACTCAACTTCTAAGTTCTTCTTCTCTTCCATTCTTCGATGATATTAGTGCTACATTACTTAGGATACTGGATCCATCCCCTCCTTCTCCTATTGATGCTCCATCAGCGATGTTCTCTGGCAATCGGGGAACATCTTCCTCATCCCGAGGACGGGGCAGAAATATGAGAGGGGGTCGAACTATGAGAGGGGCTGAAAATAGAGGTGGTAGAATGGGTTAGAATTCTTTCCGTACTGAGCCTCAACTTTGCACTTATTGTGGCCATTAGAACCACCTTGTGGAATCATGCTGGAAACTTCATGGCAAGCCTTATTGGGCCACAGCTAACCCAGTCTCAGTTAACGTTGAGAAAAATGAAGATAAGGCTGAATCATCATCCAAAAATGTGACTCTTACGGCTGAGGACTATGCTGCATTTCAGAAAATGAAGTCCTTAATGGAATCATCTACTACTACCACTACTATTGCCTCAGGTATGCTTTCTTCCTCTTCTTCCTCTTCCTCTTGGATCATCGACTCCGGGGCCTCCGAACATCTATCAGGTAACAAACACTTGTTGCAGTCCTTATCTCCTTGTTATCCTCATAAATTCGTTACTATTGCTGATGGTACCCAAACCAAGGTCCTTGGCAAAGGTTCCTCCTCTCTTACTTCATCTATTCCCCTTCATGATGTTTTGTTTGTTCCTCAATTTCCTTTAAATTTGCTCTCGGTTAGCCAATTGACCAAACAATTAAATTGCTCTATCACTTTCTCACCGTCTTCTTGTGTCTTTCAGGATCTCACTACAAAGTGGGTGATTGGTGGTGGCCATGAAAAGGGGGGTTTGTACTACTTCACTCTTCCACCATTAGCTGCATTATCGTCCACTATATCTGAGGCCCAACTTTGGCACAACCGACTTGGTCATCCGTCTACCCCTTCACTTCGTTCTTTGGTTCTATCTTTAAAAGGACTTTCTAATATCAATTGTGAGGTTTGTCAATTAAGTAAACATGTCAGGACTACAAGTACTGCTCTGTTTGAGCTAATACATTCTGATATATGGGGCCCTTTATGTGTCTCAAATATTTCCCATGTTAAATATTTTGTCATTTTTGTTGATGATTTTACTCGAGTGACTTGGTTATATCTATTTAAAGAGCGTTCCGAAATTCTTCCTTTGTTTAAAAATTTTCATGCTATGGTTTGACACAATTTGGGAAGAAAATTCAAACCCTTAGATCTGATAATGCTAAGGAATACATGTCTCATGACTTCAAATAATTTTGTGAGAGTAATTGGCTTATTCATCAAACATCATGTGCCTATACTCCTCAACAAAATGGTGTTGTTGAAAGGAAGAATCATCATCTTCTTGAAGTTGCTCGGGGCCTCCTCTACTCCACGAAGGTACCCTATTTTATTGGCCTCATCCTATACTTACAACATGCTTTCTCATTAATAGGTTACCTCCATCAGTCCTTCATCATAAAACTCCTTACTCTGTGTTATTTAATGGTGAAGATCCTTTTTCTCTTCCTTTGAAAGTGTTTGGATGTACTTGTTTTGTTCATGTTACATCTCCACATAAAAATAAACTTGATCCTCAGTCTATGAAGTGCATTTTTTTGGAATACTCTCGCACCCAGAAAGGTTATGTCTATTACAATCCTACCCTTCAGAGGATGTTTATCTCTAGGGATGTGACTTTCTTTGAGGACACTCCCTTCTACTCCTCCCATGATGCTCCTCCAGGATGGACTTGTCCTTCTACTACTCCTTGTCCACTTGTGCCGTTCAATCTTGAAGTGGATCCATCCCCTGATGCACCGGCCATACCTTCACCTGTGGAGTTGTCGGATCCATCCGAGGTAAGTCCTTCTCCTCCTATGTATGGGCCTGAATTTGATACTCGGCCTATTGCTTTAAGAAAAGAACTTCGCTCATGTACTATTTCGCATCCTATCTCAAATTTTATGTCTCACCATCGCTTGTCTTCTGAGTGTTTTCAGTTTCTTGCGTCCCTTTCTTCTAGTTCCATTCCGCAGTCATATCAAGAGCCCTAAGACATCCAGGATGGAAAGCGGCTATGGATGAAGAAATGCACGCCTTATTTGAAAACCTGGTACTTAACATCACTCCCGAAAGGTAAAAGACCGGTTGGTTGTCGATGGGTTTTTTCAGTGAAACATAATCCGGATGGATCGGTTGCTCGTCTTAAAGCTCGACTGGTTGCTGAGGGCTATACGCAGTGCTATGGGATAGATTATGAGGAGACCTTCTCTCCTATTGCAAAATTGAATTCGGTATGCATCATCTTATCTATTGCTGCTAACTCCTCGTGGCCCGTCTATCAATTGGATGTTAAAAATACTTTTTTAAATGGTGATATCAATGAGGAAATTTTTATGGTTCAACCACCTGGTTATGTGGTTGAGGGGGAGTCAGTATGCCCGTTAAAAAAGTCTTTACATGGGCTTAAGCAGTCCCCTCGGGCTTGGTTTGATAAATTTAGTCAAACACTCCTACGGTTTGGTTTTCATCGGTGCTCAATTGATCATTCCGTATATTATAAAGATACGGTCAAAGGGAAAATATTATTGGCCGTATACATGGATGATATTATCTTAACCAGTGACGATGCTTTGAGCATACAAGAGGTGAAACAGATGATATGTCAGGAATTCAAGACTAAAGACCTTGGTATACTTAAATATTTTTTGGGTATAGAAGTTCTTCAATCCAAACATGGGATAATATTGTCTCAAAGGAAATATGTCTAGGATCTCCTTGAAGAAACAAGAATGAAGGGTTATAGACTAGTTGACACACCTATGGATACAAATGTAAAATTATGTGCCACAAATGAAGAAGATATTGATATTGGCAAATATCAAAGACTCGTGGGAAAACTGATTTATCTCATGGTAACTAGGCCAGACATATCATATGTTGTAAGTGTGGTGAGTCAATTCATGCACAAACCACAACTTACCCATTGGCAGGCTTTAGAGAGAATATTACGTTATCTGAAAGGAGCTCCAGGAAGAGGATTGCTGCATAAAAAACATGGGCACTTCAACATAGAAGGCTTCTCAGATGCAGATTGGGCTGGATCTCCTGATGATAGAAAATCTACATCAGGATATTGTACTCTGGTTGGGGGAAACTTGGTCACATGAAAAAGTAAGAAGCAAAATGTGGTTGCAAGATCTAGTGCCAAAGCAGAATACAGAGTTATGGCCCATACCATTAGTGAACTTTTATGGATTAGGACCCTTCTTATTGACTTAGGTTTTTATAAAAAGGGGTCCATGAATCTGCATTGTGATAATCAAGCAGCCATTCATATCACTTCAAATCCAGTTTTTCATGAAAGAACTAAACATATTGAGGTGGATTGTCATTTTATACGGGAGAAGTTTCAAGCAGGAATAATCTCTCTCAAACATGTGTCATCTCAAGAGCAAGTAGCTGATATTCTTACTAAACCCGTTACATCTAAAATCCTATCGTTTATATGTGGCAAGCTGGGTATTTATGATGTCTTTTCTCCTCCAGCTTGAAGGGGAGTGTTGGAAGATGGGCTCAAGCCCACGAGCTCAAGACAAGAAGCCCACACGTCAAAGGAGTGGCATATGTGTAAAATATGGTACTTTCCATAAAGATGGCATAGAAGTGTAAATATGTGTTCCTTTTATGTCTTTTGGTTTATAAAGTTGTAGCCCTAAGGGTATTGTAAAACTATAAATAAAGGCATTGGCTAAGAGGTAGGGCATTGAAGCACTCTCCTCTCTTTCCACAAATTCGTCCAGCCCTCATTTTTCTTTTTGACGCAACCCTCTTCTCCCTTAATCCAAACTCTCTTCTTCCACGTTTTTCTTCTCCTCTTCTCCTTCTCTCTTATTCTTCTTCTTCTTTCTTGTTGATCTAAAGTTCCTTTCATGAGATCCTAAATTCTACATCTAACACACCTTCATCGTTTCAAGCCTTGATGAATGAGGTATTCCGTGACTATCTCCAAAAGTTTGTGTTAGTCTTCTTTGGTAATATTTTAATTTACAGCACATCAGGGGACCAACATTTGGAAGATTTACGTCTTGTTTTCCAACTACTTTGAGCACATCATCTCTACTTAAAACATTCTAAATGTTCATTTGGAAAACCCCAACCATATCTTGGCCACATAATCTCAGAAAAAGTTAAAGTAGTCATAGACTGGCCGCAACCGCACAATATTTCAGTCTTAAGAGGATTTTTGGGGTTGGCAGGATATTATCGGAAGTTCATAAAAAATTATGGTAAGCTGTTCATACCATTGACCAGTCTTCTCAAACACAATACCTTCAATTGGAGCAAAACCACTACAAAGTCCTTCAATGAACTCAAATAGGCATTAGCTTCTGCACCAATCCTGCAATTACCTGATTTTGAGGCCTTATTTGTAGTAGAGTGTGACGCTTTCGGGGGAGGTATTGGGGTGGTTCTTCAACAAACTCAGCATCCCATTGCATATTTTAGCCGCCAATTAGTGGAACATCATCACAAGTTACCCCCTTATGAATGAGAACTTATTGGATTGGCCAAGGCTATTCAACATTGGCGGCCCTACTTGTGGGGTAGAACCTTCCTCATCCGCACTGATCATTACAACCTCAAATTTCTACTGGAGCAATGAATCTCTACTTCTCCACAACAACAATGGATCAACAAATGAATGGGCTTTGATTTTATGGTGGAACATAAGGTGGGGAAATTGAATAAGGTGGTTGATGCCTTATCAAGACATATGGAGGAGCATATTCAATTCTATGCCATTAGTCAGCCCAAGTCTCTCTTGTTAGACTCCATTAAAGAGGAAAATCAAAATACTCCAGTACTTCTGGAGTTGTCTCATAAGATTATGGAGGGGACAATGGCTTCCAGGTGGTCTATTTGGGACAACATCATACTGTATGACAAGCGAATATACTTACCACACTCTTCTCCCTTGATTATGGTAATCATATCCACTTATCATCATAGCACCCATGAGGGTGTTCACAAGACATTTCAGCGGATTCGAGATGACTTTTATTGGAAGGGCACGAAGTCAGCAATTGTAGAGTACGTGACCTCATGTCTAGTCTGCCAACGCAACAAGGCAGAACATTTAAGCCTAGCTGGTGTCCTTCAACCAGTCACCCTTCCCACACAAGTTTGGGCTGATCTTTCCACGGACTTCATTCATGGCCTTCCCAAAACATCTGGAAAATTTATCTTCTTTGTGTGGTTGACATATTTTCCAAGTACTCTCACTTTATTTCATTGGCTTATCCTTATATGGCTTCCAGAGTAGCTCAATTGTTCTTCGAACACATTGTTCATTTGCACGGCATTCTGGAGTCCATCGTGAGTGATCGAGATGCAGTCTTTACCAGCCACTTTAGGAGGGAGCTTTTCCGATTATGCAGTACCAAACTCAACTTTTCATCTTCTTATCATCCTCAATCCGATGGCTAGACGAAGATTTTTAATTGCATGGTGGAAATGTATTTATGGTGCTTTGTGGGTGACCACCCTAAACGATGGGTTGAATGGCTTCTACAATACATCTTTTCATACAGCTTTGCATGCTACCCCTTTTCGGGTGCTATACGAAAGGAATCCTCCATGGTTGCTCTCTTATATGCCAGGCTCCACCAGAGTGGAAGCTCTTGACCAGGCCCTCCTGGACCATGATCAAGTGCTCCAGGACCCCAATGTCTTAGGAAACCTCAAGCCGTATGCAGGAATACTATGACAGGGGGCACAGAGAAGTTACTTACAACCCAAGTGATTATATGTGGCTCCGTCTCCAACCCTACCGTCAACATTCCCTTGCTGGCCAATGACACAAGCTCTCACCCAAATTTTTTGGGCCCTTCTCTATTCTCCAGTGCATTGGCCAAGTGGCCTACCAGGTCCAGCTTCCACCAGACTCTCAACTTCACAATGTGTTTCATGTGCCTCTCCTCAAACCCTTCAAGGATACAACACCACCACCCACTCCTTTCTTACTTCTAGTGGTTGAAGGGGGCGTTATCCTCTCTCTAGCAAAGGTTTTACAGGCCAAAAAAATTCATAACAGGTGGGAGGTCCTCGTCCAGTGGACTGATAAAGATGTTGTGGAGGCCACATGGGAGGATGTGGAGACGTTCCACCAAGCCTACCCTTCCTTCGAGCTTGAGGACAAGGTCTTTCTCCAGGGGGGAGTAATGTTGTGGACACTATAGCTAGCCGAGTCACTTAGAGGCATCGTGGTTAATTTTCCTAGTGTTAGTACAACTTAATTATGCGTCATATGGATTAATGTAGCCGTAGTGGCATAGATGGTAATTTTTATATTTCGAACTCCTTTTTAGTTAGAAACCATATTTAGAGGGCAATGGAAAAGAAAAAGGCAAGTCTTGATTTACCTAAAACAGGGTTGGCGTTCCCCTCTAATGAACCATATGATTGGAGTTCTCCTTCATTGAACCCAAGGTCCAGGTTCCCTTCAACGAATCTGAGTCTTATCTCCTTCTCTCTTTCTAAATTGTAGTTGGCCTAGAAGATTTCACAAAGAAAGGACTCGTTCATACCAGCAGTGAATCCTTCTTCTCAGCACTGTGTTACAAGATCCATGACTCGGGGACCATAACTGGGGGGGTGGGGGGGGGGGGGTTACTTTCATGTATTTAATGTTTATTTGTTAATTTTCTTTATACATTTGATGCAAATTATTTTTATTGAATTGAGTTATAATTGGACCATGCGTTGAGGAGTTTTCTCCATCGAAGCATGCTGGATTTAGGATCCCATGATAGTTAATGTAAACTAATCAGTCGGGGTAAAGGAGAAATCGAAGAAAGTGAAGAAGAGAGAAGAGAGAAGAAGAAGAGAAAGTGAAAGGGAGGGAAATGGTTGTTTGGAGAGAGTTTGAGAAAGTGGGAAAGAGGATTATGGTTGTGAGTGACGTACCTAATCCTCCCCCTCATCATATATTCAAAAGTGTCACAATTACATCATTGCCTTTTCCCTAAGAAGGATGGAAAAGGGACAAGAAATAAAGTGTTTTTACATCAAAACTTCTATATTTAAATTACACCTTCCAACACTCCCCCTCAAGTTGGGGGAGAGAAAACATCATAGATACCAGGTTGGCACATATAGTAGTCTGAATCTTGGATGTGGCTGACTTTGTAAGGGCATCTACCACTTCCCCCTGGGATGAAACATATCTGAGAGATATAATGCTTGCTTGTAATTTTTCTCATATGAAGTTGAAATTTACCTCAATATGCTTTTTTCTCTCGTGGAAGATTGGATTGGAAGCAATGTGGATGGTTTATTTATTGTCACTGTGGAGTTCCATAGATGTTGCTTTGTGGAACCCTAATTTAGTCAGGAGAGATTTGATCCATAATAGCTTACTAACTGCATGTGCCATAGCTCTGTATTTTGCCTCGACATTGGACTTTGCAACAACATTCTAATTTTTACTCTTCCATGTGACCAAATTTCCTCCAATTAAAATCCATTAACCATAAGTGGATTTCCTGTCATTAGGTGGTCCAACCCAGTTTGTATCTACAAAACCTTCAATGTTGAAGTAACTATGACATTTATATAAGAGTCCCTTGCCTGGAGCTCTTTTCAAATATCTAAGAATCCTCTACAAAGCTTGCCAATGAGTAAGTTGCGGTCTATGCATGTACTAACTAACCACACATACTGCATGTGATATGTCTGTCTAGTCCCAATGAGATAAATAAGTTTTCCTACCAGTCTCTGATATTTATCCACATCAACATCTTCACCGGAGCGTGCACATAACTTTGTATTTGTTGAATTTAGGACCCCATGATTGAAACCTCAATCAAGATGAGAGAGGGAGACGAAAAAGACCAAAGAGAGAGAGAGAGAGAGAGAGAGCTTGGGTAGAGAGGAGAGAAGAGAAAAGAGAGAAAAATACTTTAGGCTAGAGAGAGATTCTTGCACGAGTTGAGAAGTGGAGAGCATGATTGAACCCTTCAACCAAGACCCCTATTTATACTATTTCCATTACATATTTAGGGAAACTTCAGAGATAAGTTAGGATTCCTAATATCCCTAATTACATCAATCATGATTATCCAAATCTACTTAAATTAAGGGAAGATAAATCAATTACATTAATCAAAGAAGATTGCCAAATCTTCCAACTCATGTGATAAGGATTCCAGCTCGTGTGATGATTCATCATGTCACCTCACGTGGTGACTCATCATGCCAGCTCGTGTGATCATGATGGTCCCACCTTGTAACACTCCCCCTCAAGCTGGGGATGAGAAAACATCGTAAATGCCCAATTTGTTGTAGATAGTGGACAAAATCTTATGAGTGACTGGTTTGGTGAGAATGTCTGCAACTTGCCCTTGTGAGGAGATATGGTTGAGATATAATATGCCGGCTTGGAATTTCTCTTGCATGAAATGACAATCTACCTCAATGTGTTTTGTTCTCTCATGGAAGACCGGATTTGATGTGATATGTATTGCTGCCTAATTATTGCAATGTAGATCTATAGGGGCTTCTTTATAGAATCCTAGTTCAGTGAGAAGAGATCTGATCCATAGAAGCTCTCTAATTGTGTGTGCCATGGCCCTGTATTCTACTTCGTCATTGAACTATGCAACTATATTCTACTTCTTGCTTCTCCATGTTACCAAGTTTCCTCCAACCATTGTACAATAACCCCAAGTAGATTTTTTGTCATCCGGCCCAGTCTACATCTAAGAACCCTTCTATGTTGAAGTGACCATGGTTCTTATAGAGAAGCCCTTTTCCTGGAGCTCCTTTCAAATATTGAAATATTCTTTCTAGTGCTTGCCAGTGAGTAAGTTGTGGTTTGTTCAAGTATTGACTCACAACACGTACTGCATATGATATATCATGCCTTGTTACACAGAGATAAATGAGTTTCCCCACAAGTCTTTTATATTTTCAATATCCACATCTTCTCCAGTGCCTACAGATAATTTTGTATTGGAATACATAGAGATTTCTACTGGTCTACACCCCATCATTCTTGTCTCTTCCAATAGATCAAGGACATACTTCCTTTGAGATAGTATAATCCCATGTTTGGACTGTAGTACTTCAATACCTAGAAAGTATTTAAGTAGTCCAAGATCTTTTGTCTTGAATTCTTCACATATCTTTTCCTTAGTTTCCTGAATGCCCTCGGGATCACTGTCGGTTAAGACAATGTCATCAATATATATGGCCAAAATCATTTTCCTTTTATGTGTGTTTTTAAGAAACACATAATGATCTATGGAACATCTATAAAATCTGGCTTGTATGAGTGCTTGGCTAAATTTATCAAACTATGCAAGAGAAAACTGTTTCAAACCATAAAGGGATTTCTTCAATAGACATACCAACTCCTCCTCAACCACAAATCCAGGTGATTGTTGCATATAAATTTATTTCTTTCTTTATACCCCCATTGAAAAAAATATTTTCACATCAAGCTGATAGACCAGCCAGGAAGAATTAGCAACAAGAGATAATTAAATACTTACTGAGTTCATTTTGGCCACCAGAGAGAATGTTACCTCATAATTGATCCCATAAAAATACGTATACCCTTTGGCAATGAGGCGGGCCTTAAGACGATCAACTGACCCATCCAGATTGTGTTTCACAGTAAAAACCCACTTACAGCCGATAGGTATTTTTCTTGATGGAAGAGGAACTACAGCCTATGTGTTATGGACTCCATAGCATCCAGAGTAGTAGGTAGATGTAGAGGGTAACATATGTAATTTTCTGAATTTCTCAACTTAGTGGCATGGATGTAATTTTATTTCAGAACTTTGGTTTTACGTTAACTGTAGTAAGGGGACGTTCCTAATCTTTATAAGGGCATCATTGAATGGAATGAAAGGGAGGAATTTCAATAGGTAAATGAGATAAGGTTCTCTCTCTCACGAGGCCTAAGGGTGAAGATCCTTTGAAGGCTCATTCTCTCACAACGTCTCCCCTCTTCTTCCTCCCTGAACTCGTCAGCCATCATTGGGCGTTCTAAGAACCCAAAAACACTCTCTTCATCGTCATTAACACTAGAAGCCAGAGGAGATCGTCGGGTGACTCAATCCATGGCTAGAGAACCCAACATCATGGTATCAGACAAAACCACCCTTGACGATTCTTCTTCTCCTGCAACTTGGCGCCATGTAGTTGAAGATAATCGTGTGGAGGTTGGAACTCGAGTTGATGCTCTGCAATAGCAAGTTTCCACCATGCAAGACACCCTCCAGAAAATTCTCCTTAGAATGGACGACGGCTTTGCTAGAACGGCGCCCCTACCAGTCCCTCCCCTGCACCCTACCCATCCCACCCCAATAGGCTCTCACGGCCCCACCTCTCCCCACGTGCCTAGGTACACAAAATTGAACTTTCCCACCTATGATGGGTCTGCTGACCCCCTTACTCTGGTTGCCTCGGTGTGACAATTTTTTTTTGGCACCAACGAACCCCACCCAAGAAGAGGGTCTCTCTAGCTACCTTCCACCTGCTCGACAAAGCGTTGTTGTGGTATACCCAGTTTGATTCGGATCATAACGTGCGTGATTGGGACATATTTAAAGACTACTGTCTATTGAGGTTTGGACCACCCCCTCATAACAATCCTCTTGGGGATTTGGTTAATCTCAAACAAATTGGGTATGTTGGAAGATAAGATCAAGCCCAAACGACCAAGGAAGACCCACAAATGTAAGATTATTATAAGATGGGCCATATGACGAAGGAAGGTTCACAAGATGGGCCCAAGCCCATAAGAAGTAGGACCTACAATGATTACCAAGAGTTGGCATCCTTATCTCATAAGTTGGAAGATCAAGAAGGACTCACAAAAGTATCTTTATCTTAGGGTCATGACCAAGAAGAGTTTTAATTTAAGTTATATTTGTCTTTTATCACTATTGAGTTACCTAATTATGTTAGGACTTACCTTAAGCGTTAGAGTTTGGGTGTAATTAGGACAAGGGTAGTTTTATTGTAATTGGACTCTACTACCTTCCTCTATTATAAATAGAGGTTCATGTACTCTGATTACAACAAGTTATTGATGTCAATGAAGTATTTTACTATTCCATAAATTCAACAGAGTCCATTGAGGGGTATCAGAAATTGTTTCAGGAATGCCTTGCCCAAGCCAGTCCCTTTGTGCTACCTAGCCAGTACGTTCATTTGTTTACTTTTGGTTTGGTGGAGGCTCTACGCCTTGAAGTGGAATTGCATGGCCCCCCATCCTTTGCCCATGCTATGAACTTGGCCAGGACGCTAGATACTAAACACTGAATTCTGAAAAATTCCCTGGCGCGTTGCCCACCCTGGCAGAGCAGAAATACGTTTGGTGCCACCTCAACTCACAGCATCCCTCTGCGCCAAGGACCTCCCACCGCCTATTCATCGGAGCCTTCCAAGTCCACTCCTCCCCCTCAGTATATTAAACGCCTTTCTAAATCCGAAATGGATCAGCGAAAGGCCCAGGGGTTATGTTTTAATTGCGACAAAAAGTACTTCCAAGGCCACTTATGCACGAGGCTGTTTTGGTTAGAGGTGGAGGATCCTGAAGACAGTACTCCGATAGAGGAAGAGGGCGGCACGGAAGAGGAAGAACCAACCATTTCCCTCCATGCCATGACGGGGTTACACAACACCAAAATGATGCAGGTACATGCTGGCATTCAGTCTCTTATATTACTTGCGCTGGTCAACTCGGGCAGCACCCACAATTTCCTGAGCTAACCAGCAGCACACCAGTTGGGCTTGCACATTCAACACAATTCGGGCCTGTCCGTTTCGGTAGATAATGGGGAAAAAATTACCAGCATGGGGGTATGTTCCGCCGTCTCATTTTTGATTGAAGGCCACACCTTCCAAGCAGATTTTCTGGTGATTCCGCTTGCTGGCTTTGATTTGGTACTAGGCGTTAAAAGGCTGCAGCAATTGGGTCCGATTCTATGGGACTTCCAGTCCCTTACTATGAGCTTCAGCTAGGGTCACCAACAAGTCACACTCCAGGGTACTCATGGTCCCCTACCGTGTACTCTCCAAACTCTCCAAGTTTGGGAATCAGATGGCCGTCAGCTCTCCCAGCTAGTGGATGACTTTGCCGACTATTTTATCAGCATGCGGCCCTCCCTCCGATACGGGCTTGTGATCATCGTATTCGGCAGAAGTTGGGTACCAAACCAGTAGTTGTGCATCCATACCGCTACCCACACTTGCAAAAAGACGAGATAGAGTGCCAGTGCCAGCTCATGTTAACTCAAGGCCTTATTCAGACCAGCCATTCGCCATTCTCTTCGCCCGTGCTGTTGGTAAAAAAACATGACAATTCATGGTGATTCTCTGTGGACTACAGGGAGCTGAACACTCACACGATCAAGGATAAATTTCCCATCCCCGTGGTGGATGAACTGTTGGACGAACTTCATGGGGCAGCATTCTTTAAGAAGTTGGACTTGAAATCTGGCTACCATCAAATTCGGGTCCACCCTGATGATGTGGAGAAGGATGGCTTTCCGTACCCACCACAGCCATTTTGAAATCTTGGTGATGCCCTTTGTTCTTTCAAACGCCCCATCCACCTTCTAGGCGCTAATGAATGAGGTATTTCGTGCCTTCTTGCGCAAATATGTTCTTGTGTTTTTTTATGATATCTTAATCTATAGTCAAAATTGGGAAGACCACATTCAACACTTGCATCAGGTGTTCCACCTGCTGCGCTCCCCCCCAGACGCCAGTATACACGACGTCTTCCATGTCTCTCTCTTGAAGCCATTTCGGGGAGGCTCACCCAAGTTGTACACGCCATTGCCTCCATTGCATGAGGGGCGTACTCTTCCTTCCCCAGCCCAAGTCTTGCAGGCTCGCCGTGTTCAACAATCATGGGAGCTTTTAGTCCAGTGGGCTGACGCCGATATGCTTCCAGCATCATGGGAACTACTCAAGAAATTCTGGGCCCTTTACCCCACATTTGAGCTTGAGGAGAAGCTCTTTCTCCAGAAGGGGGGCGATGTTATGGACTCCATAGCATCCAGAATAGTAGGTAGACATAGAGGGTAACATATGTAATTTTCTGATTTCTCAACTTTGTGGCATGGATGTAATTTTCTTTTAGAACTTTGGTTTTGTGTTAGCTGTTGTAAGGGGACGTTCCTCATCTTTATAAGGGTGCAATTGAATGGAATGAAAGGGAGGAATTTCAATAGGTAAATGAGATCAGGTTCTCTCTCTCTTGAGACCTAAGGGTGGAGCTCCTTTGAAGGCTCATTCTCTCGTAGCTTCTCCCCTCTTCTTCCTCCTTGAACTCGTCAGCCATCATGGGGCATTCTAATAACCCAAAAATACTCTCTTCATCGTCATTAACACTCGAAGCTAGAGGAGATTGTCGGGTGACTCGATCCATGGCTAGAGAACCCAACACTATGTCTAATTCTCATAGAGTGCCTGGATTTCTTCGTCCATTGCTGCCTTCCACCCTGGATGTTTCAGAGCCTTTTGATAGGACTGTGGGACTGAGATGGAGGAGATAGACTAGAGAAATTGACAGCATGAAGAGGATAAATGATGGTGAGACACAAAATTGGATATGGGGTGAGAAGTAGAGGGCCTAGTGCAAGTTCTGGGTTCTTTTCTTAAGGCAATAGGTCGAGTATCATATTGTGGTCCAAAAGGAATAGGAAAAGTTGGAATCTGAAAACTTTGTAGGTGTGGTGTCAACCAACGCTTCAGGGGTTTGAACAGTTTCCGTAGTATGGGGCACAACCGGTCGAGGTGAGGTTGGTACAGAAGAGAGACATAGAGGAGCATTGTTAGAGTAGTATGAAGAATCTTCAAAAAAATTTACATCCTTGGACACAAGTAACCTTTGGAGAGTGGGATTGTAGTAAATATAATCTTTTTGTGTGTGAGAGTATCCTAAGACGATACACCTAAAAAATTTTGGATCAAGTTTACTACGTTGTGGGGAGGTAATATGAACAAAGCATGTACAACTATAGACTTTCAAGGGAAGCAAAAAAAGGATCACCATGTGGAAACAATAAGGAATATGGGGATTTATGAGAGAGAACGGAAGAGGGTAGCCTATTTATAAGAAAGCATGCAGTAAAGACGACATGCCACCAATAAAATTATGAGACCTTTGTTATGGTCCTGGGGTTAAGTACCTATGCCTTCCGCTCCTAACAGACCGGTCTTTTGGGTAGTATTGGCTAGGTGCTTAACATTTGGCATCTTGCCCAACACCATAAAAAATTAGCTGCATATGAAAGAGAACTGATCGGCTCAGCCAAAGCCATTCAACACTGGTGGCCTTATCTATGGGGCCAACACTTCCTCATCTAGACAGACCACTGCAGTTTGAAATATTTATTGGAGCAACGTCTCACCACTTCCCCGCAACAGCATTGGTTGAGCAAATTGATGGGTTTTGATTTTAAGGTTGAGTATAAACCCGGCCAACTCAACATAGGGGCTGATGCTTTGTCTCGCCGAGACCTGTTGGAGCCTCAACTACATGCAATCAGTCAACCCCAATTTCTTCTGCTGGATTCCATTCAGGATGAAATTCAGCAGCATCCCGAGTTCCTTGAATTATATAAAAGTATTGAGCAGAAGACAATGGATAGCAACTGGGACATTCAGGACCGTCTCATATTGTACAAGAATCAGATTTATCTCCATCCGACTTCCTCCCTCATCCACAACATCTTATCGACATTTCATGACAACACTCATGAGGGCAGGCAAAAAATGCATTTTTGCCTAAGTCGTGACTTCTATTGGTGGGGCATGAAAAGTAATGTGGCGGACTATGTGTTGGCATGCCAATTTTTCGAACAGAACAAAGGGGAGTCATTAAGTCCGCAGGGCTGCTACAACCACTTCAGCTACCTTCACAGGTATGGGCAGATATATCCATGGAATTTATTGATGGCCGTCCCACGTCATCTGGAAAATCGATTATTTTGGTGGTCGTGGACCGGTTCTCTAAATATGGGCACTTCCTGCCATTGGCGCATCCTTATACGGCGACCCATGTTGCTTAGCTTTTCATGGACCAAATTGTCCGCCTTCATGGCTTACCAGAGTCCATTACCAGTGACAAAGATGCAGTCTTCAGAAGTACATTTTGGAAAGAGCTCTTCAGATTATAGGGGACAAAATTGGCTTTTTCCTCCACCTACCACACGTAGACAGATGGGAAAACGGAGGTAGTCAACCACACAATTGAGATGTACTTGTGCTGTTTTGTGGGGGATTCACCCAAAAGTTGGGTTAGGTGGCTTGTCTGGGCGGAGTTTTGTTATAATACATCTTACCACACAACACTCGGCACGACACCCTTCAAGGTGGTTTATGGGAAAGATCCCCCTAGGCTTTTATTGTATGAACCTGGCTCTTCTCAGGTGGTGGCTCTTGACCACGCTTTGGAGGAACGAGATACTATGATCCGCTAGGTCCAAGCACATTTGCTGGAAGCTCAACTTACAATGAAAAACAATTATGATAAACGACATCGTGACCTGGCCTTTGCTCCGGGAGATTATGTATAGCTTCACCTTCAACATTACCGCCAACTTTCCCTTACAACCTCCAAACGTCATAGATTTTCCCCAAAATTTTATGGCCCATTCAAGGTATTAGCAGTGTGGCCTATCGCCTGCAGCTTCTACCAGATGCCAAGATCCATGATGTTTTCCATGTCTCACTATTGAACCATTCAAGGGAGACTCTCCTATGCTCCACACCCCTTTGCCACCACTTCAAGATGGGCAGGTGTTCCAGGCTCGCCGTGTCCATGGATCGTGGGAGATTTTAGTCCAGTGGGCCGACACCGACCCGATTGAAACTTCTTGGGAACCCTTAGAGGCTTTCCAGACCCTATACCCCACTTACAAGCTTGAGGACAAGCTCTTTCTCCAGGAGGGGGGTGATGTTATGGACTCTATAGCATCCAGAGTAATCAGTAGACGTAGGGTTTAATTTATGCAATTTTCGATTTATGTTATTAGGAGGTTTTTATTGTAATTTTCTTCAAACTTGTGGCCCTTCGGTTTGGGCCTTTGCTTGTATGCGTTCCCTAATCCTTTTATAGGGAGGAGGGACTGAGAAAAATAAATTATGCATTGATCAAAGTATATTAAACGAGGTTGGATTCTCTCTCTGACGAGGATCAAGGGTTGAGCTCATTCGAAGGCTCATTCTCTCATAGCAATTGGTCGCTCTAAGAATTCTAAATCAGCATCCTCTTCGCCATTCAATCTGGAATCTAGAGGTGATCACTGGGTGATTCGATCCATGGCAAGGGAACCTAACAACCTTCATGGTATGCAATAAGCTGTGAGCTTCCTCAAGAAGGTGATGGTTCTTCCATTCTACTACACCATTCTATTGGGGGTGTAGGCATAAAAAGTTTGATGGATATTGCCATTCTCTTGAAAAAAATAGTCAAGATCTCTGGAAGTATATTCTATGGCATTATCAGACCTAAGTACTTTGATTTTCTGACCAAATTGAGTGCAACCATGGCATGAAATGATTTAAATATGGATCATATTTCAAATTGCTCTTTAAAAAGAAATAGCTATGTGGTACGAGTAAAATCATTAATAAAGGTAATAAAGTACTTGACTCGGGAAATGTTTGAGATACTCAAGGGTCCCCATACCTTTGTGTGGATCAATGAAAAAGGAGCAACATTTTTAAGTTCTGGATGAGGTCAGTATGTGGTCATCCGATGTTTACTCAGTTGACACACTTCACAATTTAAATTTGACCTATCCTTAAAGGTAGGAGAAAGAAGATGAAGAGATTGTGTGAATGGATGTCCAATCGGTTGTGCCATAGACTTGTCTCAGTGCCCTTGGTTGAGACGGCATTTATTTGGGGCACATCCAGGTAGTCGGACCCCTTTTTTCAAGGCCTCCACCAATCACCTGCTTCGTTATAAGATCCTAAAACACACATGAATTGGGTGAGAAGGTAATTGAGCAATTGAAATGTTGTGTTAGCTGACTTAAAAATAAAAAATTCAAGGGAAAGGCAGAAACCAAAAGAATATCTATGAGCAGAAGTGATGGTGTAACAGAGGTAGATCTTTTTTGGAGAACTTTGGTTTGGGAGTCGTCAGTTATGGAAACAAATTTATTCGAGAGACAAGAAGAAACTGAGTGGAGTATATTTTTGTTACTTGTGAGATGCTCGGAGGCCCCTGAGTCAATTATCCAGGAGGAAGAGGAAGAAGTGGGAGAGAGCATACCTGAAGTGGTGATGGTAGCAGCAGTTGAAGATGAACTTGAAGGAAAGACCATCAGAGTTTTCATTTTCTGGACTAAGGTATACTCATCATCAATAATGGTTTTCTTTTCTGTTGGTGGGGGTACACTATTCCTCCTTTGTATCACTTATTGAGGCTTAATTATCCTTAACCCAATCTGATATGCCATGGATTTTAAAACACCGATCTATAGTGTGGCCATATTTTTCACAATGGGTGCATTCCCTGCCATCTATTCTGACAAAACCATTCCTTCCACCTCTTCCTCATCATCCTTTATAATTTCTTCCACGGCCTCGGCCGTGGTTGGTTGATGTTCCCCTATGCCTGAAGTACATAGCGGATGACACTTTAGTAGAAGGAGAAGAAGAGTTTGGAATGCAGAGTAATGTGGCACATACATCATCAAAGGTGGGAATAGCAGAGGTGCTAAGGAGTTGACTTTTAGAAACTTCAAGATATGGCTTAATATTTGCTAGGAAAATGGCAGTGGCTAAGGTTTCCTTCTGCTTTTATTGGACAGAGACATCGGTGGAGGTAGGTTAGGCTAGCTTCCATTCTTGAAGAAGGCCAATAAAATGAGCCAAATATTCATGGAAGACAAGAAAATAGTGGAAGAAATGGTTCTTGGAGAATATCATAGTGTTGAACATTCTTTGGAGAATATCATATGGCATGTGTAAGTTGTCGGAGCTAGAGTACAACTTAGCACATGTCTCCCAAAGTTGTTTGGTAGTGTCAAGATGAATAACATTGTTGGAGACAGATTCTACCATGTTGTTGATGAGCTAACTAATTACCAAAATGTCTTTTTTAAATACTTAGCATAAGCAACATCTTCTTCATCAATGGGTGGTCCAAGTTTGGTGAGGTGACCAAGTAGGTCCCTTGTTATAAGGAACCGTCGAACTGATGTGGACCAGCTCAAGAAATTTCATATTCCTCACAAGGGTGTGGTAGTAATCTTAAGAATAGCATTCTTTTTACTCATGTATTCTTTAGCCATAAGAGGCAAATCAAGGGTAATAATGTACTCAAATTTGAAGTAGCCTAAGTAAGCGGCTTGGAGATTCAAGTGCAGCCAAGGCTAGCTCGGGTAGATAGGAGGAGAACCCAAGCTTATCAAGTATTTAGGAAAGGATTGAACCATCTTAGGCAAGTCAACTTGCTGTCCAAAAGTGTCTACATTAATTCTCTAGTCCTCCTTGTAGAGAAAAACAAAAATCAATCAATAAGCATGAGATCAAGTAAGGTAAGGTAGCAATTCCGAATTAGATCTTTCCAAGATCATTCCAATTATATATTTAACTCCAGCTTGGGATAAACCAGTCTAGATTAAGCTCCTCATGAATTAGGCAAGATATGATTGATCGAAAATCAAACAAAATCAGGCTTAATCAAGAAGATATTGTGAGATCTTCAAAAACAACAATCTTTCTTCAAATGGATTGGCGTCAACTAGACTTTCAAAGGACCACTTCCTTTCTTATTTTGTGCTTGATTCCTTTTATGTAAAACACAATATTCTATTTTTTATTTTACAAGAACAATTAACCAACTCGTAGCTCTCAAAAAATTCTCCAAAAAATCACAAAATCAAGTAGAGTTCTTCAAACAACTCGGTTAATAGAGAAGCTTAGCATAGAAGCTAAGTAATTAGATTTCTGAAATCCTATGGATAAAAAACCAGTAATAATAGGCTCAGTAAAATTTTAATTCATCAGGAAAATCTTTTTCCCACAAAATTATAACTTTTTATGTAAAAAATCTCAACATAAACCGATTTTCAGTCGAGAACTTGCAAACCGACAAAACTGCCTTGGTAAACTTCTTCTAATCCGCGATGCATAAATCTCAATAATTTAATAAGATGAAGACAATAATAAGATCATCTCTGAACCATATTATAAATATTTTAAAACCAAAAGAATGAAGTAATAATAACAAAAATGAAAAACTTATATCAAAAGAGTCCATCTTGCTTCACAAAGAGCCTTCTATGAGTAGCTTTGATCATAACTTCTTAGAGCATTCTTTTGACGTGGGGATCCTAAATTTGATGCTCTGATACCATGTTGAATTTAGTACCCCAAGATTGAAACCTCAAACAATATGAGAAAAGGGAGAAGAAAAAGACCAAAGAGATAGAGAGAGCTCAGGTAGAGATGAGAAAAGAGAAAAGAGAGAAAAACAACTCTAGGCTAGAGAGAGATTCTTCCATGAGTTGAGAAGTGGAAAGCTTGATTAAACCCTTTAACCAAGACCCCTATTTATACTATTTCCATTAAATATTTAGGTAAACTTCAGAGATAATTTAGGATATCTAATATCCTTATTTATATTAATCATGATTATCCAAATCTACATAAATCAAGGGAAGATAAATCAATTATATTAATCAAGGAAGATTGCCAAATCTTCCAACTCATGTGATAAGGATTCCAGCTCGTGTGATGAATCATCATGCCACCTCACGTGGTGACTCATCATGCCACCTCATGTGGTCATGGTGGGTCCTACCTTGTAACAGTATTAGCATCGATAGGGATATCAGCCATTCAACATGCCATCATACTTGTATCTCAAGTAGATGAAGAACGTATTTCCTCTGAGATAGGATAATGTCATGCTTAGACTAGAAGACTTCAATACCGAGAAAATATTTAAGAAGTCCAAGATCTTTTGTTTTGAATTCACTACTTATCGTCTGTTCCATTACCTTTATTTGTCTATTTCATTGCCAGTCAAAAAAATATTGTCCACATAAATTGCCAATAATATGATTCCCTTTGAGGGATTCTTTAGAAATATAGAATGATCTGCTGAATACATGTTAAACCCAAATTGAAGCATTGCTTAGCTAAACTTTTCAAACCAAGCACAAGGAAAATTTTTTAAGCCATACAAATGCTTTTTCCATCTACACACCAACTCCTCCTCAACAAAAAATCTAAGTGGTTGATGCATATAAACCTCCTCCTTAATGTCACCATTCAGGAAAATATTCTTCACATCAAGTTGATATATAGACCAAGAAGAATTTGCATCAAGTGCTAACCAAATACATACCGAATTTAACTTTGTCACAAGGGAGAAAGTTTCCTCATAGTCAACTCCATAACACTAAGAGTACCCCTTTGCTACTAGATAGGCTTTGAGATAGGACATTGAATAATTGGAATTATTCTTTACAGCAAAGACCCATTTACTACCCATAGGTTTCTTATCGGATGGAACTAGAACCAAAGACCAAATTTGATTCTCATATAAAGCAGTCATTTCCTATTCCATCGCGGCCTTCCATCTTGAATGTCACAGGGTGTTATGGACTCAATAACACTGAGTCATCTAATTTACTTTTATTATTTATGTTGCTTTTAATTTCGAATTTTATTGATTTGTAATAAGACTTAAAGGTAGGGGTAGAATTGGGTTTTATAACCCTAACCTATGTTGATGTTAATTACCCTATTTAAGGGGTAAGGATGGAAAAATAAAGCAAGTTCGGAATTAGTATAAACTAGATTAATTAGGTCTCCCTATTCTAGGGTTCTTGGCTTGAACTCTCTTTGGTGGTTTGCTGCATCCATTGGAGAGTCTTTGAGGAGATCGTGGGAGGAAGAAGAAGAGGAAGCACCCTTCTATTCCGAGCTGCAAGGGAGAGACTACCTCTTCACGGAAATTCCAGAAAAAGAGAGGTCTTGACGTGAGTCTACCCAGGAAGGAGGACGAGTTCTTATTGCTGGTTGGATGCTGATGTCCAGAGGTATTTTCTAATCTTATTCCAAGCATTGAGATTAGATTTATGTTTCTCTTTTATGTAAGGAACCAATTCTGCATGAAATTGGAAACCCTACCTTGACGTGAGCCATAAGAAAGGGGGTTCCACATGGGTTCCACATTGGGGCCTCAAGGAGCTTCCTTGACTAGCTGGGTTCGTTCATAATTAAGAAAAGGAAACTCCTTTTCAAGGGGAATGAATTCAATAAAGGGAAAGGGGTTGTTCTTGAGTCATTACAGAAAGTAAAACCCTCTTGACGTGAATCATAAAAGAGGGTTTCATATCTAAGTGCTTAAACAGTCCTTTAACTTGCGGGTTGCATCTATAATTGAGAAAAGCAAAATCCTTTTCAATCCTAACGTGAAAGCAGAAGTATAAGAGAGTTCTTTTCACAAAAAACGTGATAAGAAACCCTCAAATAGTGCTGGATTCATATTCAACTCGCCGAGTTACTAGATCCATGACTAGGGACCATAACAACTTGGTATCAGAGCAGGGTAACCCAATAGAGAAAAGCACCAATAAATACTTTGAATTGCTTGAAAGAAAATTTGATACTGTCCTAGAGAGGTTCTCAAAAATTGATATCGATATGGAGACCTTGAAGGGAAGGATGGATAGCATGGAGAATGGTCTAACTACTAGCAAGAAATTTGCTGCATTGGAGGAGAAGTTCACTCTTAGTTTGGAAACCTTGAAAGGAAGGATGGATAGCATGGAGACTAGTCTGAGCACTGGCAAGAACCCAATTCCGGGAGACCATTCACAAATCAGAGGGGAGATGAGTTTACTAGACACACGAGTTTCTCTGGTCAGCAAGGACCCTTCATTTCGGGGGGACACCTCAACCAGGGGGGAGGCACTGTACCTCTCATTCCACATTAGAGAGGAGGGGACCATTCGTATAATAGAGGGGGAGATGAATTTCCGAGGCACACTAGTTTCTCGGGACAGTAAGGACCCCTCGTTCCGAGGGGACACTTCTACCAGGGGGAGGCACTGTTCCGAGGTATACTAAAATGGAATTCCCTACTTATAATGGGTCAGAAGACCCTTTGATATGGTTGTATCGATGCGAAATTTTTTCTAGCCATCAGCGAGTCCCAACCTATGACCAAGTCAACGTAGCTATTTTCCACTTACTAGGGGAAGCACAACTTTGGTACCAGCTAGTTGAGGTTGACAACGAGGTGGTTGATTGGGATGAATTTAAGCGACTGTGCTCTCTTTGTTTTGGTCCTCCATCTTACAGTAACCCTTTGGGAGATTTGGTTTTATTACGCCAAACTGGGGCCGTGGAGCAATATCAAAAATTGTTCCAAGAAAAATTAGCACGAACCAGTAGTATGGTACAAGTGGATCAGCAAGTTGCGCGGTTTACAGCAGGACTGACTAAGGCTTTAAAGCTTAAGGTGGAGATCTATGCACCTGTTGACTTATCCAGTGCTATGAATATACCTTGTGCTTTAGAACTGCGACAGCAGGCACATCACAGACGACCTCCATGGTTAGGGGAGCGCATTCCTCCAAGAAACAACCCGGGTATTACTTTGATAGGGGATCCGAGATCTAGTCATCCTACACCTCCTTATATAAAAAAATTGGCAAGTGCTGAGATGGTGGAACGACGGGCTAAGAATTTGTGTTACAACTGTCATGAACCATATTGGGTTGGGCATCAGTGCAAAAGATTGTTTTCTATCGATAAGGTTGAAGATGAGAATATCGAGGTGACAGAGGATATGATTGAGGAAGAACCACCAGACATCTCCCTACATGCCATTACTGGGCAGCAATCGGCCACAACTATGCAGAATGGGAGCGGCTCGACAACTTCCACCAGGTCTACCTAGCTTCCGAGCTTGAGGACAAGCTCGATCTCCAAGGGGGGCAGATGTTATGGACTCAATAACACTGAGCCATCTACTTTACTTTTATTATTTATGTTGCTTTTAATTTCGATTTTTATTGATTTTTAATAAGACTTAAAGGTAGGGGTAGAATTGGGTTTTATAACTCTAACCTATGTTGATGTTAATTACCCTATTTAAGGGGTAAGGATGGAGAAATAAAGCAAGTTCGGAATTAGCATAAACTGGAGTAATTAGGTTATTGATAGGCTCCCTATTCTAGGGTTCTTGGCTTGAACTCTCTTTGGTGGTTTGCTGCATCCATTGGAGAGTCTTTGAGGAGATCGTGGGAGGAAGAAGAAGAGGAAGCACCTTTCTATTCCGAGCTGCGAGGGAGAGACTACCTCTTCACGAAAATTCCAGAAAAGGAGAGGTCTTGACGTGAGTCTACCCAGGAAGGAGGACGAGTTCTTGTTGCTGGTTGGATGCTAACGTCCAGAGGTATTTGTTAATCTTATTCCAAGCATTGAGATTAGATTTATGTTTCTCTTTTACGTAAGGAACCAGTGCTGCATGAAATTGGAAACCCTACCTTGACGTGAGCCATAAGAAAGGGGGTTCTACGTTGGGGCCTCAAGGAGCTTCCTTGACTAGCTGGGTTCGTTCATAATTAAGAAAAGGAAACTCCTTTTCAAGGGGAATGAATTCAGTAAAGGGAAAGGGGTTGTTCTTGAGTCATTACAGAAAGTAAAACGCTCTTGACGTGAATCATAAAAGAGGGGTTTCATATCTGAGTGCTTAAACAGTCCGTTAACTTGCTGGTTGCATCTATAATTGAGAAAAACAAAATCCTTTTCAATCGTAACGTGAAAGGAGAAGTATAAGAGAGTTCTTTTCACAAAAAAAATGTGATAAGAAACCCTCAAACAGTGCTGCATTCATATTCAACTCGCCAAGTTACTAGATCCATGGCTAGGGACCATAACATAGGGCCTCCTGATATGACTGAGGAATAGACATAGAAGAAATAAATGCAAGGAAATGACAACAAGAAGAAGAAAAACGATGGTGATAAACAAAATTAGATATAGGATAAAAGGTAGAGGGCCTAGTACAAGCTCTAGGTTCCATACAAAGAGAAATGGACCTAGTATCAAAAGGTGGACCAAATATAGGAGGAGAAGAAGGAGAACATACCTCAGAAGGATCCATAGACTCCACAGGAGTATTATCGACCAATGCTTCAGAGCGTTGTGAAGAGATATTTGCATTAATGGGCATAATAGGTTGAGGGGATATAGAACTAAAGAAAGACCCGAAGGAAACACTATGGGATGAGTAAAAGGATTCGTCAAAGAAGGTCACATCTCTGGAGACAAACAATTTGTGAAGAGGAGTTATAACAAACGTATCCTTTTGGGTTGCGAGAGTAGCCAAAAAATATACACTTAATATGTTGTGGTCTCTGACCATGGACCGGGTGATTCGACGAGAAGAGAGTCCTTCTAGCAATTCCAAATCAGAATCAGGTTGTCTAGCTCTACTCGGTCGACTTATGTTGACGATTAAAGGGATGAAACGTAAGAGAACAAAAGGGAAATTGGGAGATCGACCGGAGGGAGGATGAACGCTGGAACGTGAGTGGGGAAGAGGGATAATCAGGCTCTTTGAAGGGATACCTGCACCTTGGGTTCCAGGGGAACGCCAACCCTTGGTTAGTTAGAGGAGAACTCAGATCCTTAAATAACTTTATGCTTAATTCACATTACGTTTGATAGGCTCTTAAAGCCAAGAGACCCGATATCTTAGTTATTACAATAATGCCCTTAGAGGCCTTCCTACCTATAATTCATGAAATAAAGACATAAAGGAAACATGTAATGCCTAATGTCTTTCACTGCTCCACTGAGTCACCAACTCATCCGCTTCGCCTCTGGATGACTCGTTGTGCTGTCGAGTCCACAACATCACTCCCCTCCTTGAAAACGAGGTTGTCCGCAATCTCGAATGGGGTAAACCTGCTAAAATACATCGATGTCCTCCCAAGTTGAATTGGTGGCGTCGGAGTGTGACCATTGAACTAACACTTCTTGGCGCCGCTGATTTTGACGAGCGTTTAAAATTTTGGTTGGCATGAGAGAAAGCTGCCCGTCTTCCATGGGTGGTAATGACGAAATGTGAAGAGGGACGCTGCCTTTGAAGTGCTTGAGGAAAGAGACATGGAAAACATCGTGGATCTTGGCATCTGGAGGAAGCTGGAGTTTATAGGTGGCTTCACCCACCCACTGAGTAATGAGGAATGGTCCAAAATATTTTGGTGATAGTTTGTGCCGAGTGCCTGCCATAGAGGATTGGCGGTAATGCAGGAGCCTTAGAAAAACATAATCCCCTTGGTTGTACTGAATGTCTCGGAGGCCTTGATCATAATACTCTTTCATCCATGATTGGGCTTGCCATAGGCGCATGCGAGTAACGACCAACAAATGATCCCGATCAATGAGAGCTTTGTCAATGGCATCCACTCGGGTGGACCCATGAACATAAGAAAGGAGACGAGAGGGGGGGGGGGGGGGGGGGATCCCTGCCATAGACAATTCGGAATGGTGTCACCTGTAAAGCCGTGTGGAATGAGGTATTGTAGCAATACTCTGCCCAAGGAAGACATTCTACCCATTGTTTTGGATGGTCTCCCACCAAACACCTTAACTAAATTTCAATGGTATAGTTCAGCACCTCTGTCTAGCCATTAGATTGAGGATGATATGCTGACGAATAATTTAATTTGGTGCCGCATAGGTAGAAAGGTCACGCCAGAATTGATTGGTGAAGACGACATCTCTGTCACTGACAATTGACTCTAAAATGCCGTGTAGACGAACAATGTGGGAATAAATATCTTGCTTACTAATGCCGCTGTGTATGGGTGTTCCAAAGGAATGAAGTGGCCATACTTTAAGAATCTGTCCACGACCACAAGAAGAGTAGATTTCCCAGAAGACTTCGGATGACCTTCAATAAAATCCATAGATATATCTGACAAAACCTGCATGGGAAGCTGGAGTGATTGCAGCACCCCGATGGGGCTTAAATGCTCTACCTTGTTACATTGACACATAGGACAAGCAGCTACATAGGAAGTAACAGAGGATTTCATACCTTCCCAATAAAAATCCCTTATGATCTGAATCAATGTTTCTTGAATTCCTTCATGATAGCTGTCATGATAAGCTGAAAACACGGTGGCGATCAGAGGAGACGAAATGAGGCAAATAAATGTGGTGCTTGTAGAGAATGATGTTTTCATGGATGGTCCAATGAGAGGCCATTTTTCTGGCTGTAATGTTCTGATATAATTCATGCAATTCTGGTATGGTGCTGTGTTCGGTCTTGATAGAGTCCAATAGTGTTGGTGTGGGGTGACTGATGGCACTCAATTGTGCTGTAGCTTCAAACCTGCATGAGAGAGTATCCGCTGCTGTATTCAATCTACCTGCTTTATGTTCCACCTTGAAATCAATCCCCAGTAATTTACTTATCCACTACTTCTGAGGGGAAGTGGAAATGCACTGATCCAACAAATATTTCAAATTGTAGTGGTCAGTGCGGATGATAAAATATCGACCCCATAAATAAGGTCGCCAGCGGCGTACTGCCTTCGCTAGACCAATAGGTTCCTGTTCATATGCTGGTAATTTGTGTTGGTGGAGGGGAAGTTGCCGGCTGAAATAGGCAATAGGATGGTTTGCTTGTTGCAGCACCGCCCCTATACCTCCTTCGGAGGCATCACATTCTACAACGAAGAGCTCTTCAAAATCAGGTAACTGTAATACAGGCGCAGTGGCCAGCGCTGTCTTTAGTGTGTGAAAGGCTGTGTTCATCTATTCACTCCAATGGAATGCATCATGACGTAGTAGATTGGATAAAGGTGCTGTGAGTGCCGCATAATTTGGAATGAACTTTCTATAATATCCGGCTAAGCCCAAAAAACCCCTTAAAGCTGAAATGTTGCACGGTGCAGTCCATTGTGTAATAGCATCAATTTTTTCCGGGTCCACTGTAACCCCTGATGTTGTAATAATGTGGCCCAAATAAGTTACTTTTTGGCTCCCGAATGTACACTTGGTCCTTTTTAAGTAAAGCCGATGGGCGCAAATAAGGTGGAAAACCATGTGTAAATGTTCTAAATGTTGAGGCCATGACTTGCTGAAAATTAAGACGTCATTAAAGAATACGAGAACAAACTTTCTGAGATAGTCAGCAAATACCTCATTCATTAATGGTTGAAACATGGAAGGTGCGTTGGAGAGTCCAAATGGCAAGACGATAAATTCAAAGTGTCCTTGATGAGTACAAAATGCTATTTTCTGAATATCCGGAGGATGCAGACGGACTTGATGATACCCCGAACACAAGTCCAACTTGGTGAAAAATTGAGCCCCATGTCATCTAATAAATCATCAACTACCGGAATAGGAAACTTGTCCTTGATAGTCTTGGCATTTAATTCTCGATAATCCATGCAAAACCTCCAAGTATGGTCCTGTTTCTTGACCAGTAAGACAGGAGAAGAGAAAGGGGATGTACTCCTTCATATTAGGCCTTGTTCAAGCACCTGTTTACATTACTTTTTGATTTCATCCTTTTGCAAATGGGGGTAGAGATAGGGTTCCACAACCACCACCTTGGAGCCAGCCTTCAAACAAATTATGTGGTCACACTGTCTCAAAGGCAGAAGGCCTGTAGGTTCCTGAAAAATATCGGTAAAGGCATCCTATAAATTTTCTAAGGTAGTAGGCGGATGAAGCTGTTGCTGGAGTACATATAATTGTGGCTGAACTTTTGCCTTGCACCCTTGTAAAGTGAACTGCTGGCCTGCCAACTCAAAGCTCATGGTCAAAGTAGCAAAACCCCACAAAATTGATCCCAACGTGTGCAGCCATTTAATTCCGAGAACCATATCAAATCATGTTAGTGGAATAATAAGAAATTCTGCATCAAATTGATGACCCTCAATGGAAAACATAATGGCCTTGCTGACCCTATAACTTGGAAGTTTTTTGCCATTAGCCACTGACACTGAAGCTACTGGACGAGGCTGCACATGAAGTTGTAACTGTTGGGCCGCATTGAAGCTTATAAAATTATGGGTACTCCCTGAGTCAACCAGACTTAAGAGAGGTTGCTCGTTGACTAGAGTACAAAGTTGCATGGTTTTGGTAGATTTGAGGCCAGTAATGGCGTGGAGAGAAATGGTAGGTTTGTCCTCCACTGGCTCTGTGCTCTCTGGAGCTTCCTCCTCCTCCTCATCCACTTCTAACCAAAACAACTTCTGACATTGATTTCCAAATGTGTACTTTTCCTCACAATTATAACATAAGCCTTTGGACCTTCTGTCTTCCATCTCTGCCCTGTTCAATTTTTTGATAAATGCTGGTTGAGACGGAGTGGACTTGGGAGCTTGAGTGGGGTTTGCAGAAGCACTTGAGCGCCATGGTGGGGCTATGGATGTGGTTCCAGTAGATGACCGACTACCTTGCCAAGTAGGGCAACGGTTCTGAATTTTCTGTTTGGCCTCTAGTGTTCTGGCCAAGTTCATTGCCCTGGCTAAATTAGAGGGAGCAAGGAGCTCCACCTCTAGCTGGAGAGACTCTGTTAAGCCTGCAGTAAAGAACCCCACCTGTTGTGTTACGGTCCCGGGTCATGGATCGAGTAACATGGCGTCGGATTTGTGAATCCAGCACTGGTACTGAGTTGCTGGACTCAGTAAGGAGGGTTAAAGATCCCTTCTTTGGGTAATCTTCCACCAGTGATCAGTCTCCCTTTTTATGAACTCATTCTAGTGCTAAAGTTATAGCTAGAATGAAATTAATTCAGGTGGAGAGATAATGGAGGAATACCTGTTCTTGCTCACGTAAATCAGGGTTTCAACCCTGATTTGATGCAGCTCATTCTAGGACTTGAAGGCCTAGCTTAGGGGGCAGCCTTGGCTCACGTTGATGGCTGCCCTTGCTCTGTTTCCTTGATGATTTCCCAGCAAGAAGAGTTGTTCTAATCCTTCACTTGAAAGAATAAGAAATCTTCTTTTTTTGCTGCTCGTCAAGAGGGAATTGAACCCTACTTGTTGTTGACGCTGATGATGAGGGAATACCCTCTCTTTGGGCTCGAAAAAGGGGCAGGAAGCTCCTCTTCTTAGTATGGATGATGAGGGATGAATTTGGGTGAAGATGGATGGCAATGGAGGGTGACGGATAGGTTGGATTTTTGGAGTAAACCCTAAACTCGAGATCAAGAGGTGATCTCAACCTGTTTAGACTAGGTTATTCTAAAATCTCAAAGGTTCCCTATTTCATTCATTTCTTTCCCTTAAATAAGTTACGTCATGGAGTTTTAGGGTTAGGGTTACAAAAATTCCCCATAATGCCCTTACATATAAAGTAAATAGAAATAACTCCTACTTAAAACAATATAAGAAATAAATCCTACTCAAATTAATATAAGAAATAAATCCTATTGAGTGAGTTGTTGTTGCCTCCTATGTTGTGTGACTCAGTGTGCTATTGAGTCCACAACATCTGCCTCCCCATGGAGAAAGAGCTTGTCCTCAAGCTCAAAAGTTGGGTAGACTTATTTGAAGATGTCCACACGTTCCCATGTTGCAGCGTTGGGGTCAATGTCCGTCCACTGAATGAGAATCTCCCAATGGTCATTGGTCAGCCGGGTGCGTAACACCGCTGCTGGGTTAAGAATAACCTCACCATTATCAACCGGTGGTAGGAATGGAGTGGATGTAGGCTGTGCTTCGGAATGCGGCTTCAAGAGAGAGACATAAAACACATCATGAATTTTGGCCGTGTCCACTAATTTGAACTGATAGGAGACTGGTCCCACCCGTTGAAGAATGGGAAACGACCCAAAAAATCTGGGAGAGAGCTTATGACGTGGTGTCCCACAAGTGACTGTTGATGGTAGGGCTGGAGCCATAGCCACACATACTCCCCAAACTCAAAAGAGACCTCACGGTGGCCTTTGTCTTAGACATTCTTCAATAGAGCTTGGGCGCTTCGTAGCCTTTCTGTGATATTCTATAGCAGCATATACCGGTCTATGAGTGCTTGATCAATCGCGTCCACTTGGGTGGACCCTGGGTTGTACGAGAGAAGGCGAAGTGGATCACAACCATATATAATCCGGAAAGGAGTGGATTGCAAGGCAGAGTGGAACAAAGTGTTGTAACAGTATTCGGCCCACAAAAGCCATTGAACCCATTGCCATGGACGATCCCCCACCTAGCACCATAGATATATCTTGATGGTGCGGTTCGCCACCTCAGTCTGCCTGTCTGTCTGTGGATGATAGGCGGAGGAGAACTTCAATATCGTCTCACTCAAGTGAAACAGTTCCCGTCAAAAGGTGCTCCTGAAAACTGCATTTCTGTCACTCACAATGGATTCTGGAATGCCATGTAAGTGGACTATCTGCTCCAGGAAAGTCTGAGCAATCCGTGTTCCTGTATACTGATGAGCCAGCCGTATAAAATGTCCGTACTTGGAGAATCTATCACCCACCACGAAAAGTACGGATTTACCAGAGGACAGGGGTAGGCCTTCCACAAAATCAATCAAAATGTTGGCCCAAACCTGCGTAGGAATGTCCAGAGGCTGGACTCAAGTGCTCGGCTTTGTTGCCCTGACATACTTGACAGTCGCCCACATAAGTTGCAATAGAGGGTTTCATGGCTTGCCAGTAAAAATCAGCTCGAATTCTGTGCAAGGTCTTCTGTATCCCCTCGTGTGTACTGTCATGGTAGTCCGAGAGAATAGCTGGAATCAACTTGGACTCAGGTGGAAGGAAAATCCGTTGCTTGTAATAAATAAGTGAATCCTGGATGAACCACTTCGAATTCATTGTACCTTCCGAAATCTTCTGATGCAATTCCTGCGGTGCAGGGTCAGTGGCATGTGCGTCTCTCACCAAGTCCAGAATGAAAAATCTTGGCTGACTGATCGAATAGACCGATTGCTGATTCTCTACCAACCGTGACAAGGTGTCTGCCACCTTATTTAATCTCCCCACACGATACTCCACCGAGAAGTCAAACCCCAACAACTTACTGATCCAGTGCTACTATGGCGATGTCGTCAAACGCTGTTCTAGTAGGAATTTAAGGCTGTAGTGATCCGTGTGTATGAGAAAAGCCCGGTCCCAGAGATAAGGCCTCCAATGTTGGACCGCTTTGGCCAACCCAATCAATTCGCGCTCATAAGCTGCCAGCTTGTGATGACAAACTGCCAACTGTCTGCAAAAATACGCAATAGGATGGCCCAGCTGCTGTAAAATGGCCCCAATGCCCATGCCAGAATCGTCGCACTCTACCACGAACAATTCATCAAAGTTGGGAAGTTGTAATACTGGCACTGATGCAAGGGCAGCTTTGAGTGCCACAAACGACGTGGTGGCCCCCTCATTCCAAATAAAGGATTTTTTCTTGAATAGACTGGTCAATGATGCTGCCATTGGCCCATAGTTCTGAATAAATTTGCGGTAGTTGCTTGCAAGACCCAAAAAACCCCGTAATACAGAACACGACTGTGGCTGCGGCCACTCGTAAATAACTCAAATCTTCTTGGGATCCACCATAACCCCCTCATGTGAGATAATGTGTCCCAGATACCCCACATGTGAAGCCGCAAAAGAACACTTGGAATGCTTCAAATAGAGTTGATGTGCTCGTAACAAGTCAAAAAAATCCTCAAGTGTGCCAAGTGCTCCTCAACCGACTTGCTATATTTCAAAATATCATAAAAAAATACAAGAACAAATTTTTGAAGATAGGGGCTAAATACCTCGTTCATCAAAGGTCAAAAAGTGGAGGGTGTGTTGGATAACCCGAACGACATGACGACGAATTCAAAGTGGCCATGGTGCATGCGGAACGCCGTCTTCTCGATATTAGAGGGCTGCATCCGGACCTGATGGTATCCCGAACGGTGGTCGAGTTTAGTGAATAACCACGACCCATGTAACTCATTTAGGAGCTCATCCACTACCGGAATTGGAAACTTGTCTTTTGCTGTCTGCTCATTCAACTCCCAATAGTCCATGTAGAACCTTCATGTCCCATCATATTTCTTCACAAGTAAGACGGGTGAAGAGAACGGGGAGCAGCTGGGACGAATAAGACCCTGTTTCAACATCTCATGGCACTGACGCTCTATCTCGTCGTTTTGAAGGTGTGGGTAACAGTACGGTAGCACGACCACTACTTCAGATCCTGGTTTCAGACAGATCCTATGGTCACAATGCCTCAGGGGAGGCAAACCCGAAGGCTCCTGGAAGAGTTTAGAGAACTCCTTGACCAGACCATCACTAGTACTCTTAGGCTGATCCTGTGTCTGCAAAGTGTGCATGCGGTGGACCCTGTCCACCTGACAGCCCTATAAAAGCACCCGACTTTTGGCCAAATCAAAGCTCATGGTTAAAGCCGAAAAGTCCCACAGAATGGGCCCCAACATTTGTAACCATTTAATGCCTAATACCATATCAAATCCTGCCAAGGGAATAACAAAAAATTCAGCATTAAACGAAGTAGAGCCAATGGAAAAAGTTACCGCCTTACTAATCCCATAGCTAGGGACCTTATCGCCATTGGCCACTAAGACGGTGGTTGTCGGATGAGTGTGTATCTGGAGCTGGAGATGTATTGAGTCCACAACATGTTGATCCCCCTAAGGCAACACTAATGCCATCCCATTTGCCTAACTCTCTTCCGATCGTATACACATCCAACAGAGCCTGTGGAGGTGCTGGCCTGGACCATCCCCAATAGTAATAACAAGAATACGTGTTGTTGATGCAGCTCTTCTGGTAGCACCACTTCTACCAAATTCAATTTCAAGTTCTGCCGAATGTTTGACATCTTCAACAGAACTAGAATTTATTTCTTCAATCTCAACTGAGTCACTTTGATAGATGCCATATTCTGACATGAGAACAAAGTTAATTATAATAGAATAACCTTTATAATTGTGTTATAGGTGGTTATTTATCTGTTTTCAAATGAAATGAGCATTTATTGAATTTGGCATTAATCACTGTCGATATTGCATATTTTTCTCTCCTGAAGTATATTTCATTGTTTTTAAGGTTTATTTCTTCCTGAAATACTTTTTATAGATTTAATTATGGAATTTCAAGAGAATTTTGGTGGAGAAGGAGATATTTACAAAAATGCCCTTAGTGAAATGGAGGTATTTTTAGGTCAAATCGTTTTAAAATAAATAAGATGGTATTAAAGGAGAGGGGGGAGCGTCGAACGGAAAGAGGGGGGAGACCCGAGAGGGGAGACCTGAGGGAGGAACGAGTGTGAAGACAAAACAGAGCACGACCGTCGACCGAAGAAGGGGAAGACTCGAGAGGAGTTTCCCTCCGTCGGTCGCCGCGTCATTGTCGGTCGCCGCGTCACCGTTGTTCGCCGCACCACCGTCATCCACCGCCGTCCACCGCCGTCCAGCAACCGAGAACAAACCCGAGGAGAGCTCGAGAGAGTCTCCGTCGAGGTGAGTTCGACAGTTTCTGCTCGCCAGAACAGAGCAGCGGAAACAGGGGAGACCCGAGAGGAGTTTCCCACCGTCGCTCGCCGGGCCACTGTCTTTCGCTGCGCCACCGTCATCCACCGCCGTCCAGCAACCAAGAACAAACCCGAGGAGAGCTTGAGAGAGTCTCCATCGAGGTGAGTTCGACAGTCGACGCTTGCCAGACCGAGAAGTGATCCGAGAGGGCTTCTCCGGTGCCACTTCCACTTTCCGACCATCGTCCGGCGTTGATTACGTATTTTCGACCATTCCCAGAGCGACTCCGACTCCGACTGAGACTCGAGAGAGCCGGTTAGAGAACTTCATCTCTATTTCGTTCTTCATCGGACGTTACCTCCGTCCGTCGGCTTTCAACCTTCGTCACCCGCATCGTCTCTACCTCCGACCACTCACTCTTGCCAACCCGAAGCCATTGATTTCGGAAAATTGCAGCACCCGTGAGAATGAGTCTGCTGCCCGAGCGAGAGGAAGGAGAAGGGGAGTAATCCGTCATTTTTGAATTTAATTTTTCTATAGTTTGAACTTAGGTTTTGAATGTTTTTTAAATGTGATTTGATAATTAATGTTTATTGAATATTTGTTTTCCCGATATTGATTAAATTAAATAGTTAGGGTAGGATTATAATTTAGGTTGGATTTTGGTATTTTAATCCGATTTCTGTCTTTCACTCTATGCGCCCGAGAGGGGCTAGATGGAAGGATTGAGAAATCGGATCCGTGGTTACGTGGCACTCGAGAGAGGCACGAATCACAGTAAAATTCAGAGTTGATAATTTTAGTATCATCACAATAGGAAATTGATTATCTGCATTCTATTGTAATCCGATCTCTGTCATTAACTCTAGGCGCCCGAGAGGGGCTAGATGCAAGGATTGAGAATCCGGATTCGTGGTTACGTGGCGCTCGAGAGAGGCACGTATCACGGTAAAATCCAGAGTTGACGTTTCCTGTTGTGGAAGTAGTTAACCAGATGATGGCTTGATAATTTAGGATATAATTAGTGTTTAGTTTAGATTAATTCATCATATTTGGTTAGGTTAGTTGACTGAAGAATACACAAAAATTCAGTCCTCCCTATGGATATGACCCTCGCTTCCCGCTAGATTATATGAACGATTCGTACGCTTGCGAGGTATTAAAGCCGATGTAATTAAATTCTACATCAAGTTTTTGGCACCGTTGCCGGGGAGGCACGTATTAAGTGTATTTCTTTGTTCTCCATGGTCTTAGGTTAGGATAAAATAATAATAATAATAATAATAATAATAATAAATAAATAAATAAATAAAAATAAAAAAATGTGCTTAAGACTCCTATTGGGATGTCTCCATTTTGCCTAGTGTTCGGCAAAGCATGTCATCTACCTATTGAGCTTGAGCATAGCGCTTATTGGGCCATTAAGGCTTTGAATATTGATTTGGCTCAAACGGGTGAGGAGAGGAAATTACAATTGAATGAGTTGGAGGAGATACGTCATGATGCTTATGAGAATGCCAAATTGTACAAGGAGCGAACAAAGCTTTTACATGATAAATCTATTTTTTGCAAGTCTTTTACTGTTGGGCAGAATGTTTTACTTTATAACTCACGATTGCATTTGTTTCCAGGGAAGCTGAGATCTAGGTGGTCCGGTCCATTTGAGGTTACACAGGTGTTTCCTCATGGCGCTGTTGAGATCCGAAATCACGGAGATGGGTCGACCTTCAAAGTTAACGGTCAGAGGCTCAAACCATATCTTGAGAATGTTCCCACACCGGAGGAGGTGATGGTGATTTTCTTGGAGGAACCTATCCATTCATCTTGACTGCGTCAGAGTCTTGCTTACGACTCTAAACTTAGCACATTGTGGGCAATCCCTGCGTTTTTATCCTTTTGTACATTATAGTTTTTATTTTTTGTTTATTCATTCTTATTGGGATAACCTTTGGTGTACTCTGGTCTTGTTTGATTGAAGGTCCCCTGGTGAAGCCGGCCCCGTCATGGACTCAGGGTACTCTCTTGCCGGCTGAGAGCATAAATGGCTCCGGTAGTCGATGACCAGACTTTTGGTCCCTAGTTTGAGAGGTCTGTACTCAAACAACCGTTCTGGGATTGACCAGTTCGATCTTGAAGTATTGAATGAAAACCTTATGGTGAGTAACTCAAGGACTTGTATTCAGCGCGTGATTCCTGCTGCCTTCAGTGGCCAGTCACACGGAGATTTCTTCAAAGTGTGATCTGGGATAGCGGTTTCATCTACGGATGATTACCTACGGGTACGGTTGATACGAGTAAACCTTCTTCGAGGGAGACTATGTATCACTCCTGGGGGTCTTTATTGACTCTTCGGTATTATTATTGATGACCAAACACATATGGTCCCACCTATGGATTTAGGAGCCCTGAGGGAGCTTAACCCTCACCCTGCTGGAGTATAACTAGCTAAGATGTTATTCCTTTTTGTAGTCGTTATAGTGTTGTAACTTTTCCCCATTGAGGACAATGTCAGGTTTAGGTTTGGGGGGGGGGGGGGGGGGGGGGGGGGGGGGAGGGGAAACAACTCTTTTATATCTTAACAATGATTTTCTTTTGATTTTTTTTCGTGGTTTTCAAATTACTCTTCTTAGTATGTGGTTAACATTAGTAGAGTTAAAATAAGTTGCTCAGTGGAATTCCTTGTTGTAATGTATGAATGCAAATGGAAATGCTCTTGCTTGTAAAAGACAGATAACTTCAGAAACAGCCTGGGCAAACCCAGGGACATGCACCGGAACAGTCGGTTACTTAAAAATAAGTGCATGTGCAGTGAAGATGAATACAAAATGGTGGTAAAACCAAAAGTATTCAGTGAAGAAAAAAATTACATTGGTAATAGCAAAAGTGCGCTGGTAATAGCGTAAAATGGTTTTAAATCTGGAAGCAATGAGTTTCCTTAACTATGATGATGAATTGTAATTTGAAAGAAGTTACAGGTCAAGATTGAAATTGGTATATTTCTTTTGTGAGATTGTTAGACAACAGGCTTACTCTACTATTTTCTCTTAATTGTGATATGACCAGGATTTTATTGTTAGTTGTTGCTCTTTGTTCTGTTGAAGTAATAGCTTATGGGTCACATTGGTTCAGGTGGAGTAACAATGAGTGTATTTGGATTGATAATAGGCTATATTTTACACAGGTTTTCAAATTTCGCAAGATCTCATATCATTTTCAGATATTTTATGATACTAAGTGTTAGTCATATGCTAATGAGGAGTAAATTTTCTTCAGTTTTTCTTTTTATATTATTGATTTAGATGAATTTTGTGGGTAAATTCCATGCAAACCCTCACGAGACATAACTCGTCCACTACTGCAGAGTAGGGGTTTAACGGCTTGTTGCATGCGCTAAATGCAATCGTGCTCCCTACGAAAGTGGCATTTTGTTTTCCTAGGCTTAATTTTGGTTCAATTGTTGTTTTGCTTGGGACTAACAAAGATTTAGGTTTGGGTGTGTGATAGATGCCATATTCTGACATGAGAACTAAGTTAATTATAATAGAATAACCTTTATAATTGTGTTATAGGTGATTATTTATCGGTTTTCAAATGAAATGAGCATTTATTGAATTTGGCATTAATCACTGTCGATATTGCATATTTTTCTCTCCTGAATTATATATCATTGTTTTTAAGGTTTATTTATTCCTGAAATGCTTTTTATAGATTTAATTATGGAATTTCAGGAGAATTTTGGTGGAGAAGGAGATATTTACCAAAATGCCCTTAGTGAAATGGAGGTGATTTTTAGGTCAAATCGTTTTAAAATAAATAAGATGGTATTAAAGGAGAGAGGGGAGCATCGAACGGAAAGAGGGGGGTGACTCGAGAGGGGAGACCCGAGGGAGGAACGAGCGTGAAGACAAAATAGAGCACGACCGTCGACCGAAGAAGGGGAAGACTCGAGAGGAGTTTCCCTCCGTCGGTCGCCACGCCACCATCGTCCACCGCCGTCCAGCAACCGAGAACAAACCCGAGGAGAGCTCGAGAGAGTCTCCGTCGAGGTGAGTTCAACAGTTTTTGCTCGCCAGAACAGAGCACCGGAAACAGGGGAGACCCGAGAGGAGTTTCCCACCGTCGCTCGCCGGGCCACTGTCTTTCGCCGCGCCACCGCCGTCCACCGCCGTCCAGCAACCAAGAACAAACCCGAGGAGAGCTCGAGAGAGTCTCCGTCGAGGTGAGTTCGACAGTCGTCGCTCGCCAGACCGAGAAGTGATCCGAGAGGGCTTCTCCGGTGCCACTTCTGCTTTTCGACCATCCTCCGGCATCGGTTACGTATTTCCGACCATTCCCGGAGCGACTCCGACTCCGACCGAGACTCGAGAGAGCTGGTTAGAGAACTTCATCTCTGTTTTGTTCTTCGCCGGACGTTACCTCCGTCCGTCGGCTTTCAACCTTCGTCGCCGGCGTCGTCTCTACCTCCGGCCACTCACTCTTGCCAACCCGAAGCCATTGATTTCGGGAAATTGCAGCACCCGTGAGAACGAGTCTGCTGCCCGAGCGAGAGGAAGAAGAAGGGGAGTAATCCATCATTTTTGAATTTAATTTTTCTATAGTTTGAACTTAGGTTTTGAATGTTTTTTAAATGTGATTTGATAATTAATGTTTATTGAATATTTGTTTTCCCGATATTGATTAAATTAAATAGTTAGGGTAGGATTATAATTTAGGGTGGATTTTGGTATTTTAATCCGATTTTTGTCTTTCACTCTATGCGCCCGAGAGGGGCTAGACGCAAGGATTGAGAAATCAGATCCGTGGTTACGTGGCACTCGAGAGAGGCACGAATCACTGTAAAATCCAGAGTTGATAATTTTAGTATCATCACAATAGGAAATTGATTATCTGAATTCTATTGTAATCCGATCTCTGTCATTAACTCTAGGCGCCCGAGAGGGGATAGACGCAAGGATTGAGAATCCGGATTCGTGGTTACGTGGCGCTCAAGAGAGGCACGTATCACGGTAAAATCCAGAGTTGACGTTTCCTGTTGTGAAAGTAGTTGACGCTTGAGCTTGTTGTAAGTTGGCTCTGACCTGGGCTATCATGCGGTCTCTTTCCTCCAATGCTTGATTAATAGCAGCAACCGAAGAAGTACCAGCAATATAAGAGGCAAGTTGAGGGGGTTCTTGACCATAAACCACTTGGAAGGGAGTGGTCTTGAGAGCTGTGTGGTAGGAAATATTGTAGCAAAATTCGGCCCACAAGAGCCAACAGACCCAAGTTTTGGGATGATTGCCACCAAGCAATGTAAATACACCTCGAGAATGCGGTTGACTACCTCTGTTTGCCCATCAGTCTGGGGGTGGTAAGTGGAGGAGAAAGCCAACTTGGTGCCATATAGCTTGAAAAGTTCCTTCCAGAAGTTACTAGTAAATATTGCATCTCTGTCACTGGTGATTGATTCCGGCAGGCCATGAAGTCAAACAATGTGATCCATGAAAATTTGAGCTATATGAGAAGCTGTATATGGATGTGATAAGGGAATGAAAGGCCTATACTTAGAGAAATGATCCACCACCACCAATATGTTAGATTTACCCGATGATTTTGGAAGACCATCAATGAAGTCCATGGATATATCGGCCCAAATCTGAGTAGGGAGCTGTAGTGGCTGGAGTAAGCCTGTTGGGCTTAAAGTCTCAGTTTTGTTGCGTTGGCAGGCAGATACATAGTCAACTACCATTCATTTCATACCTTTCCAATAAAAGTCATGACTAAGGCGGAAATATGTCTTCTGTTGTCCTTCATGGGTACTATCGTGATAGGTAGAAAGGATGGTGGGCAGTAAGGCCGAGGTGGCAGGAAGATAAAGCCGTTGCTTGTACAAGATGAGGTGGTCCTGGATGGTCCACTTGTTGTCCTTGGCCTGCTGTTCATTGCTGTGAAATAAGGCTAGGAGGTTCGGTGATTGTTGAATTTCATCCCGAATCGAGTCCAGCAGCAAGAACCGAGGTTGACTGATGGCATTGAGTGTTAAGCACCTAGCCAATACTACCCAAAAGACCGGCCTGTTAGGAGCGGAAGACATAGGTACTTAACCCAGGACCATAACATCACACCCCGCCCGCCCGAGCCGACGACCACGGCGGCATTAACACAGCAACGCGACTGGGTCAGGGGTCACGCCAGGGGCTTGCGGTCCACCTGCGCACGCGGCCGCTGGGACTCGAAGTCAGGACGTAGCGCCTGCTCTGATACCAAATGTTAAGCACCTAGCCAATACTACCCAACCGGCCTGTTAGGAGCGGAAGACATAGGTACTTAACCCAGGACCATAACAGCGCAGTATTGCAGCAGTAGGGGCATCCCATTGCCTAATTCAACAAACAACTGGCCACCCATCATCACAAATTAGCTGCCTATGAGCGAGAACTGATTGGCTTAGCCAAAGCCATTCAGCATTAGAGGCCACATCTGTGGGGCCGCCACTTCCTCATCCGAACCGACCTCTGCAGTCTGAAGTACTTGTTAGAGCAACGCCTTACCAATTCACCGCAACAACATTGGCTCAGTAAATTAAAGGGGTTCAATTTTCAGGTGGAGTTCAAACTGGGCCAACTCAACAAGGGCGCCGATGCATTGTCTCATAGATATGTGACAACGCCACAACTCAATGTTATGGACTCAATAAGACTGAGTCATCTACTTTACTTTTATTATTTATGTTGCTTTTAATTTCGAATTTTATTGATTTGTAATAAGACTTAAAGGTAGGGGTAGAATTGGGTTTAATAACCCTAACCTATGTTGATGTTAATTACCCTATTTAAGGGGTAAGGATGGAGAAATAAAGCAAGTTCGGAATTAGCATAAACTAGGGTAATTTAGGTTCCTTCTAGGCTCTCTATTCTAGGGTTCTTGGTGTGAACTCTCTTGGGGGTTTGTTGCATCCATTGGGGAGTCTTTGAGGAGATCTTGGAAGGAAAAGGAGGAGGAATCAGCCTTCTCTTCCATGCTGCAATAGTCATCCATCTCTTCCACGAACCAGTAGTGAGGGAAGGAGGATTTGGTTGAGTCTTAGCATCAAGAAAGGGATTTTCGAGTTGCTGAATTGAAGGAGGTCTTCAAGAGGTATTTTTATCTATCTTTTCCGAGTTTAGAAGAGCTAGAGACTGCCCTCTTTACATTCAGCATTGGTAGTTGCATGAATTCAGAAACCCTACTCATTGATGTGAGGTATAAAGTGGGGTTTCATAATTGGATCCTTAAAACAGTCTCTTGCTTGAATTGGTGCATTCATAATTAAGAAAAGGAAACTCCTTTTCAAGGAGAATGAATTCAGTAAAGGGAAAGGGGTTGTTCTTGAGTAATTACAGCAAGTAAAACCCTCTTCACATGAATCATAAAAGAGGGGTTTCATATCTGAGTGCTTAAACAGTCCTTTAACTTGCTGGTTGCATCTATAATTGAGAAAAAGAAACTCCTTTTCAATTATAACGTGTGAGGGAAGAAAAAGATAGTTTCTTTTCACAAAAACGTATTAAGAAACCCTCTAACAGTGCTGGATTCATATTCAACTCGCCGAGTTACTAGATCCATGGCTAGGGACCATAACAACTTGGTATCAGAGCAGGCGCTACGTCCTGACTTCGAGTCCCAGCGGCCGCGTGCGCAGGTGGACCGCAAGCCCCTGGCGTGACCCCTAACCCGGTCACGTTGCTGTGTTAATGCCGTCGTGGTCGTCGGCTCGGGCGGGCGGGGTGTGATGTTATGGTTCTGGGTTAAGTACCTATGTCTTCCGCTCCTAACAGGCCGGTCTTTTGGGTAGTATTGGCTAGGTGCTTAACATGCGCCGATGCTACCCTCGGACACATCGCATTCAATAATAAATAGATCTTCAAAATTAGGAAGATGGAGCATTGGGGTGGACGCTAAGTCTTGCTTGAGTTGTTCAAAGGAGGAAGACTCAGCCTCAGACAAAATGAAAGCATTCTTTTTCAGCAAACTCGTCAGTGGAGCTGCTATTTGGCCATAATCTTGTATAAATTTTGGTAGTATCCAGATAAGCCCAAGAAGCCTTTCAACGCAGTTGCTGAGTGGGTAGGGAGCTAGTAAATAATGGCCTGGATTTTTTTACTTTCAACCTTGATGAGACACTAAAATAACATGGCCCAAATAAACGACCTCTGGGCTGCCGAAAGAGCATTTTGAGTGCTTGAGAAATAAGTGATGAGCATGCAATATGTGGAACATGGAACACAAGTGCTGTAGGTGGCCTTCCAGGTTGGGTTGTAGATCAAAATATCATCGAAGAAAACAAGTACAAATTTCCATAAAAGGGGCTGAAATACCTCGTTCATGAGTGCCTGAAAAGTGGAGGGGGTGTTGGAAAACCCAAATGGCATGACCAAAAACTTGAAATGGCCATGATGTGTACGGAAGGTGGTTTTCTCCATGTCTGCAGGGTATACTCGGATTTGATGGTACCTGGAGCTCAAATCCAGCTTGGTCAAGAAGTTGGCGCCATATAGTTCATCCAAGAGCTCGTTCACCACTGGAATGGGAAATTTATCCTTGATGGTGTGTGCATTTAATTCTCTGTAATCAACACAAAAATTCCAAGTATGGTCCTTTTTCTTCACTAAGAGCACTGGAGATGCAAAGGGAGACCGGTTGGATTGGATGAGGCCTTGATCAAGCATTTGTTGATATTGTCATTCTATTTCATATTTTTTTAAATGTGGGTAGCGGTATGGCTGCACCACTACCGGCTCTGTTCTCATTTTTAGATGAATCTGATGGTCACAGTTACGGATAGGACGGAGAGATTGAGGCTCCCTAAATAAATCCCAAAATTCTACAATGAGAGAGTGTAAGTCACTACGGTCGGAGTCAGCCACTTGAAGTTGCTGGAGTGTGCACAGTGAGGGTGCATGAGTCCCATGAAGGGTGATGTGGTCCTGGTCCAAAGTGAAACTCATAGTTAATGAGGTGAAGTCCCACAATATCGGTCCCAATTGTTGGAGCCACTTAATTCCCAATACTAGATCAAACCCAGCCAATGGAATAAGCAAGAAATCCGCTACAAAGTGATGGCCCTCAATAACAAACTGCACTACTGAATAGATGCCAACGCTGGTGAGCTTTTCCCCGTTAGCTACAGAGACTGATAGTCCAGAAGTCTGTTGTATTGTCAATCCCAATTGATTTTCTGCTTTGTGGCTTTGAAAGTTGTGGGTGCTGCCCGAGTCAAACTAGGCGAGTAAAATGAATTTATGAATGCCTGCGTGGACTTGCATAGTGTTGGCGCTGTATAAGCCAGTCATTGCATGGATGGAAATGGCCGGTTCTTCCATTTCAGGGGCTTCCTCATCCGCTAGTTGGGGGTCCTCTCTGGGTCTTCTACTTCTAACCAAAAAAGTTGTTTGTATAAGTGACCCAACAAATATTTTTCATCATAGTTAAAACAAAGCCCTTGTGCCTTGTGCTGGTCCATTTAGAATTTGGAAAGGCGCTTAGTGTATTGAGGTGAGGGAGTGGACCGGGGAATCTCTGAGGTTTGATTAGGATTTGGCCCTTGCCGCAAAGGGGAGTTGTGGCCGTAGGAAGTTCCAGTAGCATGGGCTAAAGAAGGGGGGTCATGCAATTCCACCTCGAGGCGAAGTGCCTCCCCTAGACCAGCAGTGAACAAATGGACATATTGATCGGGACACACATAGGGACTGGCTCTGCCAATGCATTCTTGAAATTGTTTCTGGTAGGCCTCTATGGACCCCATCTATTTCAAATTGACTAAATTACCCAGAGGATTGCTGCGGGCAGGGGGCCCGAATCTTAACATACAAAAATCTCGAAAAAGGTTCCTATCATGCACCGGATGTTCAGACTTAAATTGATGATGCCACAGGTTGGATTCATCGAGCATGTGGAATACTGCTAATGGAACCCGGTCCTCTGGCTGGGTTCGTTGGTTGCAAAAAAATTGGTCACACCGGTGCAACCAAATTAGAGGGTCAGTGGACCCATCATAAGGAGGAAAGTCCAACTTAGTGTTCCTGGGCACTGTTGAATGGCCGTTGGCGTGAGGTCCACCTGGAATAGGGTGGGCTGAGCGTAGAGGAGCCATTGGTGGTGGCAGGAAAGGTGGATGTTGGTGCTGGCAGTGCTGGTAAGACAGAGGGGTAGTGTCCCTTGTCAAAAACTCTTCCATTCTAAGAGTAAATTGTTGGAAGGAGTCTCGTAGCTCCATGAGTTCTGTGCGGATAGTGGTGACATAGTGCTATGTCTCCATTCGGAGTTCATCCATCTGATTTCTCACATCCGTAGGGGAAGAAGAATCATTGATGGTGGTCCTGTCTGATACACGTTGTTAGGTTCCCTCGCCATAGATCGAGTCACCCGATGATCATTCCTACTTTCCAAGTTGATGTGCGACGTTGAAGGGAATTTGGAGTTCTTTGATCGACCTATTGCTGGAATAACTGAGCTGACGAAGGGTGCTCACCATGGACCTCGTTATGGAAAGGGAGAATCCAACCTTGATACAAATAATTGGATTAATGCTTGATTTTCATATAGACTACCGTTCTTCTTATCCCCTCAAGGGCCATGATGCTTACAATTTTCAAGACATACTCAAGCCATGAGGTTTGTACTTCCCAAACCACACACTACCCAACTCTGACATTTACACTTCTCAAACCCTGATGCTAACACTCCCTAGCCCCAACAAGCCCCACAATAATCACTCAAAATTACATTAAACCCAACCCTTAACTTAATTTGAAAGAGCCACCCTTAAGTCCTACGTCTAGCAATGACTCTAGATGCTATGGACTCCATAACAGAGACATCCAGGATGGATGATAGCAATGGAAGAAGAAATGAATATTTTATATGAGAATCAAACATAGACCTTGGTTTCACTTCCTTCCATGAGGAAACACATGGTCTGTGAATGGGTTTTTACCAAGGGGAGGCCAGCGATAAATAGATACGGTGTTGTAGAAAATGATGTTGTCCTGAATTTACCATTGGGAAGACATTGTGCCCACGACAAGTTTTTGTATCAACTCCTTCATTTCAAGGGTGTGCTGGTGGTCCTCTTTGATTGAATCCAGCAAGAGAGGCGTTGGATGACTAATGGCAGCGAGAAGCATTGTCTCCTCTGACCGACAGGACAGGGCATCCGCAACTTTGTTCAAGGTGCCTGCCTTATGTTCCATAGTAAAATCAAACCCCATGAGTTTTGTAATCCAATGCTGTTGCAGAGAAGTTGAGAGGCGCTGCTCCAATAGAAACTTCAAACTGTAGTGGTTTGTGCGGATGATAAAGAAGTGGTTCCATAAATACGGCTGCCAGTGACAGACTTCCTTGGCTAGGCCAATTATCTCCCATTCATAGGCCGGTAACTTATGATGATGAGTTGTAAGTTGGCGGCTGAAGTAACCAATGGGGTGGTGAGATTGTTAGAGTACCACCCCAATCCCACCTCTAGATGCGTCACATTCCACCACAAAAAGATTCTCAAAATTAGGTAACTGCAATACTGGAGCTGTTGCCAATGTTTGTTTGAGGGTCTGCAAAGCTTGTTCTATGGTATCATTCCAATGGAAGGCATTGCGTTTGAGGAGATTTGAGAGCAGAGCGGAAAGTGGTTCATAATTGTGGATGAATTTTCTATAGTAACCTGCTAGTCCCAAAAATCCCCGTAATGCGGAAATAGTTCTCAGTTGTGGCCATTGTATGACAACATGATTTTTTTTCCAGATCCACTCTGACCCCTGTGGATGTAATGACGTGACCCAGATAGGCTACTTGAGGGCAACCAAATGAACACTTGGAACATTTTAAGTATAGATGATAAGTTCTAATCAGTGTGAAAACCAGCCGCAAATGTTGTAAATGTTACTCTCATGACTTGTTGTAGATTAAGATATCATCCAAAAATACTAACACAAATTTTCTGAGATAGGCACTAAATACCTCGTTCATTAACGCTTGGAATGTTGAGGGAGCATTAGACAGACCGAAAGGCTTGGTGACAATTCAAAATGGCCATGATGAGTACGAAAGGTTGCCTTTGGTATATCTGGAGGATACATTTGGACTTGGTGAAACCCCGAACGCAAGTCCAACTTGGTGAAAATTTGAGCCTCATATAATTCGTCTAGTAATTCATCCACAACTGGTATAGGGAACTTGCCCTTGACTGTCTTGGCATAGAATTCACGGTAGGAGCAAGGAGTTCCACTTCTAGGTGTAGGGCCTCTGTCAACCCCGCTGTAAACAGACCTACTTGCAGGTCCACCCTCACTACTTTGCTGGCCCTGGGCAACTTCTCTTGGAATGCCTTTTGATATTGTTCGACTGTGACAGTTTGGCGTAGCAACACCAAATCCCCCAGTGGATTGCTTTGAGCCGGTGGCCCAAACCGGATGGAACACAATTATTTAAATTTCTGCCAATTTAAATTTGGATACTCCAATTCTAAATGATGGCCCCATAGTTGCGCTTCGTCGAGCATCTGGAAGGCGGCCAATCCCACTTGTAGGAAGATAAAAATCAAGCCCATACGACCAAGGAAGGCCTACATATGTAAAATTATTATAAGATGGGCCACATGAGAAAAGAAGGCCCACAAGATGGGCCCAAACCCATAATAAGTAGGACCCACAATGTTTACCAAGAGCTGGCATCCTTATCACATCAGTTGGAAGATCAAGAAGGACTCATAAAAGTATCTTTATCTTAGGGTCACGGCCAAGAAGAGTTTTAGTTTAAGTTATATCTGTCTTTTGTCAATATTGAGTTACCTAATTATGTTGGGACTTACCATAAGTGTTAGAGTTTGGGTGTAATTGGGACAAGGGTAGTTTTATTGTAATTGGACTCTACTACCTTCCTCTATTATAAATAGAGGTTCATGTACTCTGATTACAACAAGTTATTGAAGTCAATGAAGTATTTCACTTTTCCATAAATTCAACATGGTATCAGAGCAGGTTTTTTGAGTTGACTTGGTCAACTCACGGAGGTAATGATCCTTTTCTCTAAACCCTAAACCCTAGGTCTAGGTTCGTAGTTTTTTTTTTCAGTTCCTACACCCATAGATTTTTTTGAAATTTTCACGTCTATACGTAGTTTTTCATATTGCAAGATATTTATTGACAAAAAGATATTTGAGTCTACTTTCCAAAGAAGAATGATTTGTTCCAATCGGAGTTATCTACAGAGATATATCAATATTTCAATGAGCGAAGGTCAGTTTACAAAAAGGTTTGAGCAGCTGCAGCAATCTTTAGATTCCGAGGTATTTTTGGCTATCAAGAACTAGACTTGATATGAAGAAATATATATTAAAAGAAATATCTGTAAGTATATTCTTTTACCTATTCAAACAATTATTTATCTGAGTTATCTACAAAGAGAAATCAATATTTGAAGCAAGAAAGGTCAGATTGAAAAAGAGGTTCGAGCGGCAGTAGAAAGCTTCAACTTCCATGGTATTTTAAGCTATCAAGAAAGAGACTTTATATGGATAATTATATATCAAGAGAAAGGTATGTAAGTCTATTTTATGACCTATTTAACCAATTCTTGGTACGATTTTTTTTATAAGGAGATATTCTTCGTGGAATAGTCAATGGTCGTTCTGGAAAACAGGAGAAACAGAACTTAGTTAGGCCAGATGACAGAGACCGAAACCTATTAGATTATTTATCTTCTGATAATTATATTTTATGAAGAGATGTTATACATGGATGAAATTTATTTAATTATACTTTCAGAAGGAAAAAAATTCATGTCAATTTGATCTATATTGAAAGATATTTTTGAATTGGAAGAATCAAAGGTCATGCTGGTATTCTGTTGTATTGAAAAATCCAAATTTATGCCAATTGTTTTATATCACTTTTTGAGTTGATCAGGAAAATAGTTCACTTCTCCCAGGTTTGAGGGCATATTTATAAATCTCTGTTATTTGGGTTTATTGCTACATCTATGATATTTGGTTCAAGCAGGGATCATTGCCACAACCTCCTAGCTTGAGGGGGAGAAGTACAAGAAGTACAAGAAAGAGGTATTTTATTCCATATGTTGTGGATGAGTTTATGTAACCAAAATATTCAAGAAATGGGAGCACAAAAGATGAAGCTTGTTCATCTAAGAAGAAATTTTTATATCGGATTATTTCATGGGTTCTTTTACGAAGATTATTATTTGGTTCGTGTTATATGTGTTGGAAGATGGTCGTGTTATATTCAGTTGTAGCTATTATGTCTCTTTGGGGACATTATTATTGAAGAAGAGGTGGTTTCATGTCATTATTTATTTTAACCTGTCAAAAAGATGAAAATTATTTGTGGTTGGGAGTCCATAACTGAGGAACTTCATCCCCGTCAAAAAGATCAAAATTATTTGTGGTTGGAAGTTCATGATGGAGGAAATTCATCCCCGTCAAAAAGATCAAAATTATTTGTAGTTGGAAGTCCATGATGGAGGAACTTATGATTACATCTACGATACGCCCGCACCCCCACCCCTGTAATGACTTTTATGTCTCCTACCACTTGAGAGTCGTTGTCCTGTGGAGGGACACGGTGGTGGACACTTCAAAGCAATCCCGATAGACACACTACTGATAGCAGTGGTGTGTGCCCTACATCTAGCATTAAGATTGGCGTATGAAGAAATGGCTTACCGGCTAGGAGTGATTTTTACTCTCACTTATAATGCCGCATGGTCTCATGGAAGGACGCAACAGTGTGAGGGGGAATGTTGGAAGATGAAGGCATATTGGAAGATGTGCCATTTTATACAAAAATATTTTATACATCATTTGCAACAAGTTAGGAGTTCATGTTGTTCTCTCACCCCCAGATTGAGGGGGAGTGTTGGAAGATAAGATCAAGCCCAAACGACTAAGGAAGGCCCACATATGTAAGATTATTATAAGATGGGCCATATGACCAAGGAAGGCCCACAAGATGGGCCCAAGCCCATAAGAAGTAGGACACACAATGATTACCAAGAGCTGGCATCCTGATCACATCAGTTGGAAGATCAAGAAGGACTCACAAAAGTATCTTTATCTTAGGGTCACCACCAAGAATAGTTTTAGTTTATTTTATATTTGTCTTTTATAAATATCGAGTTACCTAATTATGTTATGACTTACCTTAAGTGTTAGAGTTTAGGTGTAATTGGGACATGGGTAGTTTTATTGTAATTGGACTCTACTACCTTCCTCTATGATAAATAGAGGTTCATGTACTCTGATTACAACAAGTTATTGAAGTCAATGAAGTATTTCACTTTTCCATAAATTCAACATCACTTTGTCACTTTCAGCCATCCGTTGGTGAGAATTTTTTTTTTCACACCTGTAGAGCCTAATCAGAGGGTCCTCAGACCCATTAAAAATTGGGAACTCCAATTTGGTGTATCTCAGAATGGTCCCTCCTCCGGGACTAAAATTTCCTCCTGGCGTTGCGTGCTTTGTGTGTCAAGCCTAATGTTGCCCTTGTCTGGCCACTGGGCTTCTTTCCCCTTCCCGTGGGTTGGAATTTCTTCCCCCAAGCATATCATATAATCTATGGGATAGAGCTTCAATTTGTAAATGTACCTGTTGAGAGATCCTACTATCCAACAAAGTAACCAGACATTCCTCGGACTCTTTTTGCCTTGCCGCCGCTCGGGTTTCACTTTGTTCTTGCTCAGTGTGTATCATCTCTTTGATACTAGCTATCAACTCTGCGTTGTTAGATGACTCTCCTATACTGACCTGCTCTGATACCAATGTGTTAGGGCCTTTGACCATGGACCGAGTGATTCGACAACGGGATCTTCATTCACGCCCTGACGTCCTGATCTACCAGGACGACCTATGTTGATGGATGGAGTGTTCGCGGAAGGAATGGAGAGGAGGTAGATTGATGGAAAGTGGATCACCAGGCTCGTCAAAGGGAGTCTTGCACCTTGGGTTCGTCAAGGAGAACACCGACCCTGATTTAGGTTAAAATTTTGCTTACCTCTTATTCCCTTTTGTTAGCCTCATAAAGCCATCATCCAAGTTCGAGCTATAGTTTATTAAAAATATGCCATTTGTGGCTTAACTACTAGAAACTAATGAAATAAAGACACATATAAAGCCTTAGGTGACTCACCGCGTCGCATCTGGATGACTCGTCCTACTGTGGAGTCCATAACAAAGTCATTATAACCTTCCTTCATAAATATAAATTGAGACTCAAGGCAATGGGTAGATCATTAAGTCTCTCCTCTTCTCTCTCAAATTCATCCTTACACTTTTCCCTCCAACCTTGTTTCTTTCTCTCCCCATCTCCTTAGCTGTCCCTCTCTTCTCTTCATTCTTCCTCTCATTTTCTTCTTCTCTTCTTCTTCTTTCTCTCCTCTCTCAACCACTTGGGCGAGTACCTATCATGGGATTTTAAATCTAAAAAAAATAAATGCCCACAAGTCTTCAACCTAAGGAAGGAAACATTCTCCCACTTGACCACGACTGGCATCTTTTTGATGTGGTCCATCAAACAAAAACTGAGATTGAATTTTGGATATTTTATGATGACCCAGATGATGGATATTGTGCCCAACTCACAAGTGGAAAACCTCCCATTTTCTCAAGATATCACAACCATCCTTTGCCATTGTGGAGTTTACCTCACCGATGAGGAGAGAGTAGACATGACGAGGAAGAGGTCTACCGGTGAGACAAAAGTTGGGAAGTTTGGCTTCACCAAGTGGCGAGGTCAATGGGTGTAGAAGGAGGCAATTCACAAGGATGCAACTCAAGCCTTTGGCTCCATCTGGGTATGAGATGAGGCCCAACCTCAGGCCAACTAGTTCGGGTTCACCAAGAGGAGACAAACAACTGAAGAAGGTTCCTCCTCCACAAACCTAACAAAGAGCTTTGGAGGATGTGGTGAATGATGTTCGGGGCACTCAGGCGGCCATTCATAGTACACAAAATCAGCTGAAGACCGGGCATATTGAGATTCATGCTAGTCTGTAGAGGCATGAGAGTATTCAAAGCATTCATTAGTCATTCCACACATCCTTCCTAGTCGCATTCCAAAACATCCTTTTTTGACTCCCTTGTATTTGCATTTGCTTACTGTAATTGTATCTACTTTTGAGCACTTGTATTTGCTTGACATTTCCTAAATTTAAAATCATATATGGAAAGGCCTTTGAGTAACTTTTTTCAACTCATGTTTATTTTTCTCTATCTTTTTTAGTATGACAAAAAGAAGGAGAAAAATAATTAGACCCAATCGGCACACTAAAAATTACAAATTGAAACTTAATGTAACATGAGATATTCATATATTTTGGGGGGGGGGGGGGGGGGGGGGGATGCAGTTTTTCAAATTTTCACATTTGACTTAACTCCAACTTTATGGATGTTTTTGCAAAATTAAGTTTTGTCATCTTCAGAAAGGGGGAGATTGTTGACCGTTTATTGACCCTCTTCTTGATTTTGATAGTAACAAAAATTAATTGAGCTCACATTTGTAAATCTAGAATTTCAGATATTTTTCCTTGAAGAGACATCAATTTCAAGGTCTAAAGCATTAAATCAATAAAATCTTCTCCAAGACCACAAGCTTCATGGAAAATCAAGAAATCTTGATGAAGAACCCTCAAAAGACAAAGACAAAGACTAGAGTTTTAGGAATCACTAAGTAGTGTAAAAGGCTTAGTCAATGTAAAGAGTATTGTCAACTCCTTCCAAAATTTTAGCTATAATGCAAACATGGAGCATTAGAACATATTTTGCATTCAAACATGTTTTACAAATTAATATACACAGTTTAGGAATGTAAGAATCACTTAGGATCATTCATTCCCATGCTTTAAAAATATATTAGATGAACTAGAACTAGAATGATCTATCAACATCTGCCAAAGATCGATCAGCCAGAAGGGCACAAACCAAAATATAAAGCATGATCGATCAGCCTAAGTCAATTGATCAATCATCCCGAACATGGCCAATTTGTGCCATAAAGCATGATCAATTAACCCATTTGGATTGATCGATCAATATTGTCTATGCAAAGCAAATTCTCGTTGATTGATCGATCAACCTCTAATGCTAATCGATCAAATTAAACTTTTCTAGTCAAAGACATAAAGCATGATCGATCATAGAAAGATCATTGATCGATCATACTTGAAATGCATTGCTAGAGGAAATTTTGATTGATCGATCATACGATGTACATTGATTGATGAACTTAAAATGTTAGACCCATTGAAAAGATAATAATCAATCATATCATCAACCAATAAGACAATTCTGACAGAAAAATACTTGTTACACTCGATTGATCTATCATCCACTTTACACTGATTGATCAATATAAACTCAACATTTTTAAAACTGGAGAAAATGACTTGTTTCGGTTAGAGATATTATAAATAACATGCCAAACCTACCATTGAGAAGTTAATAAGCATTTATTATTATATCCACAATATTTTGTTCTCAATCCTTTGAAAATATTCTTAAAGTGTTTTTGCGAGAAAAAGTGAGCCAAATATTAAGTTATGGAGCCTAATTAACGCCTTACGCTGAGTTGGTATGTGGGTTTAGGGGTGGGCCCCCTGCTAGGTCTACAATATATTGATTGTTGTTTTATTAAGGATAGTTTGGGGATTTCACACTTGTATTACGGTTGCCCTAGTTTTTTCTTTATATTTGTGGGCGTCGTTGTGTTATGGTCCCGAATTTGACACATGGATTCATAGGGAGGAAGAAGAGAAAACGAACATCAAGCCAAAGGGAAGTTTGAAAACCCTAGGTTCGTTAAGGAGAACGCACACCCCTGAGCTCATTGAGGAGAACTCAAAACCCTGTTTAACCTGAATCAATGCTTGCCTTTCTCATTACTCTTACCCCTTCAATAGGGTTCATCCTTACAAAGTTTACAATAAAATATTATAAAAATACCCTTATAAATAAAATATTCCAAAAATACCCCTATGGCCTATTAGTTCTTTAACTAAAATGAAATAAAGTAAATTAAAGAAAAAAAATTAAAATAATAATGTTATTGCGTGCATAACATTACACCACGTGAGAGAAAGAGCGTGTCCTCAAGCTCAAGGTAGGGTCTACTTGTCGTGCCGATGACTCCACCTATTCTCAAGTATCAACCGCGGTATCTATGTCAGCACTCTGGACTATAAAACCGGAGCATCCAACCAGAGAAACAAAAAAATTATTTATTTATTTATTTATTTTGACACTACCAACATCCTTGTTGTAGCATACCCAATATGGATAAGCAATTGAACAACAAGTTGAACTATCACCTACGCCAAATGGGTAACTTCTGCTTCGAGATTAACAACCTTTGTGGGATCTGTCCCAATGGTTGCCGCATTGGAAAAATGTAGCATGTCCCCGATAACCTCAGTCTTTGGACCCAGTCCATGTTTAGCAAATTGCCCAGCATACTCGACGAAAGTATCATGGCCATAAGCACTGAGCATGATATCAAGATATCATCATGGTCTACTACTTTATCAAGGTCCACCAATTCAAGGTTGCACCTATGGTGAAACTTCTCGTCCATATCAAAAACATATGGAACACCCCCACTCATCCCCGCAGCAAAGTTTCTTCCAGTTTTCCCAAGTACTACTACAGTACCACCTGGCATGTACTCACAACCATGATCTCCAACCCCTGAGTTACACACACAAAACCTCTCAACAACAGTCGCATTAAAATACGCCTCCCCTCCAGTTGCTCCATAGAGAGCAACATTACCAATGACTATATTTTCCTTTGGATCAAATTGACTCTTTCGAGGAGGATACACCACAATCTTCCCCCAGATAATCCTTTGCCTACATAGTCATTGTTGTCCCCTTCTAGTTCAAGAGTGATCCCTGGATAGAGGAATGCACCAAGGCTTTGTTCAACACTTCCTGTCAACTTCACATGGATGGTATCTTTAGGTAGCTTATTCATGTGGGATCTCTTCGTCACTTCATGAGTTAGCATTGTGCCAACAACACGATTCATAATGTGAATAGGCCTATCTATGTAGACTGTCAGACCACTTTCCAAGGCAAGTGTGCATGAAGATTTCATTTTTTTATCCAATGCCATGTCCAATCCATGGTCCTGGCTCTGTACACAATATTGAGCTGCATTATATTTTTCAGTTTGTAGTTGCTGCTTGGGTGCCCTTATCTTCACTGCAATAGTAGCAGCAATATGAGATAGCAACATCATCTAGGGCTCAAGAGCTCTAATACTGGTACATGCAATAAGAACATACATTATTTTTGTTGTTGTCCCTGTCCAGAAATAGCTACATCCTGCAGAGGAGTATATGTTGTGCCCACAACAACAGATAATTGTGAGCCATACATCACTGCTGCTACTACTTTCTGAATAATCAGCACTGGTTTCAGCAGTGGCACTGTTAGCAACAATGGTTTCTGCAGTGCCACAGCAGTAGCACAAAAAAATTGGTGGAAGAACCCAAGTGCTGCAAAACCAGCAGCTTCCTCCTATCTCCTCTCCTTCCCAACCCAATTTGCATTCATATTACTCAATCCATTGGATACAAAAGCATTAGATTCAAAACCATTCTTTATCATATAATTATGTATCAACCTGCCCAAGAAAAAATCAATGGGTGGGGCACAGATATGAAGGACACGAGACTCTGTGATAGGACTCATCACCTGTTGTTTTTCCATCACCTCAAAGACACCCAGTGCTTACCCGGCGTTCACGTTTTGGCAGAATCCGACTATCATGGCATGTCAAACATCCACATTTTGACTGGGCATTTCAGCAAATGTTTGGAAGTCGATTATGGTGATGTACCCATTGATCCCTTTCTGGGTACTGCCATCATCAAGAGTTGAGGTGATCTCAACAGTAAATAATATAGATACATGGAACTGATCTTCACAAAGCACATAGGCCTATGGGTAGATGATGAATATTATCATCTTAATTAGACCAAGTTAAAAATTGTAAATCATATTGATGTGCTTAGAGTGGTGCGAATCTCCATTGCGTTTCAATCAATCTCATTCTTTGAGTATGAGGATAGACTCACTAATCTTTTGCTACTCAAAGATACATTCATAATTCTAAAGCATATATGAAATTGCATAAATTATGTATGGTTTAAAGTGATCTCTTAGAGCTCATGACTTAGTGAATTATTAGAACAAAATGGTGGAACAAAGGTGTGGATAAAGACTTATTTACCGTATGTCATGAACAAGATTTGACTATTTTTCAAATCTTTGTGAATGTTATTATTTCACTTCCTCCATAAAAAAATTTCTAAAGTTATGAAGAATGAAGTTAATGGGTAAACTTTCATTCTTCATGGGACTTAATATAATTCAAATTAAAAACTAGAATCCTTATGATTTAGTCCATACATATGAATTTTCAAAGACACTTTTTGAAACCTAAATAAAACATCCATTACTACATCCTTAAATTATGACTAGGATGACTCATGTAGACCAATAGGATTAGGAATTTGTTGAAGAGCAAATATGGAAGACTCTTACATGACTCTCACAATAAGAAGTCTTATAGAGGCAAAATTATTATGGAAGGAGGTCTCACAGAAGAGTTTCAGTTTAAAGGTGTATTAGTTATGTTTGTCTTCTATTTATGTTGAGTTATTTAATTAAGCTAGGACTTATCATTAAGTATTGGAGTTTGGGTGTAATTGGGACAAGGATAATTTAATTGTAATTGGATTCTACTACTTTCCTCTATTATAAATAGGGATTCATGTACTCCGATTATATCAAATCAATGAAGTATTTCTCTTTTCCATAAATTCAACATGGTATCAAAGCAGATTATGTGAGTTGACTCGATCAACCCACAAAGATAATGTGATCCTTTTCTGATCTATTATCTCTGATAGTTTAGATTTGTATCTATCTTTTTTCTTTTTTTCAGTCCATATACCCATTGTTTTCTTTGAGTTTTCACCTCTATACTGAGGTTTTCATATAAACAAATATATATTGATGGAAATTTATTCGAGTCTACTTTCCAACACAAAATGAATTTTGGAAATCAAAGTTTTATACAAAGAGAAATTTTTATTTGAAGTAGAAAAGGTCAAACTACAAGAGAGGTTCGGGTAGTATCAGAAAGCTTCAACCTTCTAGCCATTGTATGCTATAAAAATGAGACTTTATATGGAGAATTATATTAAAAATAAATATATGTAAGCTTATTTTCTTACCTATTCAACCAATTTTGGATATGAGTTTTTTATATGGAGATATTGATCTTGGAGGAGTCCATGGTCATGCTGGCAAAAGGAGAAAGAATACTCAGTTCGGCCAGATTACTGAGATCGAAAGTTGTCAGATTATTTATCTCAAAAGAAGTATATTTTATGAAGAGAAGTTATACTTGGATAAAATATATTTAATTATAGTTTCATAAGGAGAAAATTTCATGTTAATCTGATCTATATTTAAGGATATATTAGCATTGGAAGAATCAAAGGTCATGCTAGTATCCTGTTGCATTGAAAAATCTGAATTTAAGCCGAATTTTTTACATCCCTTTTTGAGTTATTTTTATTGATCAATAATATCAGAAAAATATCTCACTTACCCATTTTAGGGGTACCTTTCAACTACCATCCTTTTTTTACTCTCACATACCCCTTTGAGCCAACCTCTTGTGTTTTGCTTCAATTGGTTTACCTTTATATACATTGTGTGTGTTTTTAAGTCCATTGAGACTTTTTATATGTATCCATGAGTCTTTTATTGCTATCTTGTGAATGACAGGCATTACCCACTTTAGTGATTATTATCACTATATGTTTTTGAAATCCTTTGATTTTGGTTTCGACTTGTGTTTTATCACCCATTTTAACCTTTTGAGAGTTTGTGTCCAGTTTCGTACTTATCCTTGAGACACCATGATGGAGGAGATTATTAATACATATGTGTTATTTTTTTTAAGCTAAGATCATTACCATCACCTCCTAGCTTGAGGCGAAGAAGTAGAAGAAGAAGCACAAGAAAGAGTTATTTTATTCCATATGTTGTGGTAATTTTTATGTGACCAAAATATTCAAGAAAGGGGGAGCACAAAAGACGAAGTTTTTGCATCTATGAAAAATGATATTTGTGAAAAAAAGAATTTCAGCAAAAGAAAATCGAAGTCCACTGATCCTTTTCATTGCAAGTTGAAGTTATAAACTCCAGTGTTGAAGAACAAATATCGAAGGGTCTTACATGACTTTCACAATAAGAAGTCTTACAGGAGCAAAATTATTATGGAAGGAGGTCTCATAGAAGAGTTTCAGTTTAAAGGTGTTTTAGTTATATTAGTCTTCTATATATGTTGAGTTATTTAATGAAGCTAGGACTTATCTTTAAGTGTTAAAGTTTGGGTGTAATTGGGACAAGGATAGTTTAATTGTAATTGGACTCTATTACTTCCCTCAATTATAAATAGGGGTTCATGTACACTGATTACATCAAATTAATGAAATATTTCTCTTTTTCATAAATTCAATAGAATTAATTTTGACATATATTAAGGTCTCTACCATTCTTTGTAGCTTGTGCATTATTTTTTTAGTTTTGCCCATGTGCTAGGATCAGATTGAATCAAACCTAGTGGCTGTTAAGGATTTTTTTGGTACTTATGTATTTGGTACTCAATATCTCGATTAGAGTGCCATTAGCTAAAGTAATAACTTAGCTTACCATTCTCAATTTAGTACCAACAATTGATTTTGGCTTAATAGCTAGCAACTAGTATCATACTCAATAGTTGGTATCAAAACATATTTGGTATCCTTACTCGAGATCTGGTTCAAATTGAAGCAACAAATAGTATTAGGCTAATCCAAATTGAAATAGTTCCAAAAAAAAAATAATGAGTGAACATTTCTATGGATTCCATTGATTCTTTATGCTAGGAAGAGATTTAGGCATCAACAAACTTCCTTAGACTAGCTAGTTCAAGATTAGTGAAGTGATGGGTATTCCCATTAGAACTCAAAATTTGAAGGCATAAAAGCCTATAATGGACTCTACTCATATATTTGACCTTAGGTTGACTCCCTTATTGATTTTGATGATAAAAAATCTTAACAGATCTAACAATTTACAAACTAAAGTATTTTAGATACTTTATCTTCCAAAAATAATACATCTTAAGGTCTAAAGCTTCAAAATGATCAAACATATTGAAGACCTCAAGCAACATTGAAAGACATCCCTTGAAGAAACACCCATGAAGAAGAAGACAACGAGAAGACTAGAGTTGAAGTGTCAATGTTATACGTCAAAACTCAGTCACAAATGTAAGAGACTTTCCTAAATTCTTTCTTTAAAGTATAATGGTGTACATGGAGCTTAACAACATACATTGCATATAAACATGTTTTAGGAACACTCTGAACATCTCACAAGTAAAATTGAACACTTATCCTCTATGTCTCCATGTTCTGTGGACCAATATGTATCCATTGTAGATGGCTCCTAAACCAAAGTTCATGGCACTGGTATAGCCTCTTTGTCACCTTCGTTTTTACTTTATAATGGCTTATTTGTGCCTCAAAATTTTAATTAGTTGACAAAGAAACTAAACCGTTTTGTGACTTTTTTCCCTCCATATTTATTTTTTCAGGACATCAAGATGAAAATGTGATTGGTGGTGGCCATGAGAGAGGGGAGCTTTACTTTTTGGACCGAACTATTGAATTTAGGACCCCATGCATGAAACCTAAAGCAAGATGAGAGAGGGAGAAGAGAAGGGAGATAAGAGAAAAAGAGCAGAGAGAGAGAGAGAGAGAGAGAGAGAGAGCTGGGGTATAGAGGAGGGAAGAGAAATGATAGTCTACCTCAATGTGCTTTGTTCTCTCATGGAAGACCGGATTTGAGGTGATATGTATCTCCACCTAATTATCGCAATATAGATCCATAGGAGCTTCTTTATAAAATCCCAATTAAGTGAGAAGGGATCTGATCCATAAAAGCTCACTAACTGTGTGTGCCAAGGCCTTATTATTCTGCTTCTACACTGGACCTTGCAACTACATTCTGCTTCTTGCTTCTCCATGTAACCAAGTTCCCTCCAACCATTATATGATATCCCGAAGTAAATTTTTTGTCATCCAAGGATCTGGCCCAATCAACATATGAGAACCCTCCTATGTTGAAACGACCATGGTTCTTATAGAGAAGCCCTCTACCTTGGGCTCCTTTCAAATATTGCAATATTCTTTCTAGTGTTTGCCAATGAGTAAATTGTGGTTTGTGCATGTATTGATTCACCACACTTACTGCATATGATGTATTCGGCCTCGTTACACAAAGATAAATGAGTTTCTCCACAAGTCTTTGATATTTTATGATATCCACATCTTCTCCGATGCCTGCAGATAATTTTGTATTTGAATCCATAGGGGTTTTTGCTAGTCTACTCCCCCATCATTCTTGTCTCCTCCAATAGATCAAGGACATACTTCCATTGAGATATTATAATCCCATGTTTGGACTGTAGAACTTCAATACCCTTAAAGTATTTAAGTAGTCCAAGATTTTTTGTCTTGAATTATTCACATATATTTTCCTAGGTTTCCTGAATGCCCTCAAGATCAGTGCCAGTTAAGAAAATATCATCAACACATACGACCAAAATCACTTTTGTTGTTAGATGGGCCCAAGCCCACACGATCAAAGAAGGCCCACATATCTAAGAGTACTGTAAGATGGGCCACATGACTAATGAAGACCCACAAAGAGTATTGCAAGATGGGTCACACGACCAAGGAAGGCCCACATATCTAAGAATATTGTAATATGGGTCACACGATCAAGGAAGACCCACATATGTAAGAGTATTGTAAGATGGCCACATGACCAAGGAAGACCCATATATCTAAGAGTATTGTAAGATGGGCCACACGACCAAGGAAAGCCCACATATCTAAGACTATTGTAAGATGGGCCCAAGCCCATAAGAAGTAAGACCCACCATGATTACCACGAGCTGGCATCCTTATCACATAAGTTGGAAGATCAAGTGGGACAAAGATAACCACAAGCTGGTTGGAAGATCAAGAAGGACTCACAAAGATAACCACGAGCTGGTTAGAAGATCAAGTGGGACCCACAAAGATAGCCACGAGCTGGCATCTTTATCTTATGGTCACACCCTCATAAAAGAGTTCTAGTTTGAGTTATGTTGTCTTCTATTTATATTGAGTTATTTAATTATTCTAGGACTTATCTTTAAGTGTCAGAGTTTGGGTGTAATTGGGACAAAGGTAGTTTTTTTTTGTAATTGGACTCTACTCCCTTCCTCTATTATAAATAGAGGTTCATGTACTCTGATTATTGGAAGTCAATGAAGTATTTCTCTTTTCCATAAATTCAACCACTTTCCCTTGAGGTGTGTCTCTAAGAAACACAGAGTGATCTATGGAACATCTGTGAAATCTGGCATGTATAAGTGCTTGGCTAAATTTATCAAACCATGCACGAGGAGACTATTTCAGACCATATAAGGATTTTTCAATCGACATACCGACTCCCCCTCAACCACAAATCCTGGTGGTTGTTGCATATAAATTTATTCCTTTATATCCCCATTGAGGAAAGCATTTTTTACATCAAGTTGATAGACCGACCAGGAAGAATTAGCAACAAGAGATAACAAAATATGTACCGAGTTCATTTTGGCTATTGAAGAGAATGTTTCATCATAATTGATCCCATAACACTGCATATAGTCTTCGGCAATGAGGTGGACCCTAAGGTGAGGAACTGACCGGATTGTGTTTAATTGTATAGACCCACTTATAGTATACATGTTTTTTTCCTGATGGAAGAGGAACTAGAACCCATGTCTGATTCTCATAGAGTGCCTGCATTTCTTTGTCAATTTCTGCCTTCCACCCTAGATATTACAGAGCTTCTTGATAGAACCGTGGGATAGAGATGGGGGAGATAGACTCAATAAATTGACAACAAGGAGAGGATAAATGATGTTGAGACACAAAATTGGATATGTGGTGAGAAGTAGAGGACCTAGTGTAAGTTTTGGGTTCTTTTCTTAAAGCAATGGATCTAGTATCATAATGTGGTCCAAAAGAAACAAAAGAAGATGGATTTACCTCAAATGGATTCGCAAACTTTGTAGGTGTGGTGTCAGCTAGTGCTTCAAGGGGTTGAACAGTTTCCGTAGCACGGGGCACAACCAGTCGAAGAGAGGATGGTACAGAAGAGACCTAGAGGGGCATTGTCAGAGTAGTATGATAAGTTTTCAAAAAATGTTACATCCTTGGACACAAGTAACCTTTGGAGAGTGGGCTTGCAGTGAATATAACCGTTCTACGTGCGAGAGTATCCTAAGAAGATACACTTTGACATACTTTGGATCAAGTTTACTATGTTGTTGGGAGGTAATATGAACAAAGCATGTACAACCGAAGACTGTCAAGGGAAGCAGAAAAGGATCACCATGTGGAAACAATAAGGAATATGGGGATTTATGACCGAAAATGGAAGATGGTGGCCTATTTATAAGAAAACATGTAGTAAGCATGACATGCAGCCAATAAAAGTATGAGACTTTCATGGTATACAATAAGTTGTGAGTTACCTCCTGACGGTTCTTCCATTATGCTCCACCATTTTATTGGGGGTGCAGGCACAAGATGTTTGATGTATAATGTCATTCTCTTGACAAAATTAGTCAAGATCTCTGAAAGTATATTCTTTGGCATTATCAGACCTAAGTACTTTGATTTTCTAACCAAATTGAGTGAGTGACAACCATAGCATGAAAGGATTTAAAAATGGATGGTATTTCATATCGCTCTTTAAAGAAAATAGCCATGTGGTATACGTAAAATCATTAATAAAGGTAATAAAGTATTTGACTCGGGAAATGTTTGACACGCTCAAGGGTCCCCATACATCCATGTGAATCAACGAAAAAAGAGCAATAGTTTTAAGTTCTAGAGGAGGTGAGTAAGTGGTCCTCTGGTGTTTGCTCACTTGACACACTTCACAATTTAAACTTGACCTATCCTTAAAGGTAGGAAAAAGAAGATGAAGCAATTGTGCGGATGGATGTCCCAACCGATTGTTCCATAGATTTGTCTCAGTTTCCTTGGTTGAGAAATCATTTATTTGAGGTACATCCAGGTAGTAGAGCCCCCCTTGTTCACAGCCTCCACCAATTACCTGCTTCGTTGTAGGATCCTAAAACACACAAGAAGTGGGTGAGCAGGTAATTGAGCAATTGAAATGTTGTGTTAGCTAACTAAAAGATAATAGATTCAAGGGAAAAGTAGGAACAAAAAGAATATCTGTGAGTAGAAGCGATGGTGTAACAGAGGTGGATCCTTTCTTGAGCACTTTAGTTTGGGAGTTGCCAGTTATGGTAAAAAATTTATTCGAGAAATAAGGAGAAGTTGAGTGGAGTAGATTTTTGTTACCTGTGAGATGCTCGGAGGCCCCTCAGTCAATTATCCAAGATGAAGAGGAGGAAGTGGCAGAGAGCATACCTCAAACGGTGGTGGTAGTAGCAGTTGAGGAGGAACTTGGAGGAGAGACCATCAGAGTTTTCTTTTTCGGAAATAAGTCATACTCATCATCGGTAAGGGTTTTATTTTCTATTGGCGGGTAGACTGGTCCTCTGTTGTACCACTCACTAAGGCTTGATTAACCTTAACCCATTCTGACATGCCATGGATTTTCCAACACTGATCTATAGTGTGGCCATATTTCCGACAATGGGTGTAGTCCCTGCATTCTGCTATGAAGCAACCATTCTTTCCACGTCTTCCTTGTCCTCCTCTATAATTTCTTCCACGGCCTCGGCCGCGGTCGGTTGATGTTCCCCTATGCCTGGAGTACCTAGCAGATAACACTTCACTAGGAGAAGGGGAAAAAGAGTCTGGAATGCAAAGTAATGTGGTACATATATTATCAAAGGTGGGAATAGCAGAGGTACTATGGAGTTGTCTTTTAGCAACCTCGAGATATGGCTTAATATTTGCTTGGCAAATGGGATTGGCTAAGGTTTCCTTCTGCTTGTCTTGGAACATTCATGAATATTTTCTCCTTGTTTAGTGTTGAACATTCTTTGGAGAATATCATATGGCCTGTGTAAGTTGTTGGAGCTAGAGTACAACTTAGCACATGTCTCCCAAATTTGCTTGGTGGTGTTGAGATGAACAACATTGTTGGAGATAGGTTCTTTCATGCTATTGATGAACCAATTAATTACCAAAGTGTCATTTTTAACCACTTAGAATAAGCAACAACTTCTTCATCAATGGGTGGCCCAAGTTTGGTGAGGTGATCAAATAGGTCCCTTGTTATAAGGAAATGTCAAACCAATTTGGACCAGCTCAAGAAATTTGATATCCCTCTCAAGGGTATAGTAGTAATCTTGAGAATATCATTCTTGCTACCCATGCATTCTTCAGCCATAAGAGGCAATTCAAGGGTAATAATGTACTCAAATTTGAAGTAGCTTAAGTCAGCGGCTTGGAGATTCATGTGCAGCCAAGACTAGCTTGGGTAGATGGGAAGAGAACCCGAGCTTATCAAGCCTTTAGGCAAGGAGGGAGCCTCTTAGGCCAGTAAAATTGTTGGCCAAAAATTTCTATAATAAATTCTCTGGTCTTCCTTGTTGAGAATAGCAAAAATCAATCAATAAGCATGAGATCAAGGTGAGGTGGCAATTCCGAATTAGATCTTTCCAAGATCATTCCAAAAATATATTTTACTCCAGCTTGGAATAAACCAGTCAAGATTCAGTTCCTCATGAATTAGGGAAGATATGATTAATTTAAAATCAAACAAATCAGTCCTAATCAAGAAGATATTGATTGAACGTGAGATCTCAAAAAATAGTAATCTTTCTTCAAATAGATTGGCGCCAATTAGACTTTACAAAGGACCACTTCCTTAAATTATTTTGTGCTTGATTATTTTATGCTAAACACAATACTCTATAAGACAACTCGTGGCTTTCAAAAAAATCTCCAAAAAATCACAACACCAAGTAGAGTTCTTCAAACAGGTTGGTTAATGGAGAAGCTTAGCATGGAAGCTAAGTAATTAGATTTTTGAAATCCAATGGATAAAAAACCACTCATAATAGGCTCAAGAACATTTTTATTCATCAAGAAAATCTTTTTCCCACAAAATTATAACTTTTTAATCAGAAGATCCCAACATAAACCCATTTTCAGCCAAGAATTTGCAAACCTACAAAACTACCTTGGTAAACTTCTTCTAATCCGAGATGCATAAATCTCAATAATTTCATAAGATGAAGATAGCCATAAAATAATCTCTGAACCATCTTCTAAAGGTCAGAAAACCAAGAGCATGTATTCATAATAACAAGAATAAAAAACTTATCTCACATGCTTCAATCTTGCTTCAGAAAAACCTTTTATGAGTAATTTTCATCAAAACTTCTTAGAGCATTCTTTTGAAGTGGGGATCCTAAATTTGATGCTTTGATACTATGTTGAATTTAGGACCCCATGCTTGAAACCTCGAGCAAGATGAAAGAGGGATAAGAGAAGGGAGAGAGAAGAGAAAAAGAGCAAAGAGAGAGAGAGAGAGAGAGAAAAGAGAGGAGAAAAAAGAAAAAAGAGACTTTAGGCTAGAGAGAGATTCTTCCACGAGTTGAGAAGAGGAGATCTTTATTGAATCCTTCAACCATGACCCCTATTTATACTATTTCCTTTACATATTTAGGTAAACTCTTCAATCAATTAGGCTCCCTAATATCCCTAATTACAACAATCATGATTAACTAAATTACATCAATCAAGGGAAGATAAATCAATTGCATTAATCAAGGAATATTTCCAAATCTTCCAACTCATGTGATGAGGATTTCAGCTCGTGTGACAACTCATCCTACCACCTCACATGGTGACTGGTCATGCCAGCTGTGTGGTCTTGGTGGGTTTGGTCCCACCTTGTAACACCAACTATATTGCCAGCTGTAAAAACAACAAATAAAGATGCACAACAATGGCACAATCAATTGGGTTATCCCTCTTTACCAAAGTTGTGATATATAGTTCCATCACTTAGCTTAGTTTTTGAGTTATTGTGTGAATTTTGTAAACTGGGTAAACTATTGACCTTAGCTTGACCCCCCTTATTGATTTTTGTAGGAAGACATCTCAAAGGGGCATTAAGGTAAATAACTACCCACATAAAAGAGATGGTAAAAGGTGTAAATTAATGGTCTTCTCATAAGGATGGCACAAGGGTGTAATTAAAGAAGATGATGTACGTCTACTTATGTCTTTTCCTTTTGAGAGCGTATAGCCCTAAGGGCATTGCAGTCACTGTAAACTTCCTTCCTCAACTATAAATAGTTACTCAAGGCAAGGGGTAGATCATTAAGTCTCCTATCTTCTCTCTCAAATTTATCCTTAGAATTTTCTCTCAAAGTCTCTCTCTCTCTCCATCTCCTTAGCCATCCCTCTCTCACCTTTCTCTTCTCTTCCTTCTTCCTCTTCTTTTCTTCTTCTCTTCTTCTTGCTCTCCTATGTCACCCTCTTGGCCGAGTACCTTATCATGGGATCCTAAATCTAATATGGTATCAGAACCTTAGGTTTGGGATCCCAAAATTATGATGCTGATTAATCAAGTTTTTATCAACTCTCTCTGTGGAAGCTGAGGTATTGAACAAGGTTCGGTTTTGAACCTCTTTTGGCTCTCAAAGAAAAGTTTTTTCATCTCTTCTTTTCCTTGAGATGAATGCTTTTATACATATTGAGAATTTTAAGGTTTATTAAGCATGATTTGATCATAAAATATAGAGTTACTGCATCTTATATATTAGCTTCAACTTGGTTGATATCGATGTGTTTAATCCATGCTATCTTCGATAAAAGAGATAAAACTTTTAGATAAATGCAACTTGTGGATTTCTAGTTCTTTATTTTTTAATGAATCCTTGCTATTCCATTGATGGTTCCATGGTGTTTAATGATTTAAAGGCTATATTTATATATGTTAAAGGTTGTTAAGAATGAAGATTGATATTATAGTGCAATTTTGTTTTTAAACTTGTGATGGTGCTTGCATTAGCGTAAGAGATTTTTTTTTGAAAGTATAACTGCTATTCTTTCATGTTGGAAGATCTTCTATCATTAAGAGTGGCTCTTTATTTTATTTCCTAAAATTTTAAGAGGAAAAAAGGAAAGAAAGGCTAGAGTTGCTTGATTAGTTGACACATGACTTATAGAAGGAAAGTTCCTTCATTAGAAGATCCTCAAAATTGATTGGGATCTCTTGAGTTTGTAATAATTTCACATACCTTGATCTTCTCATTGGGTTGTATCCAAACTAAGGAAAAGAATAAAAAGACTTACCCAAAAAGATTCAAGAAAAAATAGGCAACAAAGGCTGACTCTTTGGGTTAGTTGTTGGTGCCAAACCACTAGAAGGAAAAGTTCCTTCTTAAAAGCATCTCAAAGATATCCAACATCTCCTTCTTGTTATTATAACTCATTGTTGAATTTATGGAAAAGTGAAATACTTCATTGACATCAATAACTTGTTGTAATCAGAGTACATGAACTTCTATTTATAATAGAGGAAGGTAGTAGAGTCCAATTACAATAAAACTACCCTTGTCCCAATTACACCCAAACTCTAACACTTAAGGTAAGTCCTAACATAATTAGGTAACTCAATATTGATAAAAGACAAATATAACTTAAAATAAAACTCTTCTTGGTCGTGACCCTAAGATAAAGTTACTTTTGTGAGTCCTTCTTGATCTTCCAACTGATGTGATAAGGATGCTAGCTCTTGGTAATCATTGTGGGTCCTACTTCTTATGGGCTTGAGTCCATCTTGTGGGCCTTCCTTGGTCATGTGGCCCATCTTATAATAATCTTACATATGTGAGCCTTCCTTGGTCATTTGGGTTTGATCTTTTCTTCCAACACTCCCCCTCAAGCTAGGGGTGAGAGAACAACATAAACTCCCAGCTTGCTGCAAATGATGTATAAAATATTTTTGTATAAAATGACACATCTTCCAATATGCCTTCATCTTCCAACATTCTCCCTCACGCTATTGCATCCTTCCATGAGGCCCTACGGCATTATAAGTGAGAGTAAAAATCACTCCTAGCCGATAAGCCATTGCTTCATACTCCAATCTTAATGCTGGATGTAGGGCACACTCCACTGCTATCGGTAGTGTGTCTATCGGCATTGCTCTGAAGTGTCCACCACCGTGTCCCTCCACAGGACAACGACTCTCAAGTGGTAGGAGACATAAAAGCCATTACAGGGGTGGGGGTGCGAGCATATCGTAGATGTAATCATAAGTTCCTCCATCATGGACTTCCAACTACAAATAATTTTCATCTTTTTGACGGGGATGTAGTTCCTCTGTCATGGACTTCCAACCACAAAGAGACATAATAGCTGCAATTGAATATAACACGACCATCTTCCAACATATATAACATGAACCAAATAGTAAACTTTGTTAAAGAACCCATGAAATAATCCGATATAAAAATTTCTTCTTTGATGCACAAGCTTCATCTTTTGTGCTCCCCCTTTCTTGAATATTTTGGTCACATAAACTTATCCACAACATAAGGAATAAAATACCTCTTTCTTGTACTTCTTGTACTTCTCCCTCTCAAGCTGGGATGTAATGGCAGTGATCCCTGCTAGACTCAAATATCATAGATGTAGCAATAGGCCCAAATAGCAGCGATGTATAAATAAGGCCTCAAACCAGGGAGAAGTGAGATATTTTCCTGATATATCAATTCAAAAAATGACTCAAAACAATCGGCATAAATTCGGATTTTTCAATACAACAGGATACCAGCATGACCTTTGATTCTTCCAATTTGAATTTTTTTCCTTCTGAAACTAGAATTAAATACCTTTCATCCAATTATGAATTAACGTAATTAAATATAATTATCATAAGATAAATAATCTGATAGTTTTCAGTCTCTGTCATCTGACTGAACTAAGTTCTATTTCTCTTGTTTTTCCTGAACGACCATTGACTCTTCCAATATCAATATCTCCTTATAAAAAAAAATCATACTGAGAATTGGTTGAATAGGTAAGAAAATATACTTACTTATCTTTCGTTTGATATATAATTCTCCATATAAAGTCTCTTTCTTGATAGCATAAAATACCTCAGAAATTGATTCTTTCTACTGCCGCTCGAACCTCTTTTTCAATCTGACCTTTCTTGCTTCAAATATCGATTAGAATAGACTTACAAATATTTATTTTGAAATATATTTCTTCATATAAAATCTAGTTCTTGATAAAAAAATACCTCGGAATCTGAAGATTCCTGCTACTGCTTGAACCTTTTTGAAAACTGACCTTCGCTCATTGAAATATCGATATCTCTCTGTCGATAACTCCGATTGGAACAAATCATTCTTCTTTGGAAAGTAGACTCAAATATCTTTCCGTAAATATATAACTTCCAATATGAAAAACTATGTATAGAGGTAAAAACTCAAAGAAAACTATGGGTATAGGGACTGAAAAAAATAACTACGAAACTAGACTTAGGGTTTAGGGTTTAGAGAAAAGGATCACATTACCTCCGTGAGTTGATCAAGTCAACTCACAGAACCTGGTCTAATACCATGTTAAATATATAGAAAAGTGAAATACTTCATTGACATCAGTAACTTGTTGTAATCAGAGTATATGAACCTCTATTTATAATAGAGGAAGGTAGTAGAGTCCAATTACAATAAAACTACCATTGTCACAATTACACCCAAACTCTAACACTTAAGGTAAGTCCTAACATAAATAGGTAACTCAATATTGATAAAAGACAAATATAACTTAAACTAAAACTCTTCTTGGTCGTGACCCTAAGATAAAGATATTTTTGTGAGTCCTTCTTGATCTTCCTACTGATGTAATAAGGATGCTAGCTCTTGGTAATCATTGTGGGTCCTACTTCTTATGGGCTTGGGTCCATCTTGTGGGCCTTCCTTGGTCATGTGGCCCATCTTATAATAATCTTACATATTTGGGCCTTCCTTGGTCATTTGGGCTTGATCTTATCTTCCAACACTGATTACCTTGCTCAATTGTCCCCTTGCCGAAAATATTTAAGGCAAGTCAAAGAATGAGATTGATTTGCTGAAGTAGCCCCTAAGACACTAAAAGAAGGTTTTCTATTTTATTTTTGGAAAGTGGCTGATTGAAGTATGGTTTTCCTTGATTTGATTTCTTGTTGAATATTCTTACCTAAGCAATAAAGGAATTATATGCCTTACATATTTTTTTATTTCGGTCAGCACGTACTCTCCCTATTTAATGCATGATTAGTTTTTGCAAGGATTACATCTTTGATTTTTGGGTTAGATCTTCCTCCTTTCCCAAATTGGTTCCAACCCGAGCAGGTTAGCTTCCTTTTTCCCAAGTTGGTTCCAACCCGAGCTGGTTAGCTTCCTTTTTCCCAAGTTGGTTCCAACCCAAACTGGTTAGCTTCCTTTTTCCCAAGTTGGTTCCAACCCGAGTTGGGCTTGATCTCCCTCTTCTTGGGTTGGTTCATATTTTTGGTTATCTTAATATCTTAGTTCAAGGTGCGTCCATTACTCATATCAGAGGTGCATAAACACATGGTTTAGACTTGCAAAATCTTCTAAGTCTTTTTCATACAAGTCTTCTTTGGTGGTTCAATCTCGGGTTATAATTCTTATATAAGTAAAGTATTTCTGGTATCATTCCTAATGGCTGAAGATCACATGGGGGGTAAGAGAGGCCTTCTTAAGATTACCACTATACCTTTGAAAGGGTTATCTAATTACTTGAGTTGGTCACAGTCAGTTAAAAGGTTTCTCATTACACGAGACCTCTTCGGATATCTCACCAAACTAGCTTCACCTATTGATGAGGAAGATAACTCCACTATTAAGTGGTTGAAGAATGATACATTGGTAATTAGCTGGTTGATAAATAGCATGGAAGAGTATGTGGCCAATAATGTGGTCCACCTTGAGACTACCAAAGAGATATGGGACACTTGTGTGAAGTTTTACTCAAGCACAATGAACTTCCATAAATTGTATGATGTTATCTACAACATGTTAAATACCAAACAAGGGGACAACCTACATAAGTTCTTGGCACGGTTTCGGGGGCTGATTCAGGAGTGGAAAATTTCTCAACCCTACTCCACTGATATATCGGTTCAAGAAAAGCAGCATGAAGCCTTTGTAGTTGCTGTCTATTGAGAAAATATCAAGCCATACCTTGAGGTGGCTGCAACTCAATTTATCATCTCCTCGGTACTTCCATCATTTGATGACATAAGTGCCACCTTACTTTGGATACCGGACCATTCTTCCACCTCTCACTCTAGTGTGTCATCCGCTATGTACTCGGGTAATAGGGGCACATCTTCTGCGATTAGAGGGTGTAAAATTTAGCACCCATGAGAATGACTCTAGGTTAACGTGGAAGAAGAAGGAAAGAAGAGAGAGAAGATGGAGAAAGGAGAAGGATGATAGAGAAGACAGCTTGGATTAAGGGAAGGAGAGAATGCGTCAAGGGAAAAGAGAGGGTGCCTTGACATTTTCTCAAAGAGAGGAAAAGGTTTGAATGCCTTACCTCTTAGCCAATGCTCTCATTTATAGTGTTACAAAGCCCTTATGGTTACAACTCAATAGATTAAAAGACATACTAAGACAATGTGTTTACATCTTCATGCCATCCTTATGGAACATACCATAATTAACCACTTTGGCACTGCTTTGACTTATGGGCTTCAAGCCTTGAGCTTGTGGGCTTGAACCCATCTTCCAATACTCCCCCTCAAGCTGGAGGGAAAATACATCATAAATACCCAACTTGCCACCTATATAAGATAGAATTTTGGATGTTCCGGTTTGGTGAGGATATCAGCTTATTGCTTTTGAGATGAAACATACTTAAGAGAAATTATTCCTGCTTGAAACTTTTCCCGTATAAAAAGACAACCCACTTCAATATGTTTTGTTCTTTCATGGAAGACTAGATTTGATGTAATGTGAATAGCTGCTTGATTATCACAATGTAGGCCCATAGAGCCTCCTTTATAAAATCCAAATTTGGTAAGAAGAGTCTTTATCCTTAAAAGTTCACTTACAGTGTGGGCCATAGCTCAATATTCTACTTCAGCACTAGATCTTGCAACCACATTTTGGTTTTTGCTTGTCCATATGACCAAATTCCCCCCAACAAGGGTACAATACCCAGACATAGATTTTCTATCATCGGGTGATTCAGCCATATCTGCATCTGAGAAGCCTTCTATATTGAAGTGACCATGTTGTTTATATAGCAATCCTCTTCCTAGAGCACCTTTTAAGTATTGTAGTATTCTCTCCAACGCTTGCCAGTGAGTAATTTGTGGTTTGTGCATGAATTGGCTTACCACACTAACATCATATGATATATTTGGCCTGCTTACAGGGAGATAGATCAATTTTCCAACAAGTCTTTGATATTTTCTAGTGTCAATATCTTCTCCAGTTGTGGTTCACAATTTTTCATTTGCATCCATAGGTGTATCAACTGGTCTGCAGCCCTTCATTCTTGTTCTTCAACAAGATCCAAGATGTATTTTCTTTGAGACAATACTATTTCATGATTTGACTGAAGGACTTCTATACCCAGAAAATATTTGAGCTTACGCAAATCTTTAGTCTTGAACTCTTTACATATTATATTCTTCACTTCTTGTATACTATGAGCATCATTTCCAGTCAAGGTAATATCATCAACATACACGTCCAATAATATCTTCCCTTTGATAGTATCTTTAATATATACTAAGTGATCAACCGAGCACCTATGAAAGCCAAATCGTAGAAGTTTTTTACTAAATTTATCAAACCAGGCCCGAGGGGACTATTTAAGCCCATATAAAAAATTATTTAACCGGCATATGGACTCCCCCTCAACCACATATCCTGGTGATTGGACCATATAAATTTCTTCACGTATATCACCATTTAAAAATGCATTTTTTACATCAAGCTGATATACTTGCGAAGATGAGTTATCAACAATAGAGAGGATGATACGTACCGAGTTCAGTTTTGTAACTGGAGAGAAAGTCTCTTCATAATCTATCCCATAGCACTGAGTATAACCTTTTGCAACCAGGCGTGCTTTAAGGCGAGCAACCGACCCATCTGGGTTATGTTTCATCGAAAAAAACCATCTGCAACCAACCAGTCTTTTCCATTTTGGGAGTGATGCCAATGACCATGTTTAATTTTCATATAATGTATGCATTTCTTCATCCATAGCCGCCTTCCATCTTGGATGCTTGATGGCCTCCTGATAGAATTGTGGTATGGAAACAGATGAAAGAGACGCAAGAAACTGAACACACTCAGAAGGTAAATGATGAGAAGACATAAATTTGGCACTTGGATTAGACGTAGGAAAAAAATAGGTTTCGTTTCGTAATGCAATAGGCTGAGTATCAAATTCAGGCTCAAACATAGGAGGAGAAAGACTTACCTTAGGTGGATTAGACAACTCCATAGGTGAGGGGACGACCAATGCTTCAAGGGGTTGAGTAATATCCTCATTAAACGGCACAAGCGGGCATGGAGTGGTAGGAGGAAATGTAAACCCTGGAGAAACCTCATGTGAAGAGTTGAAGGAAGTGTCTTCAAAGAAAGTCACATCCCGAGATACCATCGACCTCCGAAGTGTTGAATTATAAAAAATATATCCTTTATGAGTTCGAGAATACCCCAAAAAAATACACCTCAGAGACCGAGGATCAATTTTACCTTTATGTGATGAAGTATCATGAACAAAACATGTGCAACCAAATACTTTAAAAGGAAGAGAAAATGGATCTTCACCATGAAACAAAATAGAATACGGAGTTTGATTTCTAGGTACTGATGAAGGTTACCTATTGATGAGAAAGCATGCTGTAAGAATAGAATGAGGCCAATAAAAGTAAGGTACTTTCATGGAGTAGAGGAGGCCTTGAGCAACTTCAAAGAGGTGACGATTCTTTCTTCCAGCAACACCATTTTGTTGAGGGGTATAGGCACATGATGTTTGATGAAGAAGCCCATTACCCTCAAAAAATGATTTAAACTCATTAGACAAATATTCCTTAGGATTATCGGATCTAAGGATTTGAATTTTTTTTCTTCCAAATTGCGTTAAAACCATTGCATGAAAATTTTTAAAAATAGAATGAATTTCTGATCATTCTTTAAAAAAAAACAACCAAGTCACTCGGGTAAAATCGTCCACAAAAGTAACAAAATATTGAACCAGAGAAATGTTAGAGTACATCATAATGTATTAATTCAAACGGAGCAGTACTAGTAGTTGTAAGACAAGGAGAATATGTACTCCTAACATGCTTACTTAATTGACATGCCTCACAATTAAAATTAGACAAAAATTTAAGAGATAGAATAAAAGAACGAAGTGACGAGGTAGATGGATGACCAAGCCGGTTGTGCCACCGTTGAGCCTTGGATGTAGTGGATGAAATAGCAGCTACTGGTGGAAGAGTAAAATAGTATTAACCCCCATTTTTAGGGCCACCACCAATCACCTGTTTCATAGTTAGATCCTGAAATATACAAAAAGATGGTGAGAAGGTGATAGAACAATTCAATTGTTTGGTTAATTGACTAACGGAGAGCAAAATTAACCTAAATTTAATAAAAAATAACACATCTTGGAGAGGAATAGATGCGGTAACAGAGGAGGAACCCTTGCCAAGCACCTTGTTTTGGGAACCATTAGCAATAGTGACCAATTTATGAGGAAGACATGGAGACAATGAATGAAGCATGTGTTGGTTACCTGACAAGTGTTCAGAAGCCCCGAAGTCAATGATCCAAGAAGAAGGGGTTGAAGCCGAAGAAAGCATACTTGAGGCAATGATAGTGGTAGTAGTAGGGCTTGGTGGAGTAGAGGACTGATCCAATAAGGATTTCAGCTTCTGAATTACAGCATAGTCTTCCGCAAAAATAGTCACATTCCCGGAATGAGAATCAATCTTATCCTCCTTTTTCTCAACATTAACTGAGGCTGGATTGGCTATCGCCCAATCAAGCTTACCATGGAGTTTCCAGCATGAATCCACAAGGTGGTTCAGACCACCACAGTAAGTGCACAATCAAGGCTCAGTGCGAGAATGGGTCGGACCCGTTCGACCACCTCTATTGCGGCCACCTCTTGTATTTCTGCAGCGTCCTCGAAATGGGGATGATGTACCCCTAATTACCAGAGAATATAACTGATGGAGCATCAATCGGAGAAAGAGGAGATGGATCACGAACCCTTAACAGTGTAGCACTGATGTCATTAAAAGAGGGAAGGACAGAAGAACTAAGAAGTTGAGTCTTTGCCACCTCTAGATACGACTTAATATTGGTAAGGCAAATAGCCGATGCAAGGGCCTCACACTATTTTTCTTGTATAGAAATGTCGGTAGAGTATGGTTGAGCAATTTTCCATTCTTGGTGAAGGCCACGAAATCGGGCCGAAAACCCATGATTATTATCTCCTTGTTTGGTAGCCAGCATACTTTGGAAAATATCATATACTCTTTGCAAGGAGGCGGTACTAGAATAAAGCTTAACACATGTGTCCCAAATATCCTTGGAAGTTTCCAAGTGGACCACATTGTTAGCAACATGCTCTTCCATGCTATTAATAAGCCAACTGATAACCATGTTATCATTTTTGACCCACTTATGGTAGACTTTATCTTCTTCATCAATCGGAGGAGGGATTTTGATAACATGACTGAGAAGGTCGAGAGTAATGAGAAGCCTCCGTACTGATTATGACCAGCTAAGGTAATTGGAAAGACCTCTTAGTGGAATTGTAGTAATTTGGAGTATGTCATTCTTATTACTCATATGTCAACTCTCCATGTTGACACAAAGCAACTAGTAAGGTCAATTGTCAAAGGGGCTCAAATAACAATTACACAACGTAATTTGAAGCACCCATAGACCAAATTAGCCACCAAAACTAAGTAGGGAATATTTTCACGAGAATAAGCCCCAAATCATGGAAAAATTGGTGCTTTTGTCAAGTGATAACAAGAACTAGCCACTGCTCAACGTCTCTTCTGTTTATCAAAAAAATATAGAGAAGAGAATAGATGGAACTATTATCCTTAATCCAAACTCAACCACAAAACCAAGAGCAACTTTAGACAAGGCCTTTCTTGACAAACCGAGAGCAATTTCTTGGCAAAATAAATTCTAACTCATGGGAATACTTCAAAACAAAAAAAATTCAATTGCTGAAGTTCAAACGCAAAAAATAATAGGGATAGGTGAGTGCTGGAATTTCATCAAACATATAACGGGCATCCAACAACATAACACACTCCCATGAGTAATCTTAGATTATAGAATTGACGACAGCATATGCTGGAATCCCATATCAACAATGTTTGATTCCCATTACATAAAGGTAACTGAATCCAAATAACCAACCAAAAAAAAAACAATCGCGCATCAATCATGTAATTTTGCTACAATATGATCAAGACTACAATATCCTTTTAGTCATACAAGATAGATATTCACAATGTTATGAAGATTATCTTGTCTTGACGTTAATCAAGAATTTAAGAAGAGCGAAAAAAGTAGAAACTATAAAGAGAGAATATGCAAAAAAAAAAAACCAGATTTTACCTATCTCTTCATGGCAAAACTCCTTCTATACACAACTTCTTGAATGGATAACATAACTAGAATAGGGATCCTAACCTCCAAACTTTGATACCATGTAGAAGTTAGGACCCCATGAGAATGACTCTAGGTTAACATGGAAAAAGAAGGAGAGAAGAGAGAGAAGAGGGAGAAAGGAGAAGGATGTTAGAGAAGAGAGGGTGGCTGGACGTTTTCTCAAAGAGAGGAAAAGGCTTGAATGCCTTACCTCTTAGCCAATGCTCTTATTTATAGTGCTACAAAGCCCTTAGGGTCACAACTCAATAGATTAAAAGACATACTAAGAGAATGAATTTACATCTTCATGCCATCCTTATGGAAAATACCATAAATAACCACTTTGCCACTCCTTTGACTTGTGGGCTTCTAGACTTCAGCTTGTGGGTTTTACCCCATCTTCCAACAAAGGGTGTGGTAGAAATTACAGAAGAGGCCAAGCAAGAGGTGGTAGGACTGCCTCTGGTCCTTCGAGGTTTGATAACCAGGGCTGCACTCATTGTGGTGGACTATATCATTTAGTGGAAACTTGTTGGAAGATGCATGGAAAACAAGACTGGGTCACTGCTAACCAGGCCTTAGTTCATAATGATAAAAATAAAGAAACCTAAATCACACAAGGGCAAGATGACTATAACCGATGAATATTATGAATTCTTGCAAAGATTGAAGATTATAATGGTATCTTCTCCTATGTCTTCTTCCATTGCTACTACCACTATTGCTTCTGGTATAATCTCTACCACTTTCTCCTCTTCATCTGGGATCATTGACTTAGGAGCCTTAGAGCATCAAGTAAGTAATAAAAGCCCGTTACATTCCATGTCTCCCTGTTTATCAAAAAAGTTTGTGACTATAGCCGACAAATCCCAAACCAAAGTTCTTGGGAAGGGATACTCCTCTGATACACCTTATCTGCTACTTACTAATGTCTTATTTGTTCCCCAGTTCCCCTTAAACTTATTGTTTGTTAGCTAGCTCACAAAACGTTTCAATTGGTCCATCACCTTCTCACATTCTTCTTATGTTTTTTAGGATCTAACAACGAAGCAGGTGATTGTTGGAGTCTTTATTACTTGGACTTGTCTCCAGTGATTGCACTTTCCACTTCTCAAACAAAGGCAAGATTATAGCACAACCGGTTAGGGCATCTGTTAGCAACATCGCTTCAACAATTACTTCCCTCTTTGAAAACATTGTCTGGTTTAAACTGTGAAGTATGTCACTTGAGAAAACACCATAGGATAACATATTCTCCTCGAGTTGAAATTAAAGGTGTTTTCCCTTTTTCTTAATTCACTCTGATGTATGGGGACTATTAAGTGTCTCAAATATTTCACCAGTTAAGTATTTTGTCATGTTTGTGGATGATTTCACTCGAGTCACAAGGCTGTTACTTTTTAAAGAAATGTCTGAGATTTTTTTCCACATTATTGGAAGATGCAAGCACATTATACAAAAAGAGATTTTACACGTCATTTACAGTAAGCTCGAAGTTCATGATGTTCTCTCACCCCTAGCTTGAGGGGGAGTGTTGGAAGACAGGGCCCAAACCCACACGACCAAGGAAGGCCCACATATCAAAAGTGTATAAGAAGATGGGCTTGAGCCCATAAGACTAAGGAAGACCCATGGATCCAAGAGAAATAGAAGATGGGCTCAAGGCCCATAGATCAAGGAGAAGGCCCATAGGCCCACATAAATTGATGGCAAGATGGTAAATAAAGGGTCATCTCATAGAGATAGCATTGATGTAATTATGTTAAAGTTCCTGGGTTAAAACCCTAAACCCTAAAACATAAGTTTAGGGGTATTATTGTAATATCGTAGTTTCATAAATCTATAAATAGAGCTTCATGGGGAGGGTAAAAAAGAATCAATTCCATAACCCTTCTTCCTCCAGTTTTCTTCCAATGAGTTTCTTTCCTTTTTTCTCCATGAGCTAAATTCATGGAGTCCTGAAAATCAACATGGTATTAGAGCTTTTGATTTTTAGGACTCGTAGTATGGTTTTCACAATTTCAAAAATCCTTTATTTTCGTTCTCGTATTGTTGCTTTTTTTATAGTTGCTGAAAATCAGTTTTTTTTTTTTTTTTTTTTGTTGCTAGTTCTTAGTTCATAATCGGGACCGCGATGATCCCTCTCTATCTCTGTCTGCTCTCCCATCTGTTCATTATGCGCTTCTAACTGCTTCAAATTTTGTTTACTAAGCTCTCAAAATTAATGGAGTTTTTTTTCTCGTCATCCACTGTTGTAAGTTCTTCAAGTGGTTCTTTTTCTCATGAAAAAAAAGGATGGTTGTTAATCTTCGGAAGTCCTTTGGAGGTGCTCCTCTCATCGGAAGGTTTATTTCTGGAGGCGTGGCTAGACGGGATGACGTCGTGTTCAGGCAAGTCGTTTAGGGAATGGACGTTGTGAAGGCGATCGAGAAGGTTGGATTGTCGTTTGGAAGGACCGTGAAAGAGGTGGATTGAGGGCAACTCTCTTAAGTGTGGTTTGGCACCGTGGGGAAGAAAGAAAGTTTAAGTTTCTCGTTGCCGAAGAAGAAGGCGACTGCTGGCATCTTCCCATAATCCCGAACAAATCGACCATCCATCCATATCGTTGCTTACCTTACCAGGAACCTTGACAGATACCACAGTAGCAAGCCATTTCTGCTGCTCCATTAATAGAGGAAAGTTTCCTTCCTCTGTATTACCATATTTGGACGTCACTTCGAAAGCAACACCATAGTCTCTATCGTCGTTGGATATCCTTCCAAAGGTCTGCTGTTTCGGCGAGGGGCAGAAGAAGGAAGTTATCTCAGCTGTTTGGCGCCGAGAAGAGAAAGATGGTTGCCGTTTCTGGAAGCAGCTGCTCTCTGGTTGATTCTGGAAAGTTTCCTCCCACCAATCCGCCGAAGAAGCCGGGGAGGAAGACGACACTATTCAAATATTTCATGTTTCCTAAGTTAGGAAACATGAATTAATTAGTGCCGAGTTAACCCAGCATTGGTTCTGCCGCAACCCGGACCGAGTTGACTCAGTCGCTTTCGCGTGACTTTTACTCCAGACTGAGTCAACTTGGACCAACTCGGTTAGGGTCAACTCGGGTCAAGGTCAACCTGACTCGGGCCACTTAATTTTTGCATTGGGATGTGTGCCCAAGATTTCAATGCAACTCGATAAAATTTTTTCTTTGGCTGGATTATTATTTTTTAAGACTTCACAGATTATTCCTTGGTCAACACATTATTTAGAACAAATATGTGCATTGGATTATTTCATGGGTAATACTACATGGATTATTTTGGGTCGTGTTAAATGGGCATAAGCCAAGCCCATTTAAGATACTGATATTGTGTCTATTTTTATGAGACATTATTATTGAAGAAGAGGTAGCCTCATACCATTATTTATTGTCAACCCCATAAAAATATCAATTTTTTTGGTTGGGAGTCCATGACGGAGGAACTTATTGTTATATTTATTGTAAACCCCATAAAAAATATCAAATTTATTTGTGGTTGGGAGTCTATGACGGAGGAACTTCATCCCCATAAAAAATATCAAATTTATTTGTGGTTGGGAGTCCATGACGGAGAAATTTCATCCCCGTCAAAAATATCAATTTTTTTTGGTTGGGAGTCTATGATGGAGGAGCTTCATCTTCGTAAAAAATATAAAAAATTTGTGGTTGGAAGTCCATGATAGAGGAACTTATTGTTGTATTTATGTTACTTTCCCCCATTAATATCATATATTACTCTACCACTTGAGAGTCGTTGTCCTGTGGAGGGACACAGTGGTCGAGGTGGACACTTCAGAGCAATGTCTTAGCGGCTAGGAGTGATTTACTCTCACTGATATTATAAAAGTTGGGCCACATGAACGAGAGCACCAGCGTGAGGGGAGTGTTAGACGATGAAGATATATTATACAAACATAGATTTTATACATCATCTGCAGGAGTTCATGTGGTTCTCTCACCCCAACCTTGATGGGGAGTGTTGGAAAACATGGCCCAAGCCCACACGACCAAGGAAGGCCACATATCAAAGTGTATAAGAAGATGAGCCCAAACTCATAAGACCAAGGAAGACCCATGGATCAAATAGAAATAGAAGATGGGCTCAAGGCCCACAGATCAAGGAGAAGGCCCATATGCCCACATGCATTGATGGTAGGATGGTAAATAAAGGGTCATCTCATAGAGATGACATTGATGTAATTATGTTAAAGTTCTAGGGTTAAAACCCTAAACCCTAAACCCTAACTTCAGGGGTATTATTTTAATATTATAGTTTCATAAATCTATAAATAGTGCTTCAGGGGGAGGGTAAGAAAGAATCAATTCCATAACCCTTCTTCCTCCAGTTTTCTTCCAATGAGTTTCTTTCCTTTTTTCTCCATGAGTTAAATTCATGGAGTCCTGAAAATCAACACACATTTTAGTCCTTTCATGCCATGTTACTTTGGTAAAAACATACAAGTTTTTTCTTTCGATAATACCAAAAGCGTACATCTCTGGTGAATTTCAATCCTTTTGTTAGGACCAGGACATTCTCCATCAAACATCATGTGCCTACACCTATAAAAAATGGTGTAGCCAAAAGGAAAATTAAACATCTCCTAGACGAAGGCCATGTCTTTCTCTATTCTATGCATGTGCCTATTTTTATTGGCCTTACGCCATTCTTATTACCTGTTTCCTTATTAATCGGCTACCTTCTTTAGTGTTTAATCATAAATCCCCCTATTCAATGTTATTTCTTGATAAAGACCTTGTCTCCCTATTTGGAATTAGACACTATAATTCCAAACTAGCGAGAGTTATAATAATAATCACGGAAGGAGAAAAAAGTAAGCACAAAAATACAACAAGATTTATACAAGTTTACCGCAAAGTGAGACTATGTCCTATCTTCCACCGCTACAGTGACCCACAATGAAGATGAAATAGTTTACAAGAGAAATTGCACACTTACAGGTATTTTTTCTCTAACCTCTCTTGAGCTACAACTCAAGATCCTTCCCCGATGATCAAACCCTAACAACGGCTCCCCCAAATATAAAGAGAAAATTAGGGCAACTAGATTACAAGTGTGAAATCCCCAAACTATCATTAATAAGACAACAATCAATATATCGTGGATCTGGTAGGAGCTCCGCCCCCGAACCCCCGGGGGGAGAGGGGGGGGGTTCCCTCCCCCATTCCAACCCCCACGGTGACCTTACTGAAAAGGTCGATCCGCGTACTGACTCAGTGTAAGGCATTAATTAGGCTCCACAACTTAACACTCCACATACTGAAGTGGGTGAGAAAGTTATAGAGCAATTAAAATGTTTGGTGAGCTGACTAACCGATAAAAGATTCAAAGGGAAAGTAAGAACAAAAAGGATATCAGTGAGCGGAAGTGATGGTGTAAGAAAAGTGGATCCTTTCCCTTGAACTTTAGTTTGTGAACCATCAGCAATGGTAACAAATTTATGTGAAAGACATGGAGAAACTGAGAATAGTCGATGTCTGTTAGTTGTAAGATGCTCGGAGGCTCTTAAGTCAATAATCCAAGATAAAGAGGAGGCAGAAAACATATCTAAATCGGTAGTGGCAGCAGTTGGTGAAGAAGTAATTGGGGAGGACACCATCATGGTCTTCATTTTTTGGAATAGTTCATAGTCTTCATCAGTAAAAGTATGTTTTGTAGTTGTTGTGGTAGATTGCTCTACTTCTATATCAATCACTAAGGCTTGGTTAGCCTTATTCTCATTAGCTTTATAACAACTTTCGCGAGAGAGGCCCAATCTACCACTTATAGAGGATGTGTCTCTAGTGTAGCCATATCCCTTACAATGGGTGCATTCCTTCCCATCTATTCGGTAAAAACCAGTCCTTCCACCTCTATAAAATCTACCTCGGCCTCAGCCATGGTCAGATGGTGTTCCCCTATGTCCAGAGTAGATAGCGGATAGTATTTTAGTTGTAGAGGGAGAAGTGTCTGGAATACGGAGAAGTGTAGCACATACTTCATCAAAAGTGGGAACCGTAGAAGAGCTAAGAAGGTGAGTCTTAACAACTTCAAGATGTGGTTTAATGTTAGCAAGGCATATGGCAATTATCAAGGCCTCTTTCTATTTATCTTGGATAGAGATATCTATAGAGGTTGGCTGGACAAGTTTCCATTCTTGAAGAAAGCCTCAAAAGCAGGCCAAATATTGATGTATATTGTCTCCTTGTTTGGTGGTAAGCATCTGTTGTAAAATATCATATGGCCTTTGTAAGTTGTTAGAGCTTGAATAAAATTTGGCGCATGTCTCCCAAATTTGTTTAGCCGTCTCTAGATGAATGGCATTATTGGAGACATGTTCTTCCATACTATTGATAAGCCAACTAATAACCAATGTATCCTCCTTTAACCATTTGGTATAGAATATATCATCTTCATCAATATGTGGTCCACGGTTGGTGAGATGACCAACTGGGTTCTTTGTGATAAGAAACCGATGAACCGATGTGGACCAGTTCATAAAATTTGATACCCCCCATAAGGGTACAGTGGTGATTCTGAGTATGTCACTCTTGTGACTCATATTATCTTCAGCAATAGTAGGCAAATCAAGTAAATTAGTTCTCTAATCAAGTAATCAAAATATGACCAAGTGAAAGGCTTTAAACAACTCGGTTAATGGAGATGCTTAGCATAAAAGCTAAGTAAACAATTTTAATGGATAATGACTTATAAAAGATTCAATATCATCCTTCTTTATCCAGGAATCTTGTTACCACATATTTATAAAAAAATCCAATATGCACTGGTCTCGGTCATAATGTTGTGCAAATCGACAAAAACTGCCTTGATAATCTCTTCTAATCAAAGATAATCCTAGATACATATATTCACATAATTTAATAAGATTAAAACATGCCTAAGGACATCTATAAACCACCTCTTAATACCGAAAACCAGTAGCATAAATTTAATAATATGAGAAATAAATACTTATCTCATGAGCTTCAATCTTGCTTCATAAGGAGCCTTCTATGAGCAGCTTTTAATCATATATTCATAGAGCATAATGGGGATCCTAAATTGGTAGCTCTGATACCATGTTGAATTTAGGACCCACGAATAATACATCGAGCAAGGGGAGAGAGAAAAAAAAAGATAAAAAGAGAAAAGCTCTCGGGTCGAGAGAGAAGAGAAAATAAGAGAGAATAGAGAGAGAAAACTTCACACAAGAGGAGAAAAAAGAAGTAACTTGCTTGAATAATTCTGAGTAAAATCACCTATATTTATAGGTGAGAGGTGACAGAGTCCATGTACAAATAACCTTAGGACTTCAAATTACATTCCAACTAGAACTTTCCAAGATAAGCCTATTATGATAGGATTACATTATCTATTTAAGAGACTAATTTAACTCAACTACAAATACCCTCTTTAAGGACGTGGATCAAGCTAGAGAGCTAGCTCTTGGTCTTATCTTGTGGGTTCTATATGATCTTCCGGCTCATGTAGATAGAGATACCAGCTTATGGTATCTTTGTGGGTCCCACTTGATCTTCAAATCCTCTATTTAATTCCAGCACATGTTCCTTATCTCTTAGCTAGAGCCACTTTGTATGAGGACTCTTGTTGACACCCTCGAGATCATGGTGGGTGCCACCAGTTTGTGTGGCAATGGTGGGTCTGACATTGTAACAAACAATAGATTGCACAATGTTATGGCTCAAATTTTAATTGCTTCCACTTCTGCATATTGGGCTCGTGTTTTTATTCCTACTACCATCGGGACTAGTTCTGGTATGTCAGTTTTCCGTGTTCGTTCGTCACCATCCCGGTTCTCCTTTCAGGGGCTATTAAACATATGTTTGGTATGTCATCTCATTTTTTTACTATTTCTCAATCCAAGTATTTTTTTTATATTTGTGGATGATTAGACAAGAGTTACATGGTTATACTTGATGAAGGATAGGGCTGAAGTATTTTCTATTTTTACCTCTTTTTGCACTATGGTAGAAAATTAGTTCAAAACCAAGGTCAAAATATTTCAGCCTAATCATGCGAAAAAATATTTTTCTTCTAACTTGGAATTTGTTTTCAAGGAAAATGGGATCATTCACCAATCCTCATGTAAATTGTGTACCAGAAAGAAAACATTGACATCTTGTAGAGGTTGGCCACACAATTATGCTGTCTATGAATGTCCCTCAATTTTATTTGCCCTATGTTGTCCTCACTGCATGCTTTTTACTAATCGAATGCCATTGAATGTGCTATAAGATGCCACCCCTTTCTCAAAAAATTTCCTGATTTGGTTGCTTTCCCTTTGCCACCTAGAGTATTTGGGTGCATCTCCTTTTTTCATCACATAGGGCCTCACCAAAGTAAATTTCTTCCCTCAACCGTTAAGTGCATCTTCCTCGGGGTACTCAAAACCCCTAAAGGGATATGTGTTTTACTCTCCACCCTAAAAGAAAACATTTATCTCAATCGATGTTTCCTTTTTTTCATCTAGCTCTCTTCCTAGTTTTACACCATCTACAGGGATGCCCAAGCTGCTTTTTCCACTAAATTATGATTTTTAGACTGGGGACCAGTCTTCCGAGGACCCTCTCTCTTCACCCATTGATCAGTCACCTATGGAGTCTTCAGATGATCCCGAGATATGTTCTCCTCCTTCCTTTCAAGTAGTGTATAGACCACCTCATGATACTCAGCCATTGCTCTTTGGAAAGAGCCCCACTCCACCGCTTTTAGACCTCCATCCATTTCGCACCCTATATCTCATTATGTTTCAACTCATCATTTGTCTCCAATTTGTGTTTTTATTTTTGTTCGCAATATCCTCTTTCACTATTCCTACTTGCTATGAAGATGCCCTACATGATCTGAAGCAGAAATATGCCATGGATGAAAAGATAAAGGCTATGTATCATAATTCAACTTGGAATTTGGCCCCTCTTACATCTAGAAAAAGGGAGTTGGGTGTAAATGGCTATTCTCACTCAAGTATAATCCAAATGGTTTTGTTACTTGGTACAGGGCTCGGTTGGTTGCTAATGTTTTGTACAATGTTGACTATGATGAAAATTTTTCACCCATTGCCAAAATGAACTCTGTTTGGATTCTCATTTCTCTAGCAGCCAATTTCAAATGGAAGTTCCATTAGTTAGATGTCAAGAATGCCTTTTTGAATGGTACTCTCTTTGAAGAAGTCAACATGGGCCAACCACCTAGTTATGTTGTTGAGGGGGAGGGGGCATGTCGACTGAATAAGGCAATATATGGGTTGAAATGGTTCCCTTGGGCTTGGTTTGATAAATTTAACACTATGTTTACAAAGCTTGGGTCGAAGAGGTTTGAAAGTCATCAATCAGTGTTGACCAAAACCATCACTAAGGGAAAACATTATTTTGGTTGGATATGTGAATGACATAGTTATTACGGGTAATGATCTTAAAGTCATTTAGCAGGTTAAGTAGGACCTAAACAAGGAGTTCCAAACCAAGGAGCTCAGGATTCTCAAGTACTGCCTAGGGATTGGAGTTCTTCAATTCAAGCATGGTATAATTATATCACAAAAGAAGTATGTACTTGATCTGATAAAGGAAACCGGGAACCTTGGATTCAAGCCAGCTGATACACCCATGGAACTTAATGTTAAGTTGTATGGTGGAACTGGGCGTGATGTTTATGTTGGTTGGTTTCAATGGTTAGTTGTTGATTTTCAGGACTCCATAGATTTAGCTCAATGAGAAAAAGAGAGAGAGACCCATTGGGAGAAAACTGGAGGAAGAAGGGTGACGGACTTGATGTCCTAACCCTCCCCTTGAAGCTCTATTTATAGATTAAAGAAACTACTGTATTACAATAATACCCCTAAACTTAGGGTTTAGCATTTAGGGTTTTAACCCTGGACTTCATCTAATTACATCAATGCCATCTCTATGAGATGACCCTTTATTTATCATCCTGCCATAATTGAATGTGGGCCTACGGGCCTTCTCCTAGATTTGTGGGCCTTGAGCCCGTCTTCTATATCTCTTGGATGTATGGGCCTTCCTTGGTCTTATGAGCTTGATCCCATCTTCCAACACACTTGAATATGTGGGCCTTCCTTGGTTGTGTGGGCTTGGACCCTATCATCCAACACTCCCCCTCAAGCTGGGGGTGAGAGAACAGCATAAACTCCCAGCTATCTGCAAATGATGTATTAAATCTTTTTTGTATAAAATGGCAATCCTCCCATGTTCCAACTTTCCCCCTCAAGTTGTTGCTCTCTTCCATGAGGCCCAACTGGCATAAGAAAAGTGAGAGTAAAATCACTTCAAGTCATATGACATTTCTCTTTAATCTAGTCAAATAACTCATGCTGGATGTTTGGCACAGTCCTATCTTTTGTAGGTAGTGTCACTCCTATTAATGTAGGTAGTCGGTCTATACGTTGTTCAGAAGTGTAATAAAAAACTCCTCCATCACCGTGTCCCTCCACAGGCCAACGACTTTCAAGTGGTAGGAGTAATAAATGACATTAATGGGGGGAAGAAAAATGATATGTTGTAAATAAACTCATCCATCATGGTGCCCCAATCCGGGCACCGACTCTCATGGTGTCCCAACCACAATATTTTTGAGATTCAAAATAAATGATGGTGTCCCAATCCCGGCACCGACTCTCATGGTGTCCCAACCACAATATTTTTGAGAGTCAAATATATTATGGTATGAGGAAAGATACTGAGGCCACCTCTTCTTCAATAATAATGTCTCATCTAAAGAGACACAATAACAGCGGCTAAAATGGGCTTATGCCCATATAACACGAACCAAAAATCCTTGTAAAATTGACCCATGAAATAATCTAATGCAAGTATCTGTACCAAATAATATACTGACCAAAGAATAATCTATCAATACTTTAAAATAATAATCCAGCCATAGAAAAAATATCGAGTCGCACCGAAATATGTATAAAACTTGGGCATGTATACTGAGGCAAAAAATAAGTGGGCCATATGTGAGTTGACCTGAACTGGGTTGACTCAGTCCGAGTTCGTCCTTGGTTGACTCGGTAAGGAACATAACAGTAACTTCCCTCGGGTTGTTGGGTTGTTGGGTTTGCTTGCCAGGTCTAGGTTACGGCAGAATAGGTCCGACTAGGCGCTCAATCCGGTACTCGCTTAAATCAGTTTCCTAAGTTAGGGAACCTTAAATATTTAAACAGTATCTTCTTCTTCCTCTTAGCTGAAGAGACCTAAAAACCAAAGTTCTTCGAGAGGAAAATTTTTGACAGCAGCACACTTCGGAATGAAGATGGCTTTCTGAAAATAATTCAATCCAGAAGAGACCTTCCATAAAAATAAAATTCCAGCTGAGAGCTTTCCGAATAGAAAAACAATACCGCAGAGAGCATCTGAAACCAATTTTCCAGTGTTTAACAGAAACTTCCTTTGTTAATGGAGCAGAAAAATGTCAGGATGACTCGGTGAGAGTAACTCAGAAGAAACAATAGCTCGGCGATAATTCAGTGGGAACAGAGGCCATCATCTTCATCGGCTCCCAACAAAGCGACAATGACGCTCAACAACTTCCTCTCCGTAAGAAGTCGTCATCTTCAGAAAATAATTTTTATGGTTATTTCCAGCGAGCACGTCTAAAAAAACCAACGGAGCACCAGAATGGATTTCTCAAGATTTTCAAAACACCACAAATAAGCTACAGGCAGAGATTTTCAGCGATGGTGGGTCGATAGCCGGGGAGAATTTTCTGGTGCGTAGAATGTCTCTGGCAGATAAACAAAGATAGATAACCTTAATTTGAGCATAGTAATGGTAGAGTAATGTTGGACAGCAGCAGAACTAGCAGCGCAATCAACAACTTCAGAGACAACGAGAATCCAAGGTAGGATGATTTAAACACAATAAGAAAGCAAAACAATGTGCAAGACTAAGAAATAAAAGAAGAGAAAAGAAATTTCTAACCCTACATGTTGGAGAATGAAACCTGAAAAACCATAGTCGGAATCCTGAAAATCAAAGCTCTGATACCATGTTGATTTTCAGGACTCCATGGATTTAGCTCATGGAGAAAAAGAGAGAGAGACCCATTGGAAGAAAACAAGAGGAAAAAGGGTTATGGACTTGATGTCCTAACCCTCCCCCTGAAGCTCTATTTATAGATTAATAAAACTACTTTATTATAATAATACCCCTAAACTTAGGATTTAGCGTTTAAGGTTTTAACCCTAGAACTTTAATCTAATTACATCAACGCCATCTCTATGAGATGACCCTTTATTTACCATCATGTCATATTGTATGTGGGCCTATGGGCGTTTTCCTTGATTTGTGGACCTTGTGCCTGTCTTCTATATCTCTTGGATTTATGGGCCTTCCTTGGTCTTATGGCCTTGAGCCCATCTTCCAACACACTTAGATATGTGGGTCTTCCTTGGTCGTGTGGGCTTGGGCCCTATCTTCCAACAGTTAGGAAGCTGATCTATCTCACAGTCAATAAACCAGATATATCATATTCAATTTGTGTTATCAGTTAGTATATGTATCAACCACAACAATTGCATTGGGAAGCATTGGAAAGAATTCTTCGATACTTAGAGAAGAGTCCAAGAAAGGATTACTATAGAAATTTCATGGGCACACTGAAATTGAAGGCTTTGCTGATGCAGATAGGGCCAGATTTCCTGATGATAGGAAATCCAACTCTAGGTACTGCACAACTATTCGGGGAAATGTAGTCGCTTGGAGGAGCAAGAAATAAAATGTGGTGGCAGGATCGAAAGATGAGGGTGAATATCGGGCTATGGCACTAGTAGTTAGTGTTTTTTATGACTGAGATCATTCAGGATTGAGCCTGGATTCTGAATAACCAAGCTAATGCAATTAAATTGTGACTATCAGACAACTATCCATATTGCAACTAATCGAGTATTTCACGAAATGACCAAGCATATTGAGATAGACTATCATTTCATTCTAGAAAAACTTTGTTTGATTTAGGATCCCATGATAATATTGTAGATAATCGGCACAAGAGAGAGAGAAAACCAAAGATGACGTACAGAGGGAGAAGCAGAACGAGAGAAGAAGAGAGAAATTGAAGTTGAGAAAGAGTTTGAGAGAGGAGGGAAGGAGGATTAGGTTATGTGATGTCCTAATCCTCTCCCTCGATGTATTTATAATAACGAGAGAGTCAATAATTACATCTTACCCTGGAGGAAGAAAAAGGGAAAAAAACAAAAGAAATTTACACCATGCCATTATTATGAGCTTATCTTCCAACACTCCCCCTCAAGATGGGGGAGAGAAAACATCGTAGATACCCAGCTTGCCACATATAGTTGTCTAGATCTTTGATGTGATTGGCTTTTTAAGTATATCAGCTACCTATCATTGAGATGGAACATGTCTAAGAGATAAGATACTCGTTTGAAATTTCTCCCGTATAAAATGACAATCTACATCAATCTATTTTGTCCTCTCATGGAAGATTGGATTTGAAACAACAAGAATGACTGCCTAGATGCCTAACTATAATTTCATAGGGGCTTCTTTGTACAACCCCAATACAATAAGAAGGGGTTTGATCCATATAAGCTTGCTGAGTGTGTGGGCCATAACTCGGTATTCTACTTCTGCACTGGATCTCGCAACAACATTCTGATTTTTTCTTTACCACATAACCAGGTTACCTCCAACTAAGGTAATTAGCCATAAGTGGACTTCAGATCATCTGGTGATCCTACCCAATCTTCACCTACAAAACCTTCAGTGGTGAAGTGACCATGGTTTTTATAGATACCTCAGTATCCTCTCAAGAGTTTTCATATGGGTAAGTTGTAGTTTAGGCATCTATTGAATAACCACATGTTGAATTTAGGACCCCTTTTCCATAATCACGAGCAAAAGAAAGAAGAAAGAAAAAGAGAAAAAAGGGGAGAAAAGTTCTCGGGTAGAACAGAAAAAATTAAAAGGGAAAGGATGAGTTGCGCCAAGCAAGGAGAGGGAGAGAGAGAACAAACACGGGATTGAATGTGTTGCTTTATTACTTCCAAATTACAACCTCTCTATTTATAGGAGAGGAGGAGGTAGAGTCCTCATACATGTTGTCATTCAATCCTAATTACATTCTAACTCTAACTCTTCAAAAGAAGTAAGTCTATTCAAACTAGAACTCCTAGAAGACTAATTGGAGTAGAACTAGGAGTTCTTTATTATCCACATGAATATAAGGGATAAGCCAGCTCGTGGCCTTATCCTAGTGGGCCCCTCATGATTCTCAAGCACACCTTGATAATTGTGCCAGCTCATGAGATCTTGTGAGGCCCACTTGATCTTCAAGTCTTCTAAATCAACTCAGCTTGTGCCTCTTGATTCCTTTACTTGAGCTTGCTTTGGGAGAGAACTCTTCTTGGTGTCCCAAGTCCTCTAGGATTCTTCTTGATGACCTACGTCCTCATGGTGGGTCCCACCAGATCGAACACCATGGTGGGCCCCACATTGTAACACTTACTGCATACGATATACCGATTTGGTCACAATGAGGTAAATAAGCTTTCCCGTAAGTCTCTGATAGCTACCTATATCAACTTCTTCACCAAAGCATGCACAACGCTTTGTGTTAGCATCAATGGGAGTATCCGTTGGTCAACATCTCATCATCCGTGTGTACTCAAGTACATAAAAAACATACTTTATCTGAGATAATACAATCCCATGCTTTGACTGAAAGACCTCAATCCCCAAAAAATATTTTAAAAGTCCAAGATGCTTGGTTTGGAATTCTTTGTATATCTTTTCTTTGACCTCTTTTTTGCTGTCTACATCACTGCCAGTTAAGACAATATCACCCACATAAACCACCAAGAATGGTCTTCCCTTTAAGGTATTCTTGACAAAGACAAAATGATCTACTAAGCATCAGTTGAATCCAAAATGCAACATAGTTTGGCTAAATTTGTCAAATCAAGTTCGAGGAGACTGTTTAAGGCCATACAAAGACTTCCTCAATCTGCATGTTGACTCCCCCAAAACCATAAAGCCAGGTGGTTGATGCATATAAATTTCTTCCTGAATATCACCATTTGAAAAATGTATTCTTCACATCTAACTAATAAACTGGGCAAAAGGAATTAACAGCTAGTGATAATAAGATTCTTATAGAATCTAACTTGGCCACTAAGGAGAAAATTTCTTCATAATCTTCTCCATAGCATTGAGTAAACCCTTTTGTAACTAGATGGGCCTTAAGACGAGTTATAGAACCATTCAGATTGTGTTTGATTGTAAAAACCCATTTACAGCCCACGGGCTTCTTGCCGGGACAAGTCTAATTCTCATATAATGCATTCATTTCCTCTTCCATTGCTACCTTCCATCTTAGATGCCTCAGAGCCTCCTGATACGACTATGGGACAAAGGCAAAAGAGATAGATGCAAGAAAATGACTGAAAGAAGAAAACAATCAATGATGTGAAACAAAATTGGATATAGGATGAGAGGTAGAGGGCCTAGTACAAGTCCGAGGTTCCTTTCTAAAAACTATGAGATGAGTATTAATTTGTGGAACAAACATAGGGATTACCTCTGAGGGATCCATAAACTCCACAGGTGTGGTAACAGCCGATGCTTCATGGGGTTGAATAGAGAGATCCGCATCAACTAGCACAGTAGGCTTCAAAGCCATCTCAAAAGATGAAAGATCCGGAGGAGCATACTTGGAAGAATAAAATAATGTGTTTTCAGAAAATGTAACATCCCTGGAGTAGGATTATAACAAACACATCCTTTTGGGTATGAGAGTAAATAAAAAAAATACACTTAACAATCTTCGGGTCCAACTTACTCTTTTGAGGGGATTTGACATGAACGAAACATGTGCATCCAAAGACCTTCAAAGGAAGGGAGAAAGAGTTCTCATATGGAAATAACAAGGAATAAAGAGACTTATGACCAAGTACCAAAGAAGGTAGACTACTAATGAGAAAACATGTTGTAAGAATCGCATAAGGCTAGTAAAAATAGGGCACATTCATAGAATAGAAAAGGCCACGAGCTACCTCAAGGCTATGTAGATTTTTTCTTTTTGCAACACCATTTTTTGAGGGGTGTAGGCACAAGATGTCTGGTGGATTATCCTTACATAAGGATTGAAATTTCCCTTGTATGTATTCTCTGACATTATCAGAATAAAAAACTTTTTTTCTTACCAAATTGAGTGGAAACCATGGCATGAAATGATCTAAAAAAATAGAAAGGATTTCAGACCTATCTTCGAATAAAAAATAGCCATGTAACTCGAGTAAAATCATAAAAAAATTTCATGAAATACTTAACTTGAGAGATATTCAAGACACTTAAAGGTCCCTATAAACCAAAATAAATCAATGAAACTGGAGCAATACCATTAAGTTCAGCTCGCAGAGAATATGTTGTCCTCTGGTGTTTGCTCAACAGACATACTTCATATTTCACACCAGACAAAGTTTTGAAAATGGAAATAAGTACAGAAGTGATTGAGTTGTTGGATGCTTGAATCTGTTGTGCCATAATTTTGCCTCTGTCCAAGAAGTGGAAACTGCATTCACTGCTACCAAGTCCAAGTAATAGAGGTCTCCTTGATCATGGCCTCCACCAATCACCTGCTTCATTGTTAGATCCTGAAAAACACAAGAAGAAGATGATAAAACAATTAAAACTTTTTGTTAAATGGCTAACAAACAATAAATTTAATGGGAAGTGAGGAACATATAAGAACTAGTAGGCGAAAGTGTGGGTGTGGTAGAAGAGGATCCCTTTGCAAGAACTTTTGTTTGAGATCCATCTGCTGTGGTAACAAATTTGACTGGTAAACATGGAGACATGGAATGTTATAGACTCTTATTACCTATAAGATGCTCGAAGGCCCCTAAGTCAATTATCCAAGATGAAGAGGAGGAAGTGGCAAAGATCATACTTGATATGATGGTGGAAACAATAGTAGTAGAAGATGTAGGAGTAGATACCATCAAGGTCTTCATCCTCTATAATAATTCATAATCATCATCTGAGATAGTCTTCTTGCCTTTATGTAACTCTCATTTTTTTCATTACTATTAATTGTGGCCTGATTGGCAATGATCCATTCTGGTTTGCCATGAAGCTTCCAACAAGTGTCCATTGGATGATTCAATCCACCACAGTGAGTACATACCCGGTTATCAGTCATCAATGGACCAGAACCAGTTCTTCCACCGATTGTGTTGTCTGCTCTATAATTTCTACCATACCCTTTAATGGTAGAATTTGTACCTCTGTTACCTAAGTACATAGCAGATGATACCTCAATCTGAGAGGTGGAAGAGGGGTCTGGTATCCTAAGTAGTGTGGCACTTATGTCAGGATGGTTGTGGTAAGGAGCTAAGAAGTTGAGACTTGGCCACCTCTAGGTATGACTTGATATTGACCAAACAAATAGCAGTTGCTAAGGCCTCCCGTCTCTTTTTTTGAACCAATATGTCAGTGGAGTAGGGTTGAGCAATTTCCACTCTTAAATCATCCCTCTAAATTGAGCAAAGTACTCATGTAGATTTTCCCATTGTTTGGCATTAAACATGTTTTGAAAAACATCTTATAACTTTTATAAGTTCTCCGTACTAGAGTACAACATAGCACAGATGTCCGAAATCTACTTTGCAGTCTCAAGGTGAACAACATTGTTGGCTACATGGTCCTCCATGCTATTATTAACCAATTGATGACAAAATTGTAATTCTTGAGCCATTTAACATAAAAATTATCTTCTTCATCAACCGGTGGAGCTGGTTTGGTTAGTTGTTGTAAGAGGTCTCGAGTGATAAGAAACCTCCTAACCGATTTTGACCAGCTCATATAGTTAGATAGCTCTCTCAAGGGTATGGTAGAAATTTTAAGAAGATCACTTTTACTTCCCATGTAATCATCAGCCATAACTTAATACTCAAGCAACTTAGTTATATGCAACAAGTCAAACTGTCTCAATTTTCAAACAAGCCAAGGCAACAAAAACATTAGCCAACCAAGAGAGAATACATCAACCCAAGCCTAATAGGCATTCATCATCAATCATGTATCAACCCAATATGAATATAAATCAATCAAATATTTCAAATGGTGGCTTATAACCTTTCTAAAATACAAGGTGACCTTGAAGACATATCAAATCTCAAATATCTTTGAAGTAGAACCTTCAACCTAGGAAAGATCAAACATGGGAAGTGCATGGGAACACAATTTGAATGCAGAAAATATTCTGACTTGGGAAAGTAAATAATCATCAACATATCAATCATACCAAATAGGAAAAAATTTCTAACCTTCCTCAATCCGGAAACAATCAAGGATTAAATCAAATTTTCTCAAGGAAACTTTCCTTCCAAGTAAGATGCACCAACTTGTATGCCAAATCACCACCTTGACTTTTCTTTCCCTTTGAATAATTTTGGGTAAGGAAGTCCTGAAAATAATCTGACTTATAAGGTCAGATTTTATTGCTACATCCAGCACTTCTTCCAAAAAAAACTTGCTCTCTGCAACCTCACAAGAAAACAACCCTCTTCCAAGCTTAGGAAGCAATAAGAGGAGCAGCAGATAACTGAATTTAACAACTCAAAACCTGATAGAACGGAAAGCTTAGATCATATGATACTCAATAGCAGAGATTGTAGATTTTTATCCTGATGCAATTTTTAGACACAAAAATCAGCATTATTCACAAGAGAGCAACAACATAACTGATCTTGGATGAGGGAGGAAAAAACCAAAAGCAACTTCTATGAAAGAACCACTTTCAAAGCAAGAAATATAATCATTCAATTTTGATCCAGATTGGATGAAGAACTCATCCATTAATCATATTTAAGAGATAAAAAACCATCAACAACAATCTCATTAAAGAGAAGAGCACGAAGACAACTTATTTTGGGGCAGCTCAAGTCTTGCTTCAACAACAAGGAAATATCCACATGAAGCTCGATAAATAAAATCTCTTAATCATCATCTTGATGTTGGTATCCTTAATCCACGGCTCTAAAACCATCTTGTATTTAGGATCCCATGATAATATCATAGATAATCAGCACAAGAGAGAGGAAATTGAAGGTGAAGTAGAGAGCGAGAAGAAAAGAGAAACCTGAGTTGAGAGAGATTTTGAGAGAGGAGGTAAGGAGGATTAGGTTAAGTGATTTCCTAAGCTTATCTTCCAACAAACTCCAAGTTAGGTTAATATCTATGAAATATATACCTACGAGAAATCTATTGGCTGACAACTTCACAAAAGCCATTGTTGTGAAGTCACTCCCAGATACATGCACCAAGTTGGGAATATTTGATATTTTTCATCAGCTTGATGGGGAGTGTTGAAGAAGTTAAAGTGGTATATCATGTAATTAAGAGAGTGAGTTGTATAATCTGTAATTAGTTAGAAAATTGAGGCTTATTTTTTATTTTCGTATGTACTAAGGCATTCAAGCCCCTCATATATAAATAACATAGTGAGGGGGATGAGGCTCATTCAAGGTCTCTTCTAAAGCCTAATTCTCTCCTCTTTGACTTGTGCTCCTCACACAACTTCCTTTTCTTCACCTTCTCTTCTTCCTTCCTTCTTCTCCTATCTTCTTCTTCTTCTTAAACTAAGTTACCTATGGATTAAACATTCAAATTTAACATAGTCCAAGTTGCATGCCTCTTCCAAAGTAGTGGACTCGTCATCTTCAATTGCCATGAGACTCACGCCACTATCTTCTTCTTCATAGTGTGTAGACTCATCTTCCGTTGCATCCCAAACTGATAACAAAACTTTATTATTCTTATTATTTGGATCTTTGTTTGTGGATGGGGTTCTACCTTCTTGATTTGGGCATTTATTTCTTCTATGCCCTGGTTTTCCATACTAATAACAAGCAACGGTCATTTTAAAAGATTTATCATTTTGGTTATTAACTTGGGCTCTTCTAAAGTTTTTCTTCTTTATATACATATTTTAAAGATACCTAGTGATGAAGCACACTTTAATTACACTATCTTCACTAGCATAATCATTCACACTAAATTTGTCCTTAAAAGCAAGAGTCTTCCTCTTTTTCTTTAGGTTCCATCTCATATGTGAGGACGGTTTCATGTAGCTCTTCTGAGGTCATTAATCTAACATTTGCACTATCACAAATGGTTGTATTCCTCATGTCCTATGACTTTGGAAGAGCTTTGAGAAGTGTTGAAGTTGATTAGTATTCTGTGTGTTTATGAGAGTGAGTGGCATAAGCTGTAATTAGTGGTTAGTTTAAGTGTCTTTTAATAATCTTATGTAGTAGGGCATCCATGCCCCACCTATATAAATAAGAAAAAGAGAGAAGGAACTCAAATTTTTGCTCTCTCTTAACCCATAAATTTTCTCACCTCAACTTGTGCTTTTGCCTTTTCCTTCTCATCTTCTCTTCTCTTCTTCCTTCTTTCATCTTCTTCTTCTCAAACCAAGTTATCCGTGGATTAAAACCTAAAATTAAAATTGTATAAGAGTTTGAATTCTAGGGTTTAAAATACTTTTGATCAATTTATGAAAGTATAGTGGCAAGGAAAATCAATTCAGCTTTCAAACAACAAAGGGTTTGGCTAGTTTTGAAGAGGGGAAAAAGGCTGAGTCAATTCAGCAAGTTCTCTCTTTAATCAGAGAAGTTTCACCCTATATTTCACATTATGAGGGATTCAATTTAATTTTTTGAAAGTCATAAAGTTTTTTTACTCAAGCCTAATTATTCCCCTCAAAATGCGTTTTTTCTTCATATTGAATGGTTGAAATCATTTTTTTTTTGTCATATGCGGGAGTTTCCTTCATTCCTTATCTATCTGATCTAATTTTTATGCGAAAAAATCTTCCTTAGGACTATATGTCCTCTTAAAGCTCTCCTTACGTTCTGTGTTTTTTTTTTTTGAAGGAGTGGCTACTCATTTAAGTTTTTAAAGCCCTAACTTAAGGTTGGAGAATAGTTTTGGAAAGTAATCACTAGTTCTAGTTCATTTTTAATTCCTTTATTACCTGTACCCACTTCATTTATTTTCCCTTTTAAATCACCATTGGTTGTTGAGTGATTAGAATTCTGGTTTATAATCTCAAAAAGAAAAGAAAAAAAATAAAAAATACGATCATGCTTGAGTGATCTATAGGTTGGTTTCCTTGCTTGTAACTTGCTGAATTTGATCACTTGACATTACATAGTTTAGAATTCCATAGCTTAAAATATTTGTTAGTTTAGATAAATTCTTCTCTTCTTTCATCCTAAGTTAACCTAAAGGTGTTGGTTTTCTGAAAAAATAAAAGTTCTTTTGTAAGTCATAATGTCTGAATTCTTGTTCAGCATATAACTCAGCCACCTATGCATGTGGATCTTCCCTCTTACCTTAAGTGGTTGAGGGAAGATACAATAGTTATTAACTGGTTAATAAATAATATGGAAAAACATATGGCAAAAAATATGGTGCACCTAGAGACAACCAAAGCAATCTGGGACACATGTGTTGAATTATATTCTACCCATGACAATTTTAAAAATATTTATGACATTTTTCAGGAGATGTGCAACACAAAGTGTAAATACAATCTTCAAGAGTACTTTGCCTAATTCAAAGGGATGTGACAGAGTGGAAGGTTACACAACCATATGCACTTGATGTTGCCACACAGAAAAAGTAGAGGGAAGACATAGTCTCAACAATATGTCTTGCTAATCTACCACCCTACTTGGATATTTCAAAGTCACAAGTACTTAGCTCTACTGCAAAACCTCATTTTAATGATGTATGTTAATCCATGCTATGGATTTTAGTTAAGGAGTCCAACAATCAACTAGAACAAGCAGAAAATCAGCTATGTTCTCTCAAGGGAGAGGGAACAATGGTTCTAGTACAAGTAAATGAAGAGCTGGAAAGATAGCTGGTAGAGGAAGAGGTAGAGATGAGAATGCTCCTACATCTAACACTAGTGGTCAGCAAAGGAAGTGTATCTTTAGTGGGCTCAACAACCATCTAGTTGAAAATTGTTGGAACCTACATGGCAAACCACCTTATTTCAAGGTTAATCAAGAATTAACCTCTACTACATCTACAACCAATGAAGCACCCTTAGAGTCCTCCAAAGGAAGATTGAATCTATGAGAAGAGGATCATGAATTGTATCAGAAGTTCAAAACTATGAAGGTTGCTCCCCAAAGCAACACAATTGCCACAATTGCTACTACTGGTATGTCTTCCTTTCTCTCATGCTCTAGCAATTCAACTTGGATCATTCATTCCGGAGCCTCTGATCACCTCACAAGTAAAATTGAAAATTTCTCCTCTCTGGCACCATGCACTTTAGATCACTTTGTCTCCATTGTAGATGGATCACAAACTAGGATTTAGGTAATGGTACATCCACCATTTCAGCATCTTTTTCACTTTCTAATGTCTTGTTTGTCCTTTAATTTCCATAGAGTTGACAAAAGACTAAATTGTTATGTTACTTTTTTTACATCTTATTGTGTGTTTTAGGACACTAAGACGAAACATGTGATTGGTGGCAGCCATGAGAGAGGGGACCTTTTTATATGAACTCTACTACTTTGACAGTAGTAGCAACAACCACAATAGAAGAGGCTTCTAACTAGAATTAAAGGCTTGGCCATCCCTCTTAGTAAATTAAAAAATTTTAGATCCTTCCCTTCATTCGATTTCATAGTTGTCATGTGAATTTTGTGAGCTTGGGAAACACCATTGATCGGTTTTTCAACCTAGGATTAAGTTCATTCGAATGTGTGGGGACCAATTAATGTCCCAAATATATCTCAATCTAAGTATTTTTTTTATATTTATGGATGATTACTTGAGAGTTACATGGTTATATTTGATGGAGGATAGGGCTGAGGTATTTCCTAATTTCACCTCCTTTTGTGCTTTGGTGGAAAATCAGTTTAAAACAAAGGTCAAAATCTTTTTGTCTGATAATGTGAAATTATTTTCCTCTCCCTTTCAAAAATTTTGCAAGGAAAAAGGGATAATTCATCAATAATCCTATATTTATACATCTCAACATAATGGTGCAACCGAAAGAAAACATCGCCATCTTGTAGAAATTGGCCGAACTATTATGTTGTCAATGAATTTCCCCCAGTTTTGTGGCCTTATGTAGTCCTCATTGCTTAACACATGCCCTCAGGTGTGCTTAAATTGTTTCCTGATTGACCACCCCATTCTCCAAATAGTTTTTTGATTCAATTGGCTTCCCATCAACACCTAAGGCATTTGGATGCACATCTTTTGTTTATCACTTGGGGTCTCCTCAGGGTAAATTCCTTCCCCGGCTTATTAAGTTCATTTTCTTCAGTTCCAAAGATCAAAAAGGCTATGTGTGTTACTCTTTGTCCTTGAAGAAAACATATATCTCAGTTTATTTTTCCTTTTTTAGCATCAATCCTATTTTTCTCCTAGCTCTCCTCTTGGTTTCTCATCATCTATAGGGATGCCAAAGCCACTTATTCTTGTAGATTATGATTATTTGACAATGGACCAGCCTTTCTAAGACCCTCTCTCTACACCCATTGATCACTCACCTGTGCTTCAGATGATCCTGAGGTATGTTCTCCTCTTCATCTCCAGTAATTTATGGACTACCTTATGATACTACGCCCATTTCTCCTCAGAATGATCCTTGTTCTACTGCTGTTAGACCTCCATCCACTTCATCACGCTATTTCTCATTATGTTTCCACTCACTGTTTGTCTTCAAGTTGTGTCTCTTTTTTGTCAGCAATATCTTCTTCCACCATTCCTACCTACTATGATGAGGCTTTCATTTATGCAAGGTGGAAGTTTGCCATGGATGAAGAGATTTAGGCCATGTACCACAATTCCACTTGGCATTTGCCCACTCTTCAGCTAGGATAAAAGGCAGTCCAGTGAAAATGAGTCTTCTCCCTAAAGTATAATTCAGATGGTTTTGTCGCTAGATACAAGGCTCATCTGGTTGGTAGAGGTTATACTCAGTCTTTTGGTGTTGATTACGATGGAAATTTTTCTCTTGTTGCCAAAACGAACTCGGTCAGAGTTCTTATTTCTCAAGCAACCAATTTTAAATGGGAGTTACATTTGTTAGATTTCAAGAATGTTTTCTTGAATGGTATACTCTCTGAGGATATCCACATGTGCCAAACACCTGGTTATGTAGTTGAGGGGGAGAAAGTATGTCGGCTAAATAAAGCAATATATCCATTGAAACAGTCTTTGTGGGCTTGGTTTGATAAATTTATCACTGTGGTTACAAAACTTGGGTTCAAGAGGTGTGAAAGTGATTAGACAGTCTTTACTAGAAATTCCACTAAGGGAACCATTCTTATAGCGGTATATGTGGATGATATTGTTATTATGGGTTGTAGCTTTGTGGCATTCAACAGGTAAAGTAGGACCTTAATAAGAAGTTCCAAACCAAGGACCTCATAATTTTTGTTGATTTTCAGGACTCCATGAATTTAGCTCATGGAGAAAAAGGGAGAGAAACCAATTGGGAGAAAACTGGAGGAAGAAGGGTTATGGACTTTATTCCTAACCCTCCCCCCTAAGCTCTATTTATAGATTTATGAAACTATTGTATTACAATAATAACCCTAAACTAAAGGTTTAGGGTTTAGGGTTTTAGCCTTGGAACTTTAACTTAATTACATCAATGTCATCTCTATGAGATGACCCTTTATTTACCTTCCTACCATCTTGTATGTGGGCCTATGGGCCTTCTCCTTGATATGTGGGCCTATGGGCCTTCTCCTTGATATGTGGGCCTTGAGCCCGTCTTCTATATTTCTTGGATCCATGGGTCTTCCTTGGTCTTATGGGCTTGAGCCCATCTTCTAATACCCTTGGATATGTAGGTCTTCCTTGGTTGTGTGGGCTTGGGCCCTGTCTTCCAACACTCCCCCTCAAGCTGGAGGTGAGAGAACAACATGAACTCCTAGCTTGCTGCTAATGATGTATAAAATCTTTGTATAAAATGGCACATCTTCCAACACTTCCCCTCACGTTGGTGCTCTCGTTCATGAGGCTCAGCTATTATAATATCAGTGAGAGTAAATCACTCCTAGTTGCTAAGACATTACTCCATACTCCTATCTTAATTCATGTTGGTTGTAGGGCACACTCTGTCTTCTGTAGGTAGTGTGTCTATCGACATAGCTCTTAAATGTCCACCTCCACCACTGTGTCCCTCCACAGGACAACGACTCTCAAGTGGTAGAGTAATAGCAGTAGCTGTAGCTGGAATGGGCTTGGGCCCATTAACACAACCCAAAAAATCCTTGTAAAATTGACCCATGAAATAATCCAATGCACATATCTGTTCTAAATAATATGCTAACCAAGGAATAATATGTCAATGCTTCAGAAATAATAATCAAGCCAAAGAAAAATTTTACCTAGTCACACTGAAATATGTATAAAACTTGGGCACGTATATTGAGGCAAAAAAATAAGTGTCCCAAGTCAGGTTGACCCCGACCAAAGTTGACCCGGTCTGGGTTGACTAGACTGAGTTGGTCTGAGTTGACTCAGTCTGACTTGTGCAGAAACAGTACCCTTGGGTCGGCTGGTTGGCTAGTTTACTGGGTTGCTTTTGGCACGGTCTGGGTTGCTTGGAAGATGCTCGACCCGGCGATCAATTAAATCAATTTTCCTAACTTAGGAAACTTGATATTGATACAGTATCATCTTCTTCCCCAGCTTCTTCGGTGGAAACAGAGCTTGGCTCTTCGAGAGGAAACTTTCCGACAGCAATGCAAGGCCCAAAAGAGTTTCTCCAGAACGGAAATAATTTTGCCTCAAGCTTCCAACAGAGCGGAAAACAGCAAGGCAGCCGAGAAGCACGAGACTCTCCGCAGAAACAGAGCTCGGAAACGGCAACTTAGTGTTGACGCCCGGGAAGCACGGTAGGCGTCTTCCACCTCCAGGACAGAGAATGGAAAGACATCTTGCATTGTAAACCTCAATAGAGCAAAGCTCCATAACTTCCTGTTTGTGAGAAGTTTTCATCTTTGGCACTGTTTTTTAGCATGCACACCAGTCTGTCGATGTTCAACCCGCTGCCAATATGGACTCACTGACGAGAAGCAATATCAGGGAAGGCTGAGTTTTCCTTTTGGCAATGACACTGGGAGGAAACTCCAGCCTCCGATCGACTGTCGTGTCGGGATCATGCTGTTAAGCTGAGTCAACTTGGCTGCTCTCAGATATGGAAAAAAATGTGCAGAGAGAGAGTTGTGGTTGCCTCCAACATACAGGCATGGTGGGTGATATGATTTAATCAAAACATGAAAGCAAAAAAAAAAAAAAAACAGTGCATGAGACTAAGAAATTAAAGAGAGAGAAAAAAATTTATAATCCTAAACGGAGGAGAATGAAACTTGAAAAACCATAGTCGGAGTCCTGAAAGTCAAAGCTCTGATACCATGTTGATTGTCAGGACTCCATGAATTTAGCTCATGGAGGAAAAGGGAGAGAAACCCATTGGGATAAAACTGGAGGAAGAAGGGTAATGGACTTTATTCCTAACCCTCCCCCTGAAGCTCTATTTATTGATTTATGAAACTAAAGTATTACAATAATACCCCTAAACTTAGGGTTTAGGGTTTAGGGTTTTAACCCTCAAACTTTAACTTAATTACATCAATGCCATCTCTATGAGATGACCCTTTATTTACCATCCTGCCATCTTGTATGTGGGCCTATGAGTCTTCTCCTTGATCTGTGGGACTTGAGCCCATCTTCTATATCTCTTGGATCCATGGGTCTTCCTTGATCTTATGGGCTTGGGCCCATCTTCTAATATCCTTGGATATGTGGTCCTTCCTTGGTGGTGTGAGCTTGGGCCCTGTCTTCCAACACTTCTCTAGTACTTCCTTGGGATTGAAGTCTTTCAATCTAGACATGTTATAGTCCAATCAAGAAGACAGTACTTACTTGATTTTTTGAAGGAGATCGGGATGCTTGGATGCAAGCTCTAGCAAGCTCTTCTATCTGAAGTTCAAGGTCCTATATCAACCTATAAAGTAAGAAAGTAAAATTGAAGGAAGGGAAGCTTAAACCATTGAATTTGATGGAGAGATAGCCTTCTCATTTTATGCACACTTGAGAGTAATGTTGGATCTTGAACTATGATGATGCGAGGAGAATACATTGAGACAGGTGAAATTTTGAAAATTTTGAGCTCTTTTCACTCTAAAGAAAGTTTGAAATGAATTTCAAGTGTGAATTGATTACCTCAATGAATGCTCTAAGGCACGTTTGGATGGGTATTTATAGCTTCCCCTAGGTGTTATGTAGTCATTTTAAAAAGAAATTGACAGTTCATTGATCGGTCAATGAAAATATATGATGGATCAATCATGTGTAACAACTATATGCATATAAATTATTAGACTTATTGATCAATCAGTGTACTATCTAGCTTTTGGAAAACATAAGTTCATCAATCAATCGACCCAGATTGATTAATCAAGCATTGAGGCTCTAGAGGTGAAAAACTAAGCAAAACTAAGTATGATCGATCATGTTTTATGTCCCATTTTGACATATTTTTTATTTGGTCAATCAATACGCAAGTATGAGTGATCATGCTTTAAAAGTTTTTAATTCTTGGATATGTATGATCGATCAATCCACTTGATTGATAGGTCATATTTTATACTGCCTACCATTGGTTTCCCAAGGGAAGCCTAAATTCATCTTCCAAAGTTGACACGATGGGATTCAAGAAAATTTGGGTAACCCAAGGTCATTTGATCTTCATTGCAAATGATCTCTCCAAGCGACGCTATATACTACATAAAAATTACCTATATAGCTTGTGGTACACGAACTATGTAATTAAGCCTTCATAATTTGATGATCATGTCAATTTGGAGATTCATCTTATGGGATTTGGTTTTGAAGATTGACTCAATGATAGTTCTATCTTTTAATCACAAACATCAATCCTTATCTAGTTTATGTAGACTTTGAATTTCTATGAAAAAAAATCTTACATAAACTAACACTCTTGAATCCATTGGCCTATGAAGAATTAGACTATCACTAGCCAATGACATATTGAGGAAAGATCATGTTAGTTTCCAATCCAATCGGAATTTAGTTGACATATGTTGGAAATAACATTAGTTGTTCTAAGTAATGTTATACTTAGTAATTTTAAATGTGATTATGGACCAAGTAATTGACTCATGTCAACTTGGAGATTTTAAAATAATAGTTTGAAAGCCATATCCATCTCAATCACTACATGGAATCACATGAATCCAGCCAAGCCTAACTAGTGTTGATTGTAGGTTGACTTTCATACTGTTTTTTATGATAACAAAACTTAATTGATCTAACAACTTGAAAATTTAAGTATTTTAGATACTTCACCTTCAAGAGTAAATGCATCTCAAGGTCTAAAGCTTCAAGCCGAAAGTCAAGACATCAAGCACAATTGAAGAACGTCTCCTAAAGAAGCACCCACAAGGAAGAAGACAACGAGAAGACTAGAGTTCAAATGTAATAGATAAATGTCTAAACTTGGTCACTTTTGTAAGTGAGCATTCTAAATTCCCTTGACTTATATGTGAAATCGGAGCTTTAAGTTATAATTTTCACTTATACATGTTTAGAATCATCATAAACATCATTTAGAACATGCAAGATCACTTAGAGAAAAACATTCTCATGCTTTCAAAGTCTACAATTTTGAACTTGCATTGGAATGTTCGATCAGCCATTGGTGCATGCCAGAAATATAAAGCATGACCGATCAACCATAGTCGATTGATCGATCATCCAGGACATGGCCCTTTCATGCTATAATATATGATCAATCATCCCACCTAATTGATCGATCACCTCTGCCTAGGCAACCTAAGTTTTCATGGAATGATCGAACATGCCACCTGATTAATCGATTAGAAAGAACCTTGCCAGTAGGAGACTTAAAGCATGGTCGATCATAGGAAAATAAATTGATCGGTCATACATGTAATGTATAGCCAGTGGGAATCTCAATTGATCGATCAACCACTAGCAATGATTGATCAACATAATTTTTCTGATCAAATGGTAACTTATTGAATGATTTGACCATCGATCAACAAGTCTCTGTCTGACATAAAAATAGTCGTTATGATCAACTGATCGATCAATCAATGTACTAATTTGTGCAAATGGGTAAATAATGGTTAGTTTGCATTGGAGAAGCTATAAATACCCCACCAAACTGTGTGTAGAGAAGAAAATGAGCATTAATTGGCAAATCCTCAAGCCATTACTCTCTATCTTGTAATTTCCCTTAAAATTACTTTAGAGTGAAAGAGAGAACCTCATACTTTGAAAAATCTCTTTTTTATTTCAATAAATCCTTGCATTCATACAGTCCAAGCTCCTTGATCATTCACATCAAGCTACAAAGAAGCAGAAAGCTTGAGTCTTTCAAGGAGAAGCATATCTCCAAGTAAGGGTGTAATTTTTACCTTTCTTTTATTTATATTTATGAAAGGTTCATCTAGAACCTATTTAATCTAGATAAAAAGGCCTAGCTAGAACTAGAATCTAGCAACAATCTCTTATAGAGATTGGGATTGTACAAATCATGTATTGAGCTACACATGGCCAAAGAGAGCCAAAATATCTTTTGTAATTTGCAGCTATTAGATCAAATAGTGTTATTTCCCATGCAAGGGTTTTTTGGGCGGTGACTACCACTATGTGAACATCGATAACAAAAAATTTGTTTGTCCCTGTGGTGTGTGCATGCAATATTTAACTTGAATTGTTTGTATACATGAATTTTTCACTTACATGCACAATTCACTTTTAATTTGATTATCTCAATTCACCTCCCCCCATCCCCCCTCCTCTCGCCCTCCATCTTGAGAAGCCACCTGAGCCAACAACTAGAAAAACTAGCCTTGAAAGGATAAGGCCTAATAACCAAGGACTTAGATTAAGAGTCAAATAATTAAGACCTTAGAAGTTAAGTGTCTCAAATCTCAAACTAAGAGTTGAAAGTTCTAAGCCATGTATTTTGAGAAACTTGAGCTAAATTGATTATTCAACTGCTTTTTGGAGACAAACCAATGCAAGTTGGTTTTGAGAATTATAAGTTTAAACCAACCTTACCTCATTAACCAATCTTGAAACTTACTCTTGTGGAATTAAGCTATATTAGAAAATTAAGTTTTCCACTTTAACAAAACTTTGATAAGCACTCAGTTTTAGCCTAATTGAGGATCGAAAAAGTAGACAAAACTGAAATGTTAAGCTCAGATTGGTGAATCTAGTACTCTTAGTGCAACCAGTGTATAGTTACACCCACAACAAAGTGAATTCAATCAACTATTAATATCAACAATTGGAAGAATTAATTACTTTTTTGGCATGAGCTTAATTGACAATCATTGATTTGCTACTCTAGTAAATCATGATGAACTTGGGTAAGCCATAACCACATATTAGGCATTTCCAAAAGTTAGAAAAGCCATTTATCTTGGGAAAGGTTAGTTTATTGGAGGAATGAAACCCATAAAACTATGTGTCTATACACAAACTAATCAAGCCCAATGTGATAGAAATGGATTAGGACTTGATTAGAAGATAATTAGAAAATCCTTTAGGTCATATAGACATTAGATCCCTTATAGCCCAAAATTGGATTGATCATCATCAAAGATGATTGGCTATATTGGATGCCATTTTGCCAAAAAAAAAAAAATACATATTGAAAATATCTTGGTTTAGGCAAATCAGCCTCATATTGCGTTAGAATTAATTATACCGTAAGGGGAAATGAGTTAGCTGAGTTAAAAAGAACAATATTTGAGTAAATTCATATTGGGCATTACCACTTAGGTAGCCTCACTATGGAATAGATGTACTTATGCGCTTAGGATCTCTATCAATGCCATGAGAATCTCATCTCATGGCTATGGATCATTTTTCACTTGAAAAGTTGATTCCATGCATGATTCATATATTTGATTATTATGCTTGTATAGAAACCTAGACATAAGCAATTCCCATTTTGTTGGCTACAATAGCTTAAAGAATGTTTTGAATTTTCTTAGTGCAATTCAAACTTACCTACTGATTCTAAATTAGACTTTGACATTCAACATTTCTATAGTCATGAAGATCTCAATTGTAAATGATATAGATAAATGAAATTGATCATCACAAAGCATGTAGGTCTATGAGTTCCTGATAAATTTTATCATCTTAATAAGAACAAGTTACAAATTGTAAATCATATTAATGTGCTTAGAGCATTGAGACTCTTCGTTGAGTCTCAACCAATATCATCCTTTGAGTATGAGGTTAGAATGGTTAATCTTTTACTACTCAAAGACACGTTGAGATTTCCATACCATATATAAAAATTACATATAATTTTGTATGGTTTGAAGCTAGCTTTTAAGAGCTCATCATTAAGTGAATTCTATGGAAAGAATGACAATAAGAGAGGAAGCATTGATAAGATACTACAAACTATGAACTATCATCAAAAAATGATTATCGTTCAAATCTATGTGGATGATATCATATTTGGTTCTACAAATCCCTCTCATTGACAACAATTTGCTAGTGTAATGAAGACTGAGTTTGAAATGAGTTTAATGGGTAAACTCACATTCTTCCTTGGACTTCAAGTAATGCTTACCAAAAATGGCACATTTATAAATCAGATTCAAATACACTAAGGGATTTCTTAAGAGATTCAACATTGAAAACCTTTAGTCAATCAGTATACCCATGAGTTCATCCTTGAAAGTCGACTCGAACAACTCCAGTAGGGCCATAGATCATAAATTGAATAGAAGCATGATAGAATACCGACTCTATCTTTAAGCACGTAGACTGAACATAATGTTGTCGGTATGCCTATGTGCTAGATTTAAATCCGATCCTAGAGAATCTCACTAAGTTGCAGTGAAAAGAATTTTTTATTATCTACTTGGGACAACAAACTTAGATCTTTGGTCATAAAACTCTTTAGCCATTGATTTAGTAGGTTGCTTCGATGCTGATTTTTTCGGTTGAAAATTTGACAGAAAGAGTAGGAGTGGTCATTGCCAATTACTTGGAAATATTCTTGTATCTTGGTTTTCCAAGAAACAACATTCAGTTGTACTATCCACCACCGAAGTTGAACACATTACATGTGTGTTGGAAGATGGGCTCAAGCCCACGAGCTCAAGACAAGAAGCCCACACGTTAAAGGAGTGGCATATGTGTAAAATATGGTACTTTCCATAAAGATGGCATAGAAGTGTAAATATTTGTTCCTTTTATGTCTTTTTTTATCAAGTTGCAGCCCTAAGGGCATTGTAAAACTATAAATAAAGGCACTGGCTAAGAGGTAGTGCATTGAAGCATTCTCCTCTCTTTCCACAAATTCGTCCAACCCTCATTTTTCTTTTTGACGGAACCCTCTTCTCCCTTAAGCCAAACTCTCTCCTTCCTCGTTCTTCTTCTTCTCTTCTCTTTCTCTCTTCTTCTTCTTCTTTTTTGTTGATCTAAAGTTCCTTTCATGAGATCCTAAATTTTACATGGTATCAAAGCAAGGAGTTTAGGATCTCTCTTCATGGAGTTATTATGAAATCCGTTCAAGAAGTTGTAAAAGGAGTTCATTCATGAAGAGATAAGTTCATGTTCTTCTTATTTACGTTTTTTTTTTGTTTCCTTTTCTTATTTACATACTCCTTTTTACTGTTTTTTTTAACTTCTTGAATTTTGAGTCACATCAAGTCAAGATAAATCTTTATATGTTGTAAAGATTTATTTCTATGACTAAATTGATGTTATAATCTTTACTCCTTGTAAATCAATTACAAGAGTGATCAAGATCATTTGTTGTTTGCATCTTATTAAGATTGATGCGTGAAATTCAATGACCTTTATGTAATTTGGATCCATCTCATTTGAGGTAGAATTTCAGCACATGTTGCTGTATCTTCTCCTACTTAAGGTTTCTCATGGGTTTGTGTTATGTTGTTGGATGCCCATTATATGTTTGATGAAATTCCAGCAGTCATTTACCTTTATAGTTCCCTTTTTTTTTAACTTCAACAATTAATTTTTTTTTTACGTTGAAGCCTCCCATGAGCTGAAGATAAATCTCTTCCAAGTGTCTTGGTTTGCCGTTAAATCTTCTCTAAAATTTTGTCTATTGCTCATTTGTGTTGGAGTTTGGATTAAGGCCTAATCGGTTGCATCTACTTTCTTTTCTTTGTTCTTATGAATACAAGAGAAGTTGAGTGATGGCTGGATGTTATTATCACTTTCTAAAGGCACAAATGTTTTGATAATTTGGTGTTTGCCCTCTTGAAAGAAATTTGTTCTTGTTCTCTTTTGTTGGTGACTGATTTGGTCAACGGGTTCTTCAAATTACATTGAGTAATTGTTCTTTGAAGAAGGCCTTTTCCCTTGACCTCCATATTTTACTTGCCTCATCATGGAGATTGGATACAATAGTAATAAGAGTGATATACTCCATATTACTACAATTCCACTTAGAAGTCTCTCCAATTACATGAGCTAGTCACAATCGATTCGGAGGGTTCTTATTACTCGTGACCTCTTGAGCCACGTTGTTAACTTTCCTCTTCCGATTGATGAAGAAAATGCGTCCTACCACAAGTGGGTTAAGGATGATAACATGGTGATAAGTTGGCTCATTAATAGCATGGAAGACCAGGTGGCTAACAATGTGGTCCACTTGGAAACCGCCAAGAACATATGGGACACTTGTGCCAAGCTTTACTCAAGCACTGCTTCATTACAAAAAATATATGATGTCTTACAAAACATGCTACATACGAAACATGGAGATAATATTCACGAATTTTTGGCACAGTTCCGAGGTCTTCTTCAAGAATGGAAACTAGCTCGGCCATATTCCACAGATATTGTCGTTCAAGAACGACAAAGAGAAGCTTTGGCAGCAGCCATTTCCTTATCGAATATTAAACCATACCTTGAGGTTGCCAAAACTCAGCTTCTAAGTTCTTCTGCTCTTCCATCCTTCGATGATATTAGTGGTACATTACTTCGGATACCGGATCCATCCCCTCCTATTGATGCTCCATTGGCGATGTTCTCTAGCCATCAGGGAACATCTTCCTCATCCCGAGGACGTGGTAGAAATATGAGAGGGGGTCGAACTATGAGAGGGGCTAAAAATAGAGGTGGTAGAATGGATCAGAATTCTTTCCATACTGAGCCTCAATTTTGCACTTATTGTGGCCGTCAAAACCACCTTGTGGCATCATGCTGGAAACTTCATGGCAAGCCTGATTGGGCCACAGCTAACCCAGTCTCGGTTAACGTTGAGAAAAATAAAGATAAGGCTGAATCATCATCCAAAAATGTGACTCTTACGGCTGACGACTATGCTGCATTTCAGAAAATGAAGTCCTTCATGGAATCATTTATTCCTTCATCATCTACTGCTGCCACTACTATTGCCTCAGGTATGCTTTCTTCCTCTTCTTCCTCTTCCTCTTGGATCATCGACTCTGAGGCCTCCAAACATCTATCAGGTAACAAACACTTGTTGCAGTCCTTATCTCCTTGTTATCCTCATAAATTCGTTAGTATTGCTGATGGTACCCAAACCAAATTCCTTGGCAAAGGTTCCTACTCTCTTACTTCATCTATTCCCCTTCAAGATGTTTTGTTTGTTCCTCAATTTCCTTTAAATTTACTCTCGGTTAGTCAATTGACCAAACAATTAAATTGCTCTATCACCTTCTCACCGTCTTCTTGCGTCTTTCAGGATCTCACTACGAAGCGGGTGACTGGTGGTGGCCATGAAAAGAGGGGTTTGTACTACTTCACTCTTCCACCATTAGCTGCATTATCATCCACTACATCTGGGGCCCAACTTTGCCACAATCGACTTGGTCATCTGTCTACCCCTTCACTTCGTTCTTTGGTTCCATCTTTAAAAGGACTTTCTAATTTCAGTTGTGAGGTTTTTCAATTAAGTAAACATGTCAGGGGTACATATTCTCCTCGTCTTACAACTACAAGTACTACTCCGTTTGAGCTAATACATTCTGATTTATGGGGCCCTTTATGTGTCTCAAATATTTCCCAAGTTAAATATTTTGTCATTTTTTTGATGATTTTACTCGAGTGACTTGGTTATATCTATTTAAAGAGCGTTCCAAAATTCTTCCTTTGTTTAAAAATTTTCATGCTATGGTCTTGACACAATTTGGGAAGAAAATTCAAACCCTTAGATCTGATAACGCTAAGGAATACATGTCTCATGGCTTCAAATCATTTTGTGAGAGTAATGGGCTTATTCATCAAACATCATGTGCCTATACTCCTCAACAAAATGGTGTTGTTGAAAGAAAGAATCGTCATCTTCTTGAAGTTGTTTGGGGCCTCCTCTACTCCATGAAGGTACCCTATTTCTATTTGGCTTCATGCTATACTTACAACTTGCTTTCTCATTAATAGGTTACCTTCATCAGTCCTTCATCATAAAACTCCTTACTCTGTGTTATTAAATGGTGAAGATCCTTTTTCTCTTCCTTTGAAAGTGTTTGGATGTACGTGTTTTGTTCATGTTACATCCCCACATAAAAATAAACTTGATCTTCGGTCTATGAGGTGTATTTTTTTGGGGTACTCTCGTACCCAAAAAGGTTATGCCTATTACAATCCTACCCTTCGGAGAATGTTTATCTCTAAGGATTTGAATGTCTTTGAGGACAGCCCCTTCTACTCCTCCCATGATGCTCCTCCAGGATGGACTTGTCCTTCTACTACTCCTTGTCTACTTGTGCCGTTCAATCTTGAAGTGGATCCATCCCCTAATGCACCTGCCGTACCTTCACCTGTGAAGTTGTTGGATCCACCCGAGGTAAGTCCTTCTCCTCCTATGTATGGGCCTGAATTTGATACTCGGCCTATTGCTTTAAGAAAAAAACGTCGCTCCTGTACTACATCGCATCCTATCTCAAATTTTATGTCTCACCATTGCTTGTCTTTCGAGTGTTTTCAGTTTCTTGCATCCCTTTCTTCTACTTTCATTCCGCAGTCGTATCAAGAGGCCCTGAGACATCCAGGATAGAAGGCGGCTATGGATGAAGAAATGCACGCTTTATACGAAAACCAAACTTGGTACTTAACATCACTCTCGAAAGGTAAAAGACTGGTTGATTGTCGATGGGTTTTTTCGGTGAAACATATTCCGGATGGATCAATTGCTTGTCTTAAAGGTCGACTGGTTGCTAAGGGCTATACGCAGTGCTATGGGATAGATTATGAGGAGACTTTCTCTCCTGTTACAAAATTGAATTCGGTACGTTTCATCTTATCTATTGCTACTAACTCCTCATGGCCCGTCTATCAGTTGGACGTTAAAAATGCTTTTTTAAATGGTGATATCAGTGAGAAAATTTAAATGGTTCAACCACTTGCTTATGTGGTTGAGGGGGAGTCAGTATGCCGGTTAAAAAAGTCTTTATATGGGCTTAAGAAATCCCCTCGGGCTTGGTTTGATAAATTTAGTCAAACACTCCTACGGTTTGGTTTTCATCGGTGCTCAGTTGATCATTTCGTATATTATAAAGATACAATCAAAGGGAAAATATTATTGGCCGTATACATAGATGTTATTATCTTAACCGGTGATAATGCTTTGAGCATACAAGAGGTGAAGCAGATGATATGTCAGGAATTCAAGACTAAAGACCTTGGTATGCTTAAATATTTTTTGGGTATAGAAGTTCTTCAATCCAAACATGAGATAATAGTCTCAAAGGAAATATGTCTTGGATCTCCTTGAAGAAACAAGAGTGAAGGGTTGTAGACCAGTTGACACACCTATGGATACAAATGTAAAATTATGTGCCACAAATGAAGAAGATATTGATATTGGCAAATATCAAAGACTCGTAGGAAAACTGATTTATCTCATGGTAAATAGGCCAGACATATCATATGTTGTAAGTGTGGTGAGTCAATTCATGCACAACCCACAAATTACCCACTGGCAGGCTTTAGAGAGAATATTACGTTATCTAAAGGAGCTCCAAGAAGAGGATTGTTGTATAAAAAATATGGGCAATTCAATATAGAAGGCTTCTCAGATGCAGATTAGGCTGGATCTCCTGATGATAGAAAATCTACATCAGGATATTGTACTCTGGTTGGGGGAAACTTGGTTACATGGAAAAGTAAGAAGCAAACTGTGGTTCCAAGATCTAGCGCCGAAGCAGAATACAGAGCTATAGCCCATACCGTTAGTGAACTTTTATGGGTCAGAACCCTTCTTACCGAACTAGGTTTTTATAAAAAGGGGTCCATGAATCTGCATTGTGATAATCAAGCAGCCATTCATATCACTTCAAATCCAGTTTTTCATGAAAGAACTAAACATATTGAGGTGGATTGTCATTTTATACGGGAGAAGTTTCAAGTAGGAATAATCTCTCTCAAACATGTGTCATCTCAAGAGCAAGTAGCTGATATTCTCACTAAACCCGTTACATCTAAAATCCTATCATTTATATGTGGCAAGCTGGGTATTTATGATGTCTTTTCTCCTCCAGCTTGAGGGGGAGTGTTGGAAGATGGGCTCAAGCCCACGAGCTCAAGACAAGAAGCCCACACATCAAATGAGTGACATATGTGTAAAATATGGTACTTTCCATAAAGATGGCATAGAAGTGTAAATATGTGTTCCTTTTATGTCTTTTGTTTTATCAAGTTGTAACCTAAGGGCATCGTAAAACTATAAAGAAAGGCATTGGCTAAGAGGTAGTGCATTGAAGCACTCTCTGATATGCACGCAATAACATTATTACTTTAGTGTTTTCTTTAATTTACTTTATTTTATTTCAGTTTTAGGTCACTGGGGTATTTTTGGAATTATTTATTAATAGGGATATTTTTGGCAATAACATTATTATTTTAGTGTTTTCTTTAATTTACTTTATTTTATTTCAGTTTTAGGTCACATGGGTACTTTTTGGAATTATTTATTAATAGGGATATTTTTGAAATATTTTATTCATAGGGATATTTTTGTAATATTTTATTAAACCCTAACAGGGTGAACCCTATTTAAGGGGTAAGAGCAATGAGAAAAGGAAGCATTGAAGTATTAAGAATTAGGTTAAATCTAGCATAAAGAGGTTTAGAGTTCTCCTCAACGAGCTCTAGGGTTTTCAAGCTTCCCTTTGGCTTGATCTTTCATTTTCGTTTTCCCCATGTCTTCCTACTATCCCTACAGTAATGCATGGCAGACCCGTAACCCATGGTAGACCCCAGATCCTCACAAAGAATCCTTGTGTCAGATCCAGGACTGTAACAATTGGTATCAGAGCGAGAACACAATGGAATATTCTATATCTAAGGAACACAAGCTCGTATGGAGAAGGTATACAACTTCGCGGACAAACTATGCAAAGAATTTGGAGAAGCACGAGCATTATATGAAATTTTCATGGAATGTGGACAAGGGAGCCACGCTCTACCGCAAAATAGGTCACACGACCTGAATTCTCCGAGCACGATAGCGGCACAGAAGACGCAGTAGAAGCTCTCTCGGATGAACAGAAGACTGTCTCGGAAAAGCTCTCCAAACGTCCAAAATTCGACGGTGGAGACACCGGAATTTAAAAAATGGAAGGGGCTCACCCTTTCCCAATGGACGCCGTGCGTATCTCCAAACCGAAGCTGCAGCGGGGAGGTGATTTCCTAACAGAGGAAATTCCGAATTCGTTGGCACTGGAGGATTTGGGGATGACCGCAAATCCAAAATCGGAGGGGAATAGGAAATTCCGTCAGTGCCGTAGTCAAAATTTCTGATGGAATTTCTGCTGCTCTCTGTTCCGGGGGGCTGAGAAACAGAGGTTCTCTATCTCGGCAATGCTCCCAGTGGCAAAGCCCCAACGGGCTTCTCTTTGCCACCAGTTAAGCAGGATAGTTCGTCGGTGCCGTAATCGACTTTTCCGTGAGGGATCTCGGTTCCGGGAGGTTGAGCAACGACGATTCACAAGTTTCCGAGAGCCCTCTGTCTCGGAAACTATCCAGGCAGCGAAGCCTGGATGGGTTGCGATTCGCCACCGAAAAATCAGGCGACTTCGTCGGTGCCGAGAGAGAGGAAGGAGACATCCGTCGCTGGCCTTCGTCGGTCCTGTGAGGAAAGGATCCACCGACCGCAGAGTTCGGGAGCTGCCGAAGGAAGAAGTCGAGTCCCGATTAAATTTTCCTAACTTAGGAAAATTTAATCGGCCCTGTCCACTGAGTCGCATGCCGGACCGGGGTTCCTGAACCGAGTCAACCCAGGTTAACTCGGACAGGCCCAAAAACAAAAAAAAAAAAGTGGGCAAACAAAGGGGGGGTCATAGTTATCACGGATGCTACTTCGGCACCGGTGGAGACGTCAGCATACAGACACTACCTCCGAGCTTGAGGACAAGCTCGTCTTCCAAGGGGGGTGTAATGTTATGCACGCAATAACATTATTATTTTAGTGTTTTCTTTAATTTACTTTATTTTATTTCAGTTTTAGGTTACTGGGGTATTTTTGGAATTATTTATTAATAGGAATATTTTTGGAATATTTTATTCATATGGATTTTTTTGTAATATTTTATTAAACCCTAACAGGGGGAACCCTATTTAAGGGGTAAGAGTAATGAGAAAAGGAAGCATTGAAGTATTAAGAATTAGGTTAAATCTAGCGTAAAGAGGTTTAGAGTTCTCCACAACAAGCTCTAGGGTTTCAAGCTTCCCTTAGGCTTGATCTTTCGATCTTCGTCTTCCCCATGTCTTCCTACTATCCCTACGGTAAAACCTGGAAGACCCCAGATCCTCCCAAAGAATCCTTGTGTCTGATCCGGGACCGTAACACTCTCCTCTCTCCACAAATTCGTCCAGCTCTGATTTTTATTTTTGACACAACCCTCTTCTCCCTTAATCCAAACTCTCTCCTTCCTCATTATTTTTCTTCTCTTCTCCTTCTCTCTTCTTCTTCTTCTTCTTTCTTGTTGATCTAAAGTTCCTTTCATGAGATCCTAAATTCTACAATGTGGAAATTGTTGTGCTCAACTTATTTGGATGAAATAGAAATTAGATGACTATGACTTAGAGAAAAAATAAATTCAAGTCCATTATGACAACTTGAGTGCCATATGTCTAACTAAGAACCTGGTCCACCACTCTCAAAAAAAACATAGAGAGATTAGATATCACCTCATTAGAGAATTGGTTCAAACTAAGGCTATTAGAATTGAGTTTGTTCCCACCAAATGTCAATTAGTGGATATTTTACAAAGCTATTAGGTCTTGACCGTTTCTCTAAGCTTTGAGGAGAACTAGGCATCAACAACCCACTTTGACTCACATAGGCTGAAAATATGAGCTAAACGAACACATTCCATCTTAATAGTGCCACAAGAATGAAGTGGAAATCAAAATATTACATATATGTCACTCTGAATAGGTCCTTGATCAATCAATGCCAATTGGATGATCAATCAACTTTACGATTCATCGATCAATTGACACAGAATGATCAATTTTCATGGTTAAAAATGAAAAGTTGAAGAGACACAAATAATTTTTATCCTGATCTCTTCACTCCAAATCATTCCAAAACCCTATTCCGACGTTTCTCAAGAGCTCCAAATCCCTACTACCTCATTTATTTTTTTATTTTAAGCAATTCCCACTCAAGTCCGTGGTTAAAACCCTCTTCTCCACTCAAAATCTAAACTCTCCACCGTGGAACGTACCAAGGTGATGGCATAGAAGAAGTCCCTATCCAAGGACCCAGAAATCTTTGAGGATATGCCAACCTAGAGAGATTACTTCCAAACAAGGCAACGACGAAGTAGGTAGTTCACCAACTTTTTGAATAAAGTCATAGTGGACTGGTGAAAAGTTGCCATGAGTTTTTGCACGAGAGAAATTGATGGATTTGAGAGGATGTTCTCATCCTACAAGGGACTCCTTCAACTGGATGAGCCAGTCTATCCCCTCCTAGTGAAAGATTTTTATTCAAACCTTGAAATCGAAGATGTCGGTCAAAATAATTTGAAATCTCTTCCTATGTTAAGAAGACCTCGATTTCAATCCACTCTTTGTATTTGAATGACCTTCTCGAGACCTTATTCATGGGGATGACCTACTACGTGAAGGAAAACTGACCTATTGACCTTCACCTCAACTGCCCCCAAAATATTCAAGATGCAATTATGCTTATTTTGGGCCAACAGATCAGAAGCTCTTACGAGATTAAAATCAAGGACCTCGCAATGGCTCATAGAGTAATCATGGAAGTTATCACTTACATTCTCTACCCACTAAAAGGGCCGTACTCAAGATTGATGACCGCCAACATATTTTGGATGTGGGCAACTCTATTTTGGTTACTTCATGGCTAGTCGAGTGGCCGACATTGTAGCAAGTTCTAGAGCGGATGGATTATGCTTTGCTCAATCCATCATAACCATCCTCCGATGTTGTAGGGTTAATTTTTTGGATGAGGAGTCGGTGTACATCACCAAGAAGATGTCCACTGGAGATACTAAAGTTGGAAAATTTGGCTTCGCCAAATGGCGAGGTCAATTGGTTCAGAAGGATATAATTAAGAAAGACGTTACACTTCAGCCAGTTAAATTCGGAGATGAGAAATCTCAAGCAGATCAACTTGAATTCATGAAGTGGAGACGCATCGAAAAAGGCACATTGTCATCCGCATACCATATCTCAGCACTTGAAGACACTTTGGATAACATTACAACAACACAAGTAGCCATTCTTGAAACCCATGAAAAACTGAAGGTTGGGCAAATCAAACTTCAACATAATCAATAGAGGAATTAGAGACTACTTAAGACTATCTTTATTTGCCTATCGCCACCTGCTTAGCTATCTCCCTTTCTAATCCTTAGGACCACCATTTTTACTCCCTTTTTTTATTTAAGAATGCTTGTATACATGTGTTATGATTATTTAAAGAATTGTATTTGAGTACACTTTTTTTTAATGATTTATATATATATATATATATATATATATATATATATATATATATATATATATATATATATATATATGAAATGGCCTTGAGCTAACTTGTTCCTTGCTCTCGTGTTTGTCTTTAATTAAAACTTAGGATTCCATGATGTATAATCAAAGTAGAAGAGGATTAATGGGTGAGAAGAAGAAGAAGAGTAGTGGAGAGAAGGTTTTGGAGGAGAATAAGAAGAGTGGTGAATTTGGAGAAGGAGAAAGAGGCTGGAGAATTAGGGTTATGGACGTAGTCCAAACCCTCCACCTTAAGCTCTATTTATAAATGATAAAAGTACCAATTGTTGAATTTATGGAAAATATAAATACTTCATTGACCTCATTAACTTATTTTAATATGAGTACATGAACCTCTATTTATAATAGAGGACGGTAGTAGAGTCCAATTACAATAAAATTACCTTTGTCCGAATTACACCCAAACTCTTAACACTTAAAGATAAGTTCTAACATAATTAAATAACTCAATATAAATAAAATACAAACATAACCCAAAAAAGAACTATTCTAGGATGTGACCATAACATAAAGATGCCTTTGTGAGTCTTTCTTGATCTTCCAACTTATGTGGTAAGGATGCTAGCTTGTGGTAATCATGGTGGGTCCTACTTCTTATGTGTTAGGGCCCATCTTGTGGGCCTTCCTTGGTCGTGTGGCCCATATTATAATACACTTAGATATGTGGGACTTCCTTGGTCGTGTGGGCTTGGGCCTATCTTCCAACACTCCTCCTCGAGCTGGGGGTGAGAGAACAACATGAACTCTCAGCTTGCTAAAAATGATGTATAAAATATTTCTTGTATAAAATTGCACATCTTCCAATATGTCTTCATCTTCCAACACTCCCCCTCACGCTGTTGCGTCCTTCCATAAGGCCCTACTGGCATAATATAAGTGAGAGTAAAAATCACTCCTAGCCAATAAGAAATTGCTCCATACTCCAGTCCTAATGCTGGATGTGGGGCACACTCCATATTTTGTAGGTAGTGTGTCTATCGGCATTGATCTTAAGTGTCCACCCCTGTGTCCCCCCAAGGACAACAACTCTCAAGTGGTAAGAATAATAAAATCCATTACAGGGGGGAAGTGGGTTTATTGATTATGGCGTCCAAATCCAGATACCGACTCTCATGGTATCCCAACCGTGATATTTTTAAGAGTTAAATTTATCATGGTGTCCCAATCCGGGCACTAACTCTCATGGTGTCCCAATCGTGATATTTTTGAGAGTCAAATAAATTATAGTATGAAAAAAGGTACTAAGGTCACTTTATCAATAACTGTAATGTAACACGACCATCTACCAACACAAATAACACGAACCAAAATAATAAACCTCGAAGAAGGACCCATGAAATAATCATAATCAAATATAAATATGTTTTCTTAGATGCAGAAGCTTCACCTTTTGTGATCTGCCTTTCATGAATATTTTGGTCACATAAACTTATCCACAACATAAGGAATAAAATACCTCTTTCTTGTACTTCTTCTACTTATCCCCCTCAAGCTAGGAAGTAATGGTAGTGATCCCAGGTTGAACCAAATATCATAGATGTAATAGATTTGTATAAATAAGCCCTCAAACCAGAGGGAAGTGAGATATTTTCCTGATATATCAACTCAAAAATTGACGCAAAACAATTGGCATAAATTCGGATTTTTCAATACAACAGAATAACAGCATGACCTTTGATTCTTCCAATGCGAATATATCTTTAAATGTAGATCAGATTGACATAAAATTTTCTCCTTCTGAAACTAGACTTAAATAAATTTCATCCAAGTATAAATTCACTTCATAAAATATAATTATAAGAAGATAAATAATCTGATATAGTTCGGTTTTTGTCATTTGGCCGAACTAAGTACTGTTTCTCCTTTTTTTTCTAGAATGACCATTGACTATTCCAAGATCAATATCTCCTTACAAAACAATAAAACCAAAAATTGGTTAAATATTTAAGAAAATAGACTTACATATATTTCTTTTGATATATAATTGTCCATAGAAAGTCTCTTTCTTGATAGCAAAAAATACCTCGGAAGTTGAAGCTTTATGCTATTGCATGATCCTCTTTTTCAATATGACCTTTGCTGCTTCCAATATCGATTTCTCTTTGTAGATAACTCAGATCAAAATTGGTTGGATAGGTAAAAGAATAGACTTACAAATATTTCTCCATATATATTTCTCCATATAAATTCAAGTTCTTGATAGCATAAAATACCTCAGAATCTAAATCTTTTTCTGCTGCTTAAACCTTTTTTCAATCTGACCTTCGCTCATTCAAATATTGATATCTCTCTGTAGATAACACCAATTGGAAAAAAATCATTTTTCCTTGGAAAGTAGACTCAAATATCTTTCCTTCAAATATATAATTTGAAATATTAAAATCTTATTATAGATGTAAAAAATGAAAATCAAACTACGAGTGTAGGGACTAAAAAAAATAACTACGAACCTAGACTTAGGGTTTAGTTTAGGGTTTAGAGAAAAGGATCTCATTATCTCTATGGGTTGACCAAGTTAACTCACAAAACCTGCTCTGATACCATGTTGAATTTATGGAAAAGATAAATACTTCATTAACCTCATTAACTTGTTGTAATTAGAGTACCTGAACCTCTATTTATAATAGAGGAAGGTAGTAGAGTCCAATTACAATAAAACTACCCTTGTCCCAATTACACCCAAACTCCAACACTTAAGGTAAGTCCTAACATAATTAGGTAACTCAATATTGATAAAAGATAAATATAACTTAAACTAAAACTCTTCTTGGTCTTGACCCTAAGATAAAGATACTTTTTTGAGTCCTTCTTGATCTTCCAACTGATGTGATAAGGAAGCCAGCTCTTGGTAATCATTTTGGGTCCTACTTCTTATGGGCTTGGGCCCATCTTGTGGGTCTTCCTTATTCATGTGGCCCATCTTATAATAATCTTACGTATGTGGGCCTTCCTTGGTCGTTTGGGGTTGATCTTATCTTCCAACACTCCCCCTCAAGTTGGGGGTGAGAGAACAACATGAACTCCCAAATGTATAAAATATTTTTGTATAGAATGGCGTATCTTCCAATATGCCTTCATCTTCCAACATTCCCCCTCACACTGTTACGTACTTCCATGAGGCCCTGCGGCATTATAAGTGAGAGTAAAAATCACTCCTAGCCGGTAAGCCATTGCGTCATACTCTAGTCTTAATGCTGGATATAAGGCACACTCCACTGCTATCAGTAGTGTGTCTATCGGCATTGCTCTTAAGTGTCCACCACCGTGTCCCTCCACAGGACAACGGCTCTCGAGTGGTAGGAGACATAAAAGCCATTATACATGAGAGGCATAAGTTCCTCTGTCATGGACTTCCAACCAAAAAAATTTTTTATCTTTTTTACGAGGATGAAGTTCCTCCATCGTGGACTCCCAACCACAAATAATTTTCATCTTCTAGACGGGGATGAAGTTCCTCCGTCATGGACTTCCAACCACAAATAATTTTCATCTTTTTTACGGGGATGAAGTTCCTCCGTCGTGGACTCCCAACCACAAATAGTTTTCATCTTTTTTATGGGGATGAAGTTCCTCAGTCGTGGACTCCCAACCACAAACAATTATGATCTTTTTTTATGGGGTAAAACAAATGATGATGTGAGGCCACCTCTTATTCAATAATAATGTCCCCAAAGAGACATAATAGCTGCAGCTGAATATAACACAACCATCTTCCAACACATATAACACGGACCAAATAGTAAACTTTGTCAAAGAACCCATGAAATAATCCGGTATAAAAATTTCTTCTTTGATGCACAAGCTTCATCTTTTGTGCTCCCCCTTTCTTGAATATTTTGGTCACATAAACTTATCCACAACATAAGGAATAAGATACCTCTTTCTTGTTTTTCTTCTACTTCTCCCCCTCAAGTTGGGAGGTAATGGCAGTGATCCCAGCTTGAACCAAGTATCATAGAAGTAGTAATAATCCCAAATAACAGAGCTTTTTAAATAAGCCCTCAAACCAGGGTGAAGTGAGATATTTTCCTGATGTATCAACTCAAACAGTGACGCAAAACAATCGACATAAATTCGGATTTTTCAATACAACAGGATACTAGCATGACCTTTGATTCTTCCAATTTGAATATATCTTTCAATATAGGTCAAATTGACATGAAATATTTTCCTTCTAAAACTAGACATAAATAAATTTAATCCAAGTATGAATTAAATTAATTAAATATAATTATCATAAGATAAATAATCTGATAGTTTTTGGTCTCTGTCATCTGACTGAACTAAGTTTTGTTTCTCCTGTTTTTCTAGAACGACCATTGACTCTTCCAAGATCAATATCTTCTTATAAAAAAATCATACCAAGAATTGGTTGATTAGGTAAGAAAATAGACTTACTTATATTTCGTTTGATATATAATTATTCATATAAAATATCTTTTTTGATATCATAAAATAATTTGGAAATTGATACTTTCTGCTGCTGCTCGAACCTCTTTTTCAATCTGACCTGTCTTGCTTCAAATATCGATTTCTCTTTGTAGATAACTCAGATAAAAATTTGGTTGAATAGGTAAAAGAATAGACTTACAGATATTTCTTTTGATATATATTTATTCATATAAATTCTAGTTCTTGTTAGCAAAAAATACCTCAGAATCTGAAGATTGCTGCTGCTGCTCGAACCTTTTGTAAACTGCCCTTCTCTCATTGAAATATCGATATCTCTCTATTGATAACTCCGACTGGAACAAATCATTCTTCTTTGGAAAGTACACTCAAATATATTTCCTTAAATATATAACTTACAATATTAAAAACTATGTATAGAGGTGAAAATCACAACGAAAACTATGGGTGCATGGAATGAAAAAAAAAAAACTACGAACCTTGACCTAGGGTGTAGGGTTTAGAAAAAAGGATCACATTACCTCCGTGAGTTGGCCAAGTCAATTCACAGAACCTACTCGGATACCATGTTGAATTTATGGAAAAGTGAAATACTTCATTGACATCAATAACTTGTTGTAATCAGAGTACATGACAATTACAATAAAACTACCTTTGTTCGAATTACACCCAAACTCTTAACACTTAAAGATAAGTCCTAGCATAATTAAATAACTCAATATAGATAAAATAAAAACATAACTCAAACTAGAACTCTTCTAGGACGTGGCCATAAGATAAAGATGCCTTTGTGAGTCCTTGATCTTCCAACTTATGTGATAAGGATGCCAGCTAGTGGTAATCATGGTGCGTCCTACTTCTTATGTGTTTGGACCCATCTTGGGGACCTTCCTTGGTCGTGTAGCCCATATTATAATCTCTTAGATATTTGGAACTTCCTTGTTCATGTGGGCTTGGGTGTATCTTCCAACACCAATATTATAATTATGCCCTTCACCCTAATAAGAGTGAAGATGAGACAAATATAGTATGAACAAAATATTCATTTATTTCAACACTCTCCCTCAAGTTGGGAGGTAATGGCAGTGGTCCCAACTTGAAACAAATAACATAGATGTAATAAGAATCTCCTCCATCACAGTGTCCCAAGGGTAAGTACAAAATGCTCATAGACTCTCAATGGGTAGAAATGGGTGATAAGTCGATACCAACCTCAAATGATTTGAAACAAATATAGTAATAATGATCATTAAAGTGGGAAATGCCTGCCATTCATAATACGACAATAAAAAACCCCATGGGTATCAATAAAAAGTCACAAAGGACTTAAAAACACCCATATAAATAAAAGAACCAACAAAAGCAGTGCTCCAAAAATGATTGGTCAAAGGGGTAAGTGATAATCAAATAAAGGATGGTTGAGAAAGACTACCACAGCATAATGGGTAAGATAGATAAGTTGTAGAGGTTGGTGTCATCATGTGCTTTATTTTCTGAATTAATTCAAATTTTTCATCATATAAACCAATGCCGACAACAGTTAGCAAATAATGAACTCAAGGCAAGAAACTGAGGAGTTCTTCTTCAATAATAAAGTCTCAATCAAAGAGACAAAATAGCAATTGCAGTAATGAGCCAATGCCCAAATAACACATACCAAATATGTTGTTATATAGCAGCAGATAACCGATAAATAGCAAAAGTCTTTAAGAGTAATATGGACACATGAGATAATCTAAAACAACTCCATCCTTGAAAATGGAAGATGTGCACCAAATAATAAGCTGGAAATGAGTAAGAAACTGCCAATAAGTTGCACCAAGTGTTTTTATTCTTCTCAAAACGAAAAACTGAACTGAGTGTTGTTGGTTTCGAGAACAATTGCAAGGTATTCTCAAAACCTGGGAAGAGTGAATAAAATAGTAATGCATGTTGCTTCTACACTTACTGTATCAATGATTAATTCATACACCAAACCGAGAGCTAGCCATATTAAACCAACTAATTTTTAGCCAATGACATAAGTGTCTTATTTCTAAATATAGTCCACACTTAGAGATGTAATTACAGAATGAAACCGATTTTGAAAGGCAAGATAAAAAAACAAAAGGCAAAGCTTGAGGCTGGACCAGATATAGCTTGAAAGGATTTCATTGAGTGATAGGCTGAGCGAGGCTGCTTATTTCATAAGGGGCTAAGTACGCAAAGCGCTGCTCTACTATCCATTTAATATGTTGCACGGATTTCTCATAACCACAAATGAAACACACATTTTGAATATGATCCTAGATCAAAATCTCCTTACATAGATATTTCTATAATTTATCTCATTAAATCAAGGAACTACTTTTCTTATGGGAAGTTGTCATAATTCAGAATAGGAACACTTCTTCTCTATGACAAATAAATCAAAGAAGGTTTCTGAAAATAAGATGATCTTCTAAATATTATTTCTAGATATTTTTAATTAACAAAAAAAACTATACAAGGGTAGATCATGAAATACTTTCTTGATATTGTTGATCACTAACACCAACTCAAAAAGTGAAACAAAAAATTCGGCTTAAATTCGAATCTTCACAAGCAATAGGATACCAATATGACCTTTGATACTTCCAAAGCGAATATCTCCTTAAATATAGATCAGACTGATATGAAATATTTTCCTTTTGAAACTAGACTTTAATAAATTTCATCAAGTATAACTTCTCTTCATAAAATATATTTTTTAGATAAATAATCTTATAGATTTTGGACTTTGTAATCTAGCGTAACAGAGTACTCTTTCTTCTTTGGCCTGCTTGACCATTGACTATTCCGAGATCAATATCGCCATCCAAAAAACTCAGATTTAGAATTGATTGAATAGTTAATAAACTATACTTACATATAATTCTTTTCATATATAATTCTCCATATAAAGTCTCGTTCTTGATGGCATAAATCGCTCAAAAGTTGAAGCTTTTGCTGCTGCATGAAACCTTTATGCTACTTGACCTCTATTGCTTTAGATGTCGATTTCTCTTTCAATAAAAATTTTAATTTAACTATTCTTTTTTATTTTGACACTAGAATCAAATATCTTTCCATAGGAATATAATTTTCTATATGAAACATATGGTTAGAGAGTTAAAAATGTAATTAAAAACAGTAATTTGGAAAGAAAAACTTAAGAGAAAAATGAAAAACTCCTCATTTTTCTTTCTCATTTTCTTTTTCTTCTTCTTCATCCCTTTCTTCTCACTCTTCTTCTCCTTTTCCATCTTATATTTTTTCCCACTCTAATACCATATTAAAACTTAGGATTCTGTGATGTATAATAAAAGTTGAAGAGGATTAAGGGGTGAGAAGAAGAAAAAAGTTGTGGAAAGAAGGTTTTAGAGGAGAAGAATAAGAGTGACGAATTTTGAATAAGGAGTAAGAGGCTAGAGAATTGGGGTTATAGACTTAGTCCAAACCCTCCCCCTTAAGCTCTACTTATAAATGATAAAAGTACCAATATTTTAATTATACACTTCACCCTAGTAAGAGTGAAGAAGAGACAAAAAAATATAAACTAATTACATCAAGGATACTCCAATATATTCATATCTTCCAATATCTTTCTTATATCTTTTTGAGTATGATAGAAAGTGGGAGAAAAATATGGAAAAATAGAATTTTGACCTTGGAACACTAAATATCTCAAATTTAATCTCAAATAAACTTCATAATACTATGCAAATATTAAGGGGGAGCTTTGAAAAAATTGTATGCTTAATGTAGCACCAAACCTTAAGGATTCTGCATTTGATTATTTTTTTCCAAGGTTTTGTCTGCATCAAAAAGGGGCAGATTGGTGACCTTATGTTGACTCCCATATTGATGCTGATGATAACAAAACTTAACGGAACTAACATTTGCAAACTAAAGTATTTTAGATACTTTACATTGAAGACACAATCCATTTCAAGGTCTAAAGCTTCAAAATGATCAAGCTTACAGAAGACGTCGAGCTCCATTGAAGTCCTTCTCTTGAAGAAGCACCCATCAAGAAGAAGACAACGAGAACACCAGAGTTAAGTGTCAATGTTGAATGTCAAAACTCAGTTTCAAATGTAAGAGAGCCATCCTAACTCCTTCCTTTAAATTACAACGGTTTTCATGGAGCTTTAGGATATACATTGCATATAAACATGTTTAGGAACATCATATACATCCTTTAGAACATGTTAGAAAGCTTAGACTAAATCATTCCTATGCTTTATAAGTCGATTTAATCAAACTTGCACCAAAATGATCGATCAGCCTCTGCCAGTGATCGATCAACCAAAAGTGTGAAGACAATGACCATAAAGCATGATCGATCAACTATAGTCTATTGATCGACCATCCAGAACTTGGCCATATCATGCTATAAAGCATGATCGATCATCCCATTTGGATAGAAAAAAAGTTATAATGATCGACTAATGAATCAATCACATTACAATGATCCATCAATCAATGTATTAATTTTTGAAAATAGGAAAAAATGACTAGTTTGGCTTGGGAGAAGTTATAAATACCCCACCAAACCACACATAGAGAAGTTAATGAGCATTTATTGGCAAAATCTTGAAGCCTTTATTCTCAAATCTTGTTATACTTCTCAAAGAATATTTTTAGTGAAAGAGTGATACACATTTGCATTTCCAATACTCTTTTCTCCATCAACTCCTTACATTTCATTATAGACAATCTCCCAAGCACTCTACATTGTGTTGAAACAAAGTGGAAGCTTGGATCTCTCAAGGAGAAGATATTCTCCAAGAATTTGGCTGTAATTTTTCCTTTATTTCATTTTTATTTGTGATAGTTTCATCTAGAACCTATTTAATCTAGATAAAAAGCCCTTGCAAGAGCTAGCATCTAGCCAATCTCTTGGGGAGATTGAGTTTTGTAAAAAAAATGTGTATTGAGCGACACTTGGCTTAAAGAGAGCCAAAATCTCTTTATGTAATTCCAGCTATTAGAGCCTTAAGAATAATGAAATTTTCCAACCAAGGGTTCTTCGTCGGTGAATACCAATAGGGGGACATCAATAACAAAAATTATCTTGTCTCCTATTGTGTGCATGTTTACTTTACATTGAAATTACTTTGTGTTGAATTTATAGAAAAGAGAAATACTTCATTGACTTCATAAAATTATTACAATCAGAGTACATAAACCTCTATTTATAGTAGAGGAAGGTAGTAGAGTCCAATTACAATAAAACTACCTTTGTCCCAATTACACCCAAACTCTAACACTTAAAGATAAGTCCTAGCATAATTAAATTACTCAATATTGATAAAACACAAACATAACTCAAACTAGAACTCTTCTAGGACATGACCATAAGATAAATATGTCTTTATGAGTCCTTGATCTTCCAACTTATGTGATAAGGATGCCAACTCGTGGTAATCATGGTGGGTCCTACTCTTATGGGCTTGGGCCCATCTTGTGGACCTTCCTTGGTCGTGTGGCCCATCTTATAATACACGTAGATATGTGGGCCTTCCTTGGTCGTGTGGGCTTGGGCCCTATCTTCCAACACTCCCCCTCAATCTAGGGGTGAGAGAATATCAAGAACTCCCAGTTTACTGTAAATGATGTATAAAATCTTTTTGTATAAAATGGCAGTCCTCCAATCTTTCAACACTCCCCCTCACGCTGGTGCTCTCTTCCATGAGCCACAGTTGGCGAATTCAGGGGGGTATAACATAGATCAAATAATAATTTCCTCCGTCATGGTGTCCCAACCATTGATATTTGATTTTTTTATGAGGTATTATGTTTCTCCGTCATGGAATCCCAACCGTTGACATTTTTATATGTTTTACAAGGTATTAAGTTCCTCCGTCAAGGAATCCCAACCTTTGACATTTTTTTATTTTTGACGGGGACAAATAAATTATGGTATGAGGCCATCTCTTCTTCAATAATAATGTCACCAAAGAGACATAATAGCTGCAGTTGAATATAATACGACCATCTTCCAACACATATTACACGAAAGAATAAACTTTGTAAAAGAACCCATGAAATAATCTGATATAAAACTTCCTTATTAGATGCACAAGCTTCATTTGTGCTTCCCCTTTCTTGAATATTTTGATCACATAAAACTTATCCACAACATATGGAATAAAATACCTCTTTCTTGTACTTCTTGTACTTCTCCCCCTCAAACTGGGAGGTAATGGCAGTGATCCCAGCTTGAACCAAATATCATAGATGTAGCAATAAGTCCAAATAACTAAGATGTATAAATAAGCCCTGAAACCAGGGAGAAGTGAGATATTTCCTGATAAAGCAACTCAAAAAGTGACCCAAAACAATGGGCTTAAATTCGGATTTTTCAATGCAACAAGATACCAGCATGACCTTTGATTCTTCAAATTCGAATATATCTTTAAATATAGATTAGATTGACATGAATTTTTTTCCTTTTGAAACTAGAATTAAATACATTTCATACCAGTATAACTTAATGTCATAAAATATAATTATCAGAAGATAAATAATCTGATAGATTTTTGTCTCTATCATCTGGGAGAACTTAGTACTGTTTCTCCTTTTTTTCCAGAATGACCATTGACTATTCCAAGATCATTATCTCCTTATAAAAAAATCATACCTAGAATTTATTGAATAGGTAAGAAAATAGACTTACATATATTTCTTTTGATATATAATTATCCATATAAACTCTCTTTCTTGATATAAAAAAAAACCTCGGAAGTTGAAGCTTTCTGCTTCTTTGCTGCTGCTTCCAATATCGATTTCTCTTTTTAGATAACTCCGATAAAAAATTAGTTGAATAGGTAAAAGAATAGAATTACATATATTTCTTTGATATAAATTTCTCTATATAAAGTCTAGTTCTTGATAGCATAAAATACCTCGGAATCAGAAACTTTCTGATGCTGCTCGAACCTTTCTGCAATCTTACCTTTTCTCATTCAAATATTGATATCTCTCTGTAGATAACTCCGATTGAAAAAAATAGTTTTTTCATAGAAATTAGACTCAAATAGATTTCCTTCAAGATATAATTTTCTATATTAAAATCTCATTATAAAGGTGAAAAATGTACAGAAAACTATAGGTGTAGGGACAGAAAAAAAACTGAACCTAAACTTAGGGTTTAGGGATTAGAGAAAAGGATCTCATTATCTCTGTGGGTTGACCAAGTTAACTCATAGAACCTGCTCTGATACTATTTTGAATTTATAGATGTTGAATTTAGGATCCCTTTTCCATAATTCCTAGCAAGAGGAAAAAGAAAGAAAAAAGAGAAAAGGGAAGAAGAGTTCTCGGGTAGAGGGAAGAAAAAATAAAAGAGCAAAGAGAGGTTGCGCCAAGCAACGGAGAGAGAGAGAGAGTAACTCGAGAATGAGATGTGTAACTTGATTAATTCTGAATTAAAACACCTCTATTTATAGTAGAGGAGGAGGTAGAGTCCTTATACAACTTGTCTTTTAATCCTAATTACATTCCAACTCTAACTCTTTAATATACGTCTATTCAAATTAAACTACTAGAATACTAACTTGAGTTGAACTAGGAGTCCTTCTTCATCCACGTGAATATAAGGGATAAGCTAGCTCATAGCCTTATCCTTGTGGGTCCCTCGTGATCTCCTAGTGCATCTTGATAAGAGTGTCAGCTCATGAGATATTTGTGGGTCCCACGTGATCTTCAAGTCTTCTAACTCAATTCAGCTTGTGTTTCTTGATTCCTTAACTCGTGCTTGCTTTGGGTGAGGACTCTTCTTGGTGTCCCACATCCTCTAGGACTCTTCTTGATGTCCCACATCCTCATGGTGGGTCCCACCAACTCGAGCACCATGATGGATCCCACATTGTAACACTCCCCCTCAAGTTGGTGGTGAGATGACATCATAAATGCCCAGCTTGCTGCATATGGTAGACATAATGTTGTGAGTGACCGTTTTGGTGAGAATGTCTGTAACTTGATTTTGTGATGAAATATGGTTCAGAGATAAGAAACCAGCTTGGAACTTTTCTCGTATTAAATGGCAATCCACCTCAATATGCTTTGTCCTTTCATGGAAGAATGGATTTGATGTAATGTGTATAGCTGCTTGATTGTCACAATACAAATCTATTGGAGTTTCTTTGTAGAATCCCAAATCAGTGAGAAGGGATCTTATCCATATGAGTTCACTGACTGTGTGTGCCATGGCCCTGTATTCTGCTTCTGCACTCGACTGTGCTACTACATATTGCTTTTTTATTTTCCATGTAACTAGATTCCCTCCAACCATCATAAAAAATTCCGAAGTAGATTTTCTATCATCTGGAGATCCGGCCCAGTCTGCATCTAAGTATCCTTCGATGTTGAAGTGACCATGGCTTTTATAGAGAAGCTCCCTTCCAGGAGCTCCTTTCAAATATCGTAGTATTCTTTCAAGTGCCTGCCAATGACTAAGTTGTGGCTTGTGCATGTATTGACTTACCACACTTACTGTGTATAAAATATCCGGCCTTGTTACACACAGATAAGTCACCCCACTAGTCTTTGATATTTTTCAATATCTACATCTTCTCCAGTGCCTCCACATAATTTTGTATTTGCATCTATAGGAGTGTCCGTTGGTTTGCATCCCATCATTCATGTTTCTTCTAGTAGATCAAAGGCATACTTTCTTTTGGGATAGGACAACCCCATGACTGGATTGTAATATTTCAATACCCAAAAAATATTTGAGTAATCCAAGATCCTTCATCTTGAATTCAGCACATATTCTCTCCTTTGTTTTCTGAATGCCCTCAGAATCACACCCAGTTATAAAAATATCATCAACATATACAGCTAGAATCACCTTACCTCTCGTTGTATTTTCAATAAATACTGAGTGATCGGCAAAACATATGTAAATATCGACTTGTATGATGGCTTGATTAAATTTCTCTGCTTTAGACCATATAGAGATTTTCTAAGGCGGCAGACAGACTACCCCTCAACCACATACCCAGGTGGTTGTTGCATGTAAATCTCTTCTTTAATATCACCATTAAGATATGCATTTTTGACATCCAGTTGATAAATTAGCCATGATGAATTGGCTGCCAGAGATAATAATATACGTACCGAGTTCATTTTTTCCACCAGAGAGAATATTTCTTCATAATCAATTCCATAGCACTGAGTATAACCTTTGGCCACCAGTCGACCCTTCAGGCATGCAATGGACCCATCCGGATTATGTTTGATAGTATAAACCCACTTGCAACCAACGGGTTTTTTATCGATGGGAAGAGGAACCAGTGACCAAGTATGATTGTCATTAAGGGTCTTCATTTCTTCATCCATTGCTGCCTTCCATTCTGGATGTAATAGAGCCTCCTGATATGACTATGGAACAGATATGGAGGAAATAGAAGAAAGAAACTGACAACATAAAGGTGAGAGGCGATGATGAGACACAATTGGAAATAGGATGAGAAGTAGAAGGTTGAGTGCATGATCGAAGTTCTTTCCGTATAGCAATAGGGTGAGTATCATATTGAGGACCAAAAATAACTGGAGATGAAGAACTTACCTCTGGTGGATCTGTTAACTTGGCAGGTGTGGTGTCGGCCAATTGCTCTCGGGGTTGAATGATTTCTGTATCACGAGGTACGACCGGTCTAGGGGAACTTGGTACTATCAGAATAATATGAGTAGTCTTCAAAAAATGTTACATCCCTGGATACAAATAAACGTTGAAGAGTAGGACTATAACAAACATAACCCTTTCGTGTGCGAGAGTATCCCCAAAAAATACACTTGATAGATTTACAATCAAGTTTGTTGTGTCTAGGTAATGATTTATGAGCAAAACATTGACATCCAAAGACTTTCAATGGTAATGAAAATGGATCATCATTCGGTAATAATCTAGACTAGGGAGATTTATTACCAAGAACAGTAGATGGCAAACGATTACTAAGAAAGTAAGCCGTAAGGACAACATGAGGCCAATAAAAGTATGGAACTTTCATGGCATATAACAAACCTCAAGCTACCTCTAGAATATGACGATTTTTACATTCGGCTATACCGTTTTGTTGAGGAGTGTAGGCGCATGATGTTTGATGGATAATGCCAATTTCTTAACAAAAAGAGTCAAGGTCTTTGGAAATGTATTCTTTGGCATTATTAGACCAGAGAATTTTTATTTTCTGACCAAATTGTGTGAGTACCATAGCATGAAATGATTTTAAAATATATGGTATCTCAGAAAGATCCTTAAAGACAAAAAACCAAGTTGTGCAAGTAAAATCATCAATAAAAGTAATAAAATAGTTTGCTTGAGAAATATTAGAGACACTAAAGGCCCCCAAAGATCAGTATGTATTAACGAAAATGGAGTATCACTTTTGACTTCTGGACGAGGAGAATATGTACTCCTTTGATGTTTACTCAATTGGCAGACTTCACAACAAAATTCTGACTTGACTTTAAGAGATGGAAACATATAATGAAGAGACTGTGCAAAAGGATGTTCCAACTGATTGTGCCATAAACGTGTCTCTTTTTCAGTAGTAGAAACCATAGTGATTTTTTGGCACGTCCAACTAGTAAAGCCCCCCTTGTTCATGGCTTCCACCAATCACTTGCTTCGTTACAAGATCCTAAAAAACATATGAAGTGGGTGAGAAGGTAACTGAGCAATTAAAATATATTGTGAGCTGACTAACAGATAATAGGTTCAAAGGAAAAGTAGAAACAAAAAAAATATTAGTGAGCGGAAGTGATGGAGTGACAGAAGTGGAACTTTTCTCTTGGACTTTGGTTTGAGAACCATCAGCTATGGTAACAAACTTGTGTGAAAGACTCGGAGATAGAGAATGTAATAAATTTTGTTACCTGTAAGATTCTTGGAGGCTCCTGAATCAATTATCTTGGATGAAGATGAGCCAGATAGCATACCTGAAGCAGTAGTGGCAACAGTAGTTGCAGAGGAACTGGGAGAAGAACCTAGCATGGTCTTCATTTTCTGAAATAGCTCATACTCTTCTTCAATAATATTTTTCTATGCTACTGTTGTTGTGAGATATTCTTCTTTTGTCTCACTCATAAAGGCTTGATTAGCCCTTATCAATTTTGATTTTTTATTTGCTTTTTAGCATATTTCTTTATAATGACCGTATTTTCCATAGTAAATGCATGCCCTGTAATGGCACTGATCTATAGTGTGGCCAAAAAACTTACAATGAGTACATTTGGTATCATCTGTTCTGCCAGCACCAGTCCTTCCACCTCTTCCACTGTCCCCTCTATAACCTCTACCTCGGCCTCGACCGCGGTCAGAGGATGATCCTCTATGATCAGAATACATAGCGGATGATACATCAGTAGAGGAGGAAGAAGTGTCTGGAATACGAAGTAGTGTTGCACACACATTATCAAACTTTGGAACAGTAGAAGCAATCAAAATGGTTATGTTTGTTATAGTCCTACTCTTTAACGTTTATTTGTATCTAGGGATGTAACATTTTTTTAAGACTACTCATATTATTCTGATAGCGCTCCTCCTGGTCTATCAAGAAGAGTCCTAGAGGACGTGGGACACCAAGAAGAGTCCTCACCCAAAGCAAGCACGAGTTATGGAATCAAGAAACACTCAAAAGTTAACTCTTGGCCATCTCAAGATGAGGTTTAACATTTTCAAGACAAATAGTACTAATTAATGTTTCCCTCTGTTTGTCTTGGATAGAAATATCAGTGGTGGAGGGCTGAGCTAAATTCCACTCTTGAAGAAAGCCTCTAAAGCGGGCCAAGTACTCATGAATATTTTCTCCTTGTTTAGTATTCAACATTCTTTGGAGAATATCATAGGGTCTTAGTGTATCCGGGCATGAGTATAGTTTAGCACATGTCTCCCAAATTTGTTTAGCAGTGTCAAGATGAATGACATTACTAGACATGTTCTTCCATGCTATTTATTAGCCAACCAATTACCAAAGTATCATTCTTTAGCCCTTTCATATAAAAAATATCAACTTCATCAACAGGTCCTCGGGTAGTGAGGTGACCAAGTAGGTCTTTTGTTATAAGAAACCTCTGAACCGATGTGGACCAACTCATAAAATTTGATACCCCGTGTAAGGGTATGGTGGTGATTCTCAATATATCACCTTTGATATTCATATTTTCGTCAGCCATGATAGGCTCTTCTTCAAAAACAAATTCTAATAATAACACCAAGTAGCACTTCTTCAATCAACTCAATGTATGGGAAAAATTTAGCATCAATGCTAAATTTTTATTCTTTTTTATTTTTCAAAAACCACTCATAAGAGGCTCAATAAAAATCTTCTATATCAGGGAACTCTTATCCCACGAAAAAAAAATCCATAATCTGATAATGGACTGGTCTCGGTAAACAGAATTTCCAAATAGATAAAACTGTTTTGATAGCTCCTTCTAGATAGAGACGTATGCATATCCATAACATAATAAGATGAAAGAATTCACATATTCATCCTTGAATCATCTTCTAAATTTGAAAACCAGTAGCATAAAAAATAAAATTTTGAACACTTATCTCTCGGCTTGTGTTCTTCTTTCATAAAAGAGCATTCTTTGAGTGGTGTTGATCATCACTTCTCTAGAGAATTCCTTTGACAAGGGATCCTAAATATAATGCTCTGATGCCATGTTGAATTTACGATCCCTTTTCTATAATTCTAAGCAAGAGAAAGAAGAAAAAAAAAGAGAAAAGGGAAGAAGAGCTCTCGGGTAGAGAGAAGAAAAAAATAAAAGAGCAAAGAGAGGTTGCGCCAAGCAAGGGAGAGAGAGAGATTAACTCGAGAATGAGATGTGTAACCTGATTAATTCCGAATTACAACATCTCTATTTATAGTCGAGGAGGAGGTAGAGTCCTTATACAACTTGTCTTTCAATCCTAATTATATTCCAACTCTAACTCTTTAATATAAGTCTACTCAAACTAAACTACTAGAAGACTAACTTGAGTTGAACTAGGAGTCCTTCTTCATTCACGTGAATATAAGGGATAAGCCAGATCATAGCCTTATCCTTGTGGGTCCCTCATGATCTCCCAGTGCATCTTAATAAGAGTGCCAGTTGGTGAGATCTTTTTGGGTCCCACTTGGTCTTCAAGTCTTCTAACTCAATTCAGCTTGTGCTTCTTGATTCCTTAACTCGTGCTTGCTTTGGGTGAGGACTCTTCTTGGTGTCCCATGTCCTCTAGGACTCTTCTTGATGTCCGACGTCCTCATGGTGGGTCCCACCTGCTTGAACACCATGGTGGGTCCCACATTATAATAATGGAAAAAAGAAATACTTCATTGACTTCATAAAATTATTATAATCAGAGTACATGAACCTCTATTTATAGCAGAGGAAGGTAGTAGAGTTCAATTACAATAAAACTACCTTTGTCCCAATTACACCCAAACTCTAACACTTAAAGATAAGTCCTAGCATAATTAAATAACTCAATATTGATAAAACACAAACATAACTCAAACTAGAACTCTTCTAAGATGTGACCATAAGATAAAGATGCCTTTCTGAGTCATTCTTGATCTTCCAACTTATGTGATAAGGATGTCAGCTCGTGGTAATCATGGTGGGTCCTACTCTTATGGGCTTGGGCCCATCTTTTGGACCTTCCTTGGTCGTGTGGCCCATCTTATAATACTCTTAAATATGTGGGTCTTCCTTGGTCGTGTGGGTTGGAGACATAGCTTCCAACACTTTGATGCATGATTTTTTTATTACATGAACAACTTAGTTTTAATTTGAAATTCTTAATTCATCCCCCTCTTGAGAAGCCACTTGGGACAACACTTTTGAACAATGATCTCAAAAGAGCTACTTGGAATCCTCCTCAAATATGAGATGGAAATTGAAGAAAAAGAGGAAGAGCAACCCACAAGGAAGACTCTTGCTCTTAAGGTCAAATCTAGATTGAATGATGACGCTAGTGAAGATAGCTTCAGTGAAGTGGGCTTAATTACTAGGCATCTTCAAAAGATATATTAGAAGAAGAAAAAATTTAGAAGAGGCTAATTCAAGAATCAAAATTAAAAATCATTTAAAAGAACTAATGTTTATTATGTGTGGCAAACCATGGTATAGAAGAAGTAAATACCCAAATTGTGGAATTTATGGAAAATAAAAATACTTCATTGACTTCCTAAACTTATTATAATCAGAGTACATGAACTCTATTTATAATAGAGGAAGGTAGTAGTGTCCAATTACAATAAAACTACCTTTGTCCCAATTACACCCAAACTCTAACACTTAAAGATAAGTCCTAGCATAATTAAATAACTCAATATAGATAAAAGACAAACATAACTCAAACTAGAACTCTTCTAGGATGTGACCATAAGATAAAGATGCCTTTGTGAGTCCTTGATCTTCCAATTTATGTGATAGGGATGCCATCTTGTGGTAATCCTAGTGGGTCCTACTTTTTATGTGCTTGGGCCCATCTTGTGGGTCTTCCTTGGTCGTGTGGCCCATCTTATAATCCTCTTAGATATGTGGGCGTACCTTGGTCGTGTGGGCTTGGTCCTATCTTCTAACACTCCCCCTCAAGTTGGGGGTGAGAGGACAACATGAACTCCCGGCTTGCTGCAAATGGTGTATACAATCTTTTTGTATAAAATGGCACATCTTCCAATAAGTCTTCATCTTCCAACACTCCCCCTCACATTGTTGCATCCTTCCATGAGGCCCTGCTGGCATAATATAAGTGAGAGTAAAAATCACTCCTAGCCGGTAAGACATTGTTCCATACGCCAATTCTAATGTTGGATGTACCATGAGAGTCATTGTCCTATGGAGGGACACGGTGATGAACACTTCAGAGCAATGCCGATAGATACACTACCTACAGAAGACAGAGTGTGCCTTTGGGTTTATTTATAATGGTATCCCAATCCGGACACCGTCTCTCATGGTATCCCAACCGTGATATTTTTTAGAGTTAAATTTATCATGGTGTCCCAACCATGGTATTTTATAGATTCAAACAAATTATGGTATGAGAAAATGTACTGAAGCCACCTCTTCTTCAATAATAATGTCTCATCCAAAGAGACATAATAGCAGCAGCTGTAATGTAACATGACCATCTTCCAACACATATAACATGAACCAAAATAATAAAGCTTGTAGAAGGACCCATGAAATAATCATAATCTGATATAAATATTTTTCTTAGATTCATAAGCTTCATCTTTTGTTCTTCCCATTTCTTGAATATTTATGTCACATAAACTTATCGACAACAAATGGAATAAAATACCTCTTTCTTGTTTTTCTTCTACTTCTCCCCCTCAAGCAGGGAGGTAATGGCAGTGATCCCAGCTTGAACCAAATATCATAGATGCAGCAATAAGCCCAAATAACATAGATGGAGTAATAAGCCCTGAAACCGGGGAGAAGTGAGATATTTTCTTGATATAGCAACTCAAACAATGACACAAAACAAAGGGCATAAATTCGGATTTTTCAATACTACAGAATACTAGCATGACTTTAATTCTTCCAATGCGAATATATCTTTAAATATAGATCAGCCGCCTGCATCAGATTGACAGGATATTTTCTCCTTCTGAAATTAGACTTAAATACCTTTAATCCAATTATAATTTATCTTCATAAAATATAATTATCAGAAGATAAATAATCTGATAAACTTTGGTCTCAGTCATCTAGCAGAACTAAGCATTGTTTCTCCTTTTTCCAGCATGACCATTGATTCTTCCAAGATCAATATCTCCTTATAAAAAGCTTAGATCTAGAATTTGTTGTACATTTAAGAAAATAGACTTATAGATATTTCTCTTCATATATAATTCTACATATAAAGTCTCTGTCTTGATAACATAAAATACCTCGAAAGTTGAAGGTTTCTCCTACTGCTCGAACCTATTTCACAATCTGACCTTTGCTCATTCAAATATTGATTTCTCTTTGTAGATAACTCCGATTGGAAAACTTCGTTTTTCCTTGGAAACTAACTCAAATATCTTTCCCTCAATATATAATTTGAAATATGAAAATCTCAGTGTAGAGGTGAAAAATACAAGCAAACTACGGGCGTAGGGATTAAAATAAAAATACGAACCTACGCTTAGGGTTTAGGGTTTAGAGAAAAGAATCTCATTATCTCTGTGGGTTGACATAGTCAACTCAAAGAACCTGCTCTGATACCATGTTGAATTTATGGAAAAGAAAAATACTTCATTGACTTCCATAACTTATTATAATCAGAGTACATGAACCTCTATTTATAATAGAGGAAGGTAGTATAGTCCAATTACAATAAAACTACCTTTTTCCCATTTACACCCAAACTTTAACACTTAAAGATAAGTCCTAGCATAATTAAATAACTCAATATAGATAAAAGACAAACATTACTCAAACTAGAACTCTTCTAGGAAGTGACCATAAGATAAAGATACCTTTGTGAGTCCTTCTTGATCTTCTAACTTATGTGATAGGGATGCCAACTTGTGGTAATCATGGTGGGTCCTACTTCTTATGTGTTTGGGCCCATCTTATAATACTCTTAGATATGTGGGCCTTCCTTGGTCGTGCTGGCTTGGGCCTATCTTCCAACACAAATCTAGAAGGTAGAACACCATCGACAAGCAAAGATCCATAGAACAAGAAGAAAAAAGTGTTAATGTCAGTTTGAGATGCAAAGGAGGATAAGTCTACCAATTCCAAGGAAGAAGAGAGTGATGTGGGTCTCATGGCAATTGAAGATGATGAGTCCATTGCATTGGAAGAGGTAAGCAACTCGAATTTTGAAAATGAAGTATAACTCTTGTTAGAAAAATCTATTCAAAGTCTAAATAAATACAATGAAAAATGCAAAGCTCAAAGACATGAGATTGTGAAGCTCAAAAGTGAGCTTGCCTTGAAAAAAGTTAATGAAAGACAAGTGGCTAATGCTTCAATTTAAAGTGGTGTGATTGATAATGTCTCTTGTGATAGATTGGGGTCTGAGAAGAAGAGTATTCAATTAGAACAACAACTCAAAACCCTATAACAAAAGAACAACCTAGGAGCAAAAATGGGAAGAACAAGAAGAGGCCAAACCAAAAGTTCACTCCCAGTCCTCGTATCTGATACCACTATTGCAATGAGTTGGGCCATTATGCCCAAATTTGATAAATAAAAAATTCCATTGGCATTAGACAAAGTTGGGTACCTAACACAATTAATAGGGTTATGGTAACCCAAAAATCCTTGGAGAAACAATTTTGGATGCCCAAATCAACTAGTGGATCAATCATTTTTTTTATTTTCAAAGGGACCCACCTCAATGGGATCTCTAAGAGATGATGTTTTTGTGTTGTAGATATATCTCAGAACCAAGGTACCAAAGATTGTATGGATCCTAGATAGAGGGAGTTCGAGGCATATGACCGGTGATAAGAAGAAGTTCATAGAACTCATACTAAAACACGGTGGTCATGGAACTTTTGGAGACATTATGTACCACAAAGGAATTGGTAAATTAGGTACCTCCAACTCTTTCATATATGATTTCTATTATGTTGAAGGATTGAATCATAATTTTCTTGGCATTAGTCAATTTTGTGCTAAAGGAAATAAAGTATCTTTTGAAAAGGACTATAGCTTAGTAAAAAATAAAACTGACGAACTAGTTCTAGAGGGACATATATATAGAAATCCCTATGCTGTGAACATAGTTGACTTACCCTCACAGTCTTTTTGGGTGCAAACTTTGTTGAATCTTGGCTACGACACAAGAGGCCAGGACATCTAGGAGTAGATTCCTTAAGCAAATTAGTAAAGAAGAACCTAGTGAGAGGACTACCAAATCACAAATTTATTAGGGAGAAACCTTGAGTTGCTTTCCAAGTTGGAAAGAAAACAAAAAGTCAGTCAAAGCCAAGAATGTAGTCTCCACCTCTCGACCACTTCAACTAATCCACATGGATGTAGTTGGACCTACTCGAATCTTCAGCTTTAACAAAAAGTGTCTCACCCTAGTGGTCATAATAGATGACTATTCAAAGTTCAAATGGGTAGACTTCTTGGTTCACAAGGATGATGCATTTCTAGCCTTTGTAAAATTATGTGAGAAACTTAAAAAATAACAATGTTGTAGAATTATCAAAATTTGGAGTGACCATGGAGTAGAATCTAAAAATTTACACTTAGAAGAATATTGCACACGACATGGTATAACCCATACTTTTTCAGCTCCTTGAACTCCTCAGTAAAATTGTGTTTTTGAGATAAAAAATAGAATCCTAATTGAAATGCCATGGGCTATGCTTAATGCATATATTTTGCAACATAGATTTTGGACCAAGACATACACACAACTTGCAATGTCATTAACCGAGTTATCATAAGCTCCCTTCTCAACCGAACTCCTAAAGAGTTTTATATGAACGCCCTTCCTGACATAACCTATTTTTGAACTTTTATATTCAATGTTTATGTACTAAAAAAGCCAAATGAGAAATTAGTAAAGTTTGACTTTTCGAGCTGATATAGAAATCTTTCTAGATTACTCATCTCATAGCAAAGCCTATAAAATATTCAACAAGACATCTGTGAGAGTCAAGGAGTCGGTTCATATTGAATTTGATGAATTTGATGTTAAGTTGTGGAATCTAATTAACACCTTATGCATAGTTAGTACATAATTTCCTTAGTTTTCTCTTTATATTTTAGGGTGCCGCTATTAGGGTTATGATCGAGGATCATCAGTTTTTGAAGAGAGAAGTTAGAGAAAAACACTTGAGTGTGTCAAATTTCTCTTGTAAACTACTTCATCATCATAGTGAATTATTCCAACAGCAGAAGACAGGACGTAGTCTCACCTTGAGGCGAACCTATATAAATCTTGCATTTTCATGCTTTATTATTTCTTCTCCTGTGATTATTATTGCTCTCGTTAGTATTGAATTAGAGCATCTGATTCCTAACATTTGATTCATCAAATCCAACCCCAACTCCAATTTCTTATGACAAAGAGGGAAACCCCTTTGACCTATCCATAGGATATCAACCTAAACACAAAAATCTTGATGAGAACCCAAATGACATGGATAACTAAAAAGAACCTCTATGGAGCCAAAGAAATTTAGGTTCATGGATGATCAGCCCCTAGAAAAACAATTGGTCACCCTCAAGGTAAAATTGTAACTAGAAGAACAACTTGAGAAGCAATGAAGAATAATGCCTTTGTTTCTTAATTAGAGCCCAATTTCTTTGTCGAAGGAGAAAAGAATGATTTTTGGATTATGGCAATGCCACAAGAGCTAAACTAATTTGAAAGAAATCAAGTTTTGATTCTAGTGCATACACCACTAAACCAACACTTCATAGGAACCAAGTGGGTTTTTAGGAACAAAGGCAATGAAGAAAATTAAATTGTAGGAAACAAAGCTTGATTAGTTGCCAAAATGGTATAACCAAGAAAAAGGAGCTTTTGAAGAGACATATGCACTAGTGGTAAGACTAGAAGCAATTGGATTCCTATTAGCCTATGCCTGTTATAAGAAATTCAAATTGTACTAAATGGATGTACAAAATGCATTCTTGGATGGGTACATACATGAGGAAGTCTATATATAAGAACTTGAAGGCTTTGAAGATATGAGCAAACTCTACCATGAATAAAGGAATTGACTTGTTGTAATCAAAGTACATAAACCTCTATTTATAATAGAAGAAGGTAGTAGAGTCCAATTACAATAAAACTACCTTTGTCCCAATTACACCCAAACTCTAACATTTAAAGATAAGTCCTAGCATAATTAAATGACTCAATAAAGGTAAAAGACAAACATAAATCAAACTATAACTCTTCTAGGACGTGACCATAAGATAAAGATTCCTTTGTGAGTCCTTCTTGATCTTCCAACTGATGTGATAAGGATGCCAGCTCATGGTCATCATTGTGGGTCCTACTTCTTATATGCTTGGACCCATCTTCTGGATCTTTTTTGGTTGTGTGGCCCATCTTATAATACTCTTAGATATGTGGGTCTTCCTTGGTCATGTGGGCTTGGGCATATCTTCCAACACTCCCCCTCAAGCTGGGGAGAGAACAACATGAACTCCCAGCTTGTTGCAAATGATATATAGAATCTTTTTTTTTTATAATGTGGCAAATCTTCCAACACTCCCCCTCACGCTGGTGCTCTCGTTCATGTGGCCGAGCTGGCATAAGAAGAGTGAGAGTAAAATCACTTCAAGTCGTATGACATTGCTCTTTACTCCAGTCAATTAACTCCTAACTTCTATAAGTAGTGCCACTCCTATCTTCTATAGGTAGTGCAACTCCTATCGTCAAGAGGTAGTGGGTCTATATGATGTTCGAAAGTGTAATAATAACAAAAAAACTCCTCCATCACCGTGTCCCTCCAAAGGACAACGACTCTCAAGTGGTAGGAGTAATAAATGCCAATTCAAGGGGGTATAATATAGAGTTAGTAATAAACTCTTCCATCACGGTGAAATAACATAGATGTCCTTATGGGTAGTGGATGTAATAATAAGCTCCTCCGTCACGGTGATGTAACGTATATTGAGGCCACCTCTTCAATAATAATGTCTCATCCAAAGAGATATAATGCCAGCAGCTATAATGTAACACGACCATCTTTCAGCACATATACCACGAACCAAAATAATAAACCTTGTAGAAGGACCATAAATAATCATAATTCGATATAAATATTTTTTTTTAGATACATAAGCTCCATCATTTGCGTTCCCATTTTCTTGAATATTTTGGTCACATAAACTCATCCACAACATATGGAATAAAATACTTCTTTCTTGTACTTCTTCTACTTCTCCTCATCAAGCTGGGAGGTAATGGCAATGATCCCAGCTTGAACCACATATCATAGGTGTAGCAATAAAACCGAATAACATATACGTATAAATAAGCCCTCAAACCAGGGAGGAGTGAGATATTTTCCAGATATTTCAACTCAAAAAGTGATGCAAAACAATGGGCATAAATTCGGATTTTTCAATACAACAGAATACCAGCATGACCTTTGATTCTTCCAATGCGAATATTTCTTTAAATATAGATCAGATTGACATGAAATTTTCTCCATATGAAACTAGACTTAAATAATTTTCATCCAATTAAAACTTTAATTCATGAAATATAATTATCATAAGATAAATAATCTGATAGATTTATGTCTCTGTCATCTAGTCGAACTAAGTATTGTTTCTCCTTTTTTTCCAGCTTGACCATGGAATATTCCATGATCAATATCTCCTTAAAAAAATATCATACCGAGAATTGGTTGAATATTTAAGAAAATATACTTACATATATTTCTTTTTATATATAATTATCCATATAAATTCTCTTTCTTGATAGCATAAAATACCTCGGAAGTTGCAGCTTTCTGCTGCCGCTCGAACCTGTTTTTCAATCTGACCTTTGCTGCTTCAAATATCGATTTCTCTATGTAGATAACTCAGATAAAAAATTGGTTGAATAGGTAAAAGAATAGACTTACATATATTTCTTTTGATATATATTTCTCCGTATAAAGTCTAGTTCTTGATAGCAAAAAATACCCCGGAATCTGAAGATTTCTGCTACTGCTCGAACCTTTTTGTAATAAGACCTTCGCTCATTCAAATATCAATATCCCTTTATAGATAACTCTGATTGGAAAAAATTATTTTTCCTTGGAAAGTAGACTCAAATATATTTCTTTCATTATATAATTTGAAATATGAAAAACTCCTTATAGAGGTAAAAAAATGCAAAGCAAACTATGGGTGTAGAACTGAAAAAAATAACTATGAACCTAGACTTAGGGTTTAGGGTTTAGAGAAAAAGATCTCATTTTCTCCTTGGGTTGACCAAGTCAACTCACTAAACCGGCTCTGATACCATCTTGAATTTATGGAAAAGGAAAATACTGCATTGACTTGTTGTAATCAAAGTACATGAACCTCTATTTATAAAACAGAAGGTAGTAGAGTCCAATTACAAAGGAACTACCTTTGTCCCAATTACACCTAAACTCTAACACTTAAAGATAAGTCCTAGCATAATTAAATGACTCAATATAGATAAAAGACAAACATAAATCAAACTAGAACTCTTCTAGGATGTGAATATAAGATAAATATTTCTTTGTGAATCCTTTTTTATCTTCCAATTGATGTGATAAGGATGCCAGCTCATGGTCATCATTGTGGATCCTACTACTTATGTGCTTGGACCCATCTTGTGCTCCTTTTTTGGTTGTGTGGCCCATCTTATAATACTCTTAGATATGTGGGCCTTCCTTGGTCGTGTGGACTTGGGCATAACTTCCAACATTTGAGTTACACATGGCTTAAAGAGAGACAAATTTTTTTTATATAAATTCCAGTTAATAAAGCTAGAATAGTAGAATTTCCAAAGCATGGGTTCCTCGGTGGTGAATATCGATAGGGGAACATCGATAACAAAATATCTTGTGCCATCTATTGTGGTGTGTGAAATGTTTAAGTTTTAAATTGCTTGTTTGCATGATTTTACTTTTCACGCCTTAAGAAAATTTTAACTTGTAATTATCAATTCACCCCCTTCTTGAGAAGCCACCTGGGCCAACATTGTGACATTCCATGGAGCTTGAGGTCTTTGAGAAGCTTGTGTCAATTCGATACTTAGACATTTGAATTTTGTGTTTCTTGAAGGAAATGTATCTAGAATACTAGAATTGCAAATGTTAGCTCAATTAAATTTTGTTATCATCAGAATAAAAAAGGGAGTCAACACTCGATCAAAAGGTTGATTGTTGCAAACTAGTATGCATGCCTAGTTTAAAGAAAATGGTGGTTATCCTCAGTTCGGTCAATGTCCTCAATTCGGTCAATTCTCCAGGATTGGGAATGCCTTTGTGATGAGGCCTTCTCCACTGACTAGTTTTAGCTAATTTTAATTTTTAATTTTTTATATAAATTAATTCTAATGCTATTTAATTTTTAATTGACAAGAATTTTGAATCAAAAATATTAAAAAGCAAATGGTTTGACATACTAGAAGGTATAAGTCATTAGTGTGCTTTTGTAAAAAGATGATATGTCATGTATTAATTTTAATATGTTTTATTTTATTGTTATTGTTGTTGTGAAACTAAATCTTGTATGTTAACATTTGTAGGGTGGTGGTGTTCCTAATATTGATCACTTAAGCAACACCTATTATAGGGCTAAACACAAATGGGTGAAGCTTAAAAATACATATGTATAGTTTTATATTTGTCATAAATTTATTCAATGTTTATTCTCATTGCGAAGAGAAATATTTTTTGTTGTGCTACCTTCAAGTAAACTAAATGCAATGAATAATGCTCAAAGCAATTGTAGTTGGTACCCTCGTGAATGACTAGGCAGTAATGCAGTTGGTTCTCAATCATATATCTAGTTACATCAAGTGGTTGGACCAAGGTCAATCACCTCTTCCCAAGATACCTTGAGGATTTTCCACACACACATCATAGCGTGGCGGTGAGTTGCATAGGATTCAGAAAGTAATGTTGTCCCTAAAAGATCAACATGACAATTTACAGTCTAAACATGATGAGGTGTGTGAATTCTTTCTACAACTACGTGGGGAGTGAGAGAGGCATTCATAGTGATGTTGTGAGATTGACTTCATGTTTGGTATTAGAGTACAATTTTATTTTACATGTATATTTTGATATATTTGAATATTTAATATTTATAAATAAATTTATTTATTTTAATGTGTTTTGATGAAGCTTTAATTTTTAATTATCTTTATTATTATTATATGAGTTTAATAGTAAAAATAATTAAAAATAAATACCTTCTCCCAATGAAATTAAAATTTCACTAGTAGAACATTCATTTATATTTTTAAAACACTAAACATCTTCTACTAGTGAATTTTAAAATTTCACAGGTAGAAGTAATGGCATTTGCTAGCAAAACTTTTATTGGTAAAAGTTGTTTTAATTTTTTGATATTATACTTCTACAAGAGTTTTAAAGAGTCGATATGGAAGAGTCTTACATGACTTTTGCATTAAGAAGTCTTACAAAGCCAGAATTATTATGGCAAGAGGTCTCATAGAAGAGTTTCAGTTGAAAGGTGTTTTACTTATATTAGTCTTTTATTTATATTGAGTTGTTTAATTATGCTAGGACTAATCTTTAAGTGTTAGACTTTGGGTATAATTGGGAGAATGTAGTTTAATTGTAATTGGACTCTACTACTTTCCTCTATTATAAATAAGGGCTCATGTACTTAGATTACAACAAGTTAGTGAAGTATTTCTTTTTTCTAGAAATACAACATGGTATCAGAGCAGGTTCTGTGAGTTGACTTGGTCAACCCAAAGAAATAATGTGATCATTTTCTCATCTATCATCTGTATAAGTTATGTTTTTATTTTATTTTTTTATCCTCGTTCCTATCCTTGTTCCCATTGTTTTCTTGGTGTTTGCACCTCCATGCTGAGCTTTTCAAATTTAAAAATTATATATTGAAGGAAAGATCTTTGAGTCAACTTTACAATATAAAAATAATTTTGGCAACCAGAGTTTTCTACAAAGAGAAAAGGATATTTGAAGCAGCAAATGACAAAATGCAATAGAGGTTGAAGCAGCACCAGAAAGCTTTAACTTTAAAGCCATTTAATGCCAATAAGAACGAGACTTTATATGGAGATTTTTATATCAAAAGTAATATCTTAAAGTCTATTTTTTTACCTATTCAACCAATTCTTAATCTGATTTTTCTAAAGGCAGATATCAATTTCACAAAGATCAATGGTCATGTTGGCCAAAGAAGAAAGAGTACTTAATTTGGTTCAAAATTTATGAGATTCTTTCTCTCAACAGAAGTATATTTAATGAAAAACATATTATACTTGGATGAAAGGTATCAAAGTCTAGTTCATAAAGGAGAAAATTCCAAGGTGATTTGATCTATTTTAAGGAGATATTCACATTGGACTTGTTAAGGGTCAAGCTACAGAATGAAGAGAATCAAGAGATCATAAAAGATTCAAGAACAAATATTTTTGTGTCAAATTAGGTACCAAATTAAAATTCTTCGAACCTAGTTTCTTGAATAGGAAACCATTTGTGATTTTAAGCTATATTTTTGGAGATATTGATATCAGAACTACCAAAGGTCAATTCTGCTAAAAATCTCTCCTTTTTTTTTTATCTTCTCTCTGATTAGCTAAGTTTTCTTTTCCCCTAAAATCAGTGTTTTTTAGTTAAATTTGTCTTCTAATCAGTGTTCTTCAACACTATCTTCTTTTTTGAAACCTCTTCGAACGCAAAAATCTCTTATCTTTGGAAAGTCTAATGTAGGAAAGTGTTGCTAATCCAGGGAAGTCTATCATTGGAAAGTTTATATTTTGATTTTGTAGAATATAGAAAGTATTCCAGATAGAAATTCATAGAGTGTTTGATTAGAAACTTTCCATGTATGGATTGATCAATTAGGAAACAGAAACTTGTAATTTAAGTCATGCAATTATCAAAGTTTCTGTAGTCAATGTTGCTTTCAACTTTTGTGTTTTTGTTACTTGCTTGTATATCTTTTAGATCGTCAACTCTGAAAAAATTTGCTTACCCTCATGAAATTATCTTAAGGTCATACTTGGTAAAAAAAATTAATTTATTTTTCTATAGTTACAGTCGCCTTCTTGTTATCGAGGTAGTTATTTTTCCTTCGTTACATTCCCCACATACCCCTTTTTATAGGTTACCTTTCTCCAACCATCCTTTTTTCACTCTGCCATACTCATGGGCTAACCACTTGTGCACTCCTTTGATTGGTTTCTCTTTTTATATACATATGGGTGTTTTAAGTCCATTGAGACTTTTTTATGAGTACTCTTAGTGGGTTTTTATCATCATCCTTTGAGTGACAGATGTTATCCTTTTTAGTAATTATTATCATTCCTGTTGTTTGAAATCCTATGAGGCTGGTTTCAATCTTTTTTATACATACATCACCCATCTTATTTTTTGAGAGCCTGTGTTGGATTGAGTTCTTATCCTTGGGACACCTTGAAGGAGGAGATAATAAATACAATTTTCTTTTTTGTTTCAAACTGGGATTAGACTGATACCTTCCAACTTGAGGAGGAGAAGTAGAAGAAGAAGTACAAGAAAGAGGTATTTTATTCTTCATGTTGTGGGAATTTTTATGTAACCAAAATATTCAAGAAAGGGAGAGCACAAAAGATGAATTTTTCTCATCTATATAGAATTGCATCAGTGAAGAACTTTTTTCTGCAAAAGAAAATTGAAGACCATGAATACTTTTCATTGCAAGCTAAAGTTATTAACTCCACTTTGAGGGGGAGTGTTGAAGAGCATATATGGAAGAGTCTTACATGACTCTCACAATAAGAAGTCATATAAAGCTAGAATTATTATGGAATGAGTGTTCACAAAAGAGTTTCCATTAAAGGTATTTTAGTTATGTTAGTCTTTTATTTATGTTCAGTTGTTTAATTATGCATGGACTAATATGTCAGTGTTAGACTTTGGGTGTAAATGGGACAAGGGTTGTTTAACTGTAATTGGACTCTTCTACTTTCCTCTATTACAAGGGTTCATGTACTCATATTTCCACAAGTTAGTGAGATATTTCTTTTGTTGCATAAATTCAACAGCGAAATCATATATTTTGACTAGTAGAAAGGGAAATTCAATTTCACTAGAGAGACTTCGGTTTGGTTAGCTAGTTTTGAAAATTTTACTAGTGAAATAAAGTTTTGTTGGCAAAGCTTTGAAGTCAATGAAATTGGTATTTCACTTGCAAAGATTTTGAAACATTGCAAACAAAATTATAATTTTGTTGGTAAAAGTTGTAGAGTCAAAAATGCGTCAATAAACTCTGCTAAAGAAATTTTTACCAAAGAAATTTTTCGTAGGCAGAAGTTAAATTTCTTGTAGTTAGAGTTGTTGGTGGAAAATAATTTTTGGCAAAAAATACTTTCTTTAGAGGTAAAAAAAAAAAACACTGAAAACAATGCAAACATATTTATATCCGCCAATGAAAAGGACATTTTCTGAAGTAAATAATTCCAATAGAAATCGCTGCTAAATCCTCTTATTCTTCTAATGATATAATCAGGAATTGCATTTCCGATTTTATCAAGTACATATTTTCAGCTAAGGCCGCTAATGTGGCATTACTTTTAAGGCGATATATTGTCAGGAAGAAAAATAAGGAAAAAGACAAGTAGTAGATAAAATAAGGAATTAATTAGCTTTTACTTCTCAAGGCTCAAAAGCTGAGGCGACCTCTTCGGATTTTTTTCCAGAAGAGATGCTACATTCTCCGTCGGGACTACCGCGGTTTCTGGTAGCAACCACGCAAAGCAAGTTCCTCCACGCAGAGACGGCATGACGCCGGCTCGTAGGTGTACCATGCAAAACCCACTGTTTTTGTCCCGGAGAATCCTATAAATAGATAGCAGCAACATCAGCTGTCAGGAACGTAGTAAGGTATCAGATCCTCAGTTCAATGGTGCTGGTTTCGTCTTACTTCCGTGCGTCCGTCCTTCTTCTTTTGATCGTCTTCTTCGGCCATCAAGCTGAAATGGGTGTTGCACAGCCGCCTAACTGCACGCAGCAGCTGACTGGCCTCACCGCATGTGCGCCCTTCGTCGTTCCCGGCACGGTTAATGGCCCAAACAGCCAGTGCTGCTCCGCTCTTCAATCAGTTACCCACGATTGCATCTGCACCACTCTACAGATCGTCTCCCGTCTTCCCTTACAGTGCAGTCTGCCTCCCGCCATCTGCCGTTAGTTCTTCCCTCTTCTTATTCTCTGAATATCCGTACTTTTCTGTCTCCTGGTGCTAAACCTAGAAAATTCTTCATGTTGCAGCTTCTGGTCCATGAGTGGGAGATGCAGGCCTAGTCCTAACAGCGAATAAAGTGAAGTTCCTTAGTTTTTTCAAAGCAAATAAGAGAAGCTTACTGCTTCTTAAATTAGCTTATCTGACGGTTTTTTTACAAAAAAAATTCTTAGGATCTTTTGTAATGTTCAACTTGATCAAGTGCCTCCACCATTGTTGTGTCTTGGTTGCTTTGGCTATAAATAAAGAAGAGAATAGTAAACATCTGTTCTTATTGTCTTACCTGCACCACTTTGGGATGAATACAGACATGTCGACCGAAAGAGTATGAAATTAAACGAAACAAGGAGAACGAAGGCATATGAATTTTCTCTTTATTCAATTTTCATAACTTCTAAAGCACTTATTTTATCTTTTCATTTAATCGAAACTCTTCCGGTTCTTAGCACAGTTTCTGTCCAACTCAGATCAGCAGAAACACTGAGCCAACTTCGTTTTTCTCTGTAATTCTCCGGATTCATAAATAAAGAGAAGAACAATAGGCAATCGCATAACAAATCTACCATGTCTATCCTCTGCGAGGAAGAGACGGTAACAAGCAAAAGTAACAATAATAATAACAATAATAAATCTGACCAAAAATAAAAAAAAATGATATAAAAATTATTCAATTCAATAATGATAGATTCTCTTTTATGTTTTAATTTAATTTAAATTAAATTAAATTAAATCTTATAATATGTAATTATTTCATATAATTATGTAAATTATTTTTTTATTTTTCTAAAAATCCGAGCGGGAGTTTTTGGCCGCCTATTGAGCACTCGCTCGAACTTTTGCCTGGCGTGTAACCTCTTCTCTTACAAATACTTTATGGTGCCTAAATTTTTAAATTAAGTTCTATGGTGAAATTTACTATAAACCTGGGTTACTTCATATGGTAAAACCTTGCAGCAGCTTCTTATTTTCTGTTTTACTTTCTCTCGGTGATAAGTTGCTTCTTGATCCTACTTGGGTTCGCTTTGGTCTGGCTCTTCTTTAGCTAACCCTTCATGTTACAGCGGTTGGCTCTTCTTTGGCTCTCCCTTGATGTTCCTCCTCTTAAGTTCTAGAAACCAAACCCAAAACACAACTAACGAGAAATAGAATTGTGAAAACCTAGCCTCTCATTGCTGGCTCTTTTATTTTTTCTTTTTTTCTGAGTTGTAGTTAAAGGATTTTATCTTAAGGAAACAATCTCAGAGCAAGAAAGAGTTGATGCAAAGTGCCGTTATGAGGGCATGTGACTCACATGCATAAGGAGGAAACTTGCCTCTTTTAAACAGGTCTGGAATTTGGACAGATGTAGCTGCTGATATTTACATCCTTTTTACTGGTTGAGATCTTTTATGACATGAACATGGAAGCCATGCAAAGTCCAACATGTGATTACATCTCTTTTGGATACTGAATTATGTTTTTACATGCACACATGAATTCAGAATTTGCTTTGCACGCATAGTTACTTCTGTTGGCCCACGTGGCTTATCAACAAGGGGTGTGAATTAAGTTTTTCATATTTTTAGACTTAAGGTGTGCAAGAATTAAATCAAATAAAAAATAAAAATTATAAAAAAAGGTAAAACTTACACCCTTGAATTTGGAGAGATACATATCTCCTTTGAGAGTTCCAAACTTACAGCCTTTGATGCACAATGGAGAGATAGGAGTTTGACTAATTATGAATGCAAGGAGTTGGGAGAAAGGAATGCAAAGTTTTGAAAATTATGATTGAGAATAGAACATAGGAAGGATCTTCAAAAGATTGGGAATAAATTAAAGTAGGTATGCCAATAAAAACTCATTAACTTCACAATGGGAGGTTTGGTGCAGTATTTATAAGTGTCGCAAGCCAAAGTAGCCATTTTTTGCCCGTTTGTAAAAGGTTGATTTTACTTTGATCAATCAGTGTAAATTGATAGATCAATTGTATGTAATTACTTTCTTTTTGTTAGAATGTGACTTATTGATTGATGGTTTGATCAATCAATATTTTTCTGTTGGGTTTGATATTTTAAGTTGATCGATCAATGTACACGGTACGATCAATCAATCAGAATTCTCACTGGTAGTGCACAACAAGTATGACCGATCAATGACTTTAAGTCCCAGGCTAGCAAAGTTTTGTATGATCAATTAGCCTTAGAGGGTTAATTGATCAATCAACAAGAATTTACTTTGCCTGGACAATATTGATCGATTAGTCCACTTGGGTTGATTGATCATGATTTATGGCATAGGCTGGCCATGTTTCGTATGATCACTCAATCAACCTTGGTTAATCGCTTATGCTTTATATTTTTAGCCTATGCACTTCTGGTTGATCGATCATTTGAAGATGTTGTTCACCCTTTCCAGTCCGAGTTCACTATGTGAATTGTTTAAGCATGGGCATTTATGATCCTAAGTGAGTCTAACATGTATAAAATAAGTGTATGCTTATGTAAAAACATGTTTGAATGCAAATATGGCATAAATCTCCAAATTTTACATTGTACCTAAAGTTTTGAAAGAATTGGGCTGCTCTGTTACACATACTAATTTTGACTTATCTTAATACTTCTTAAACTCAAGTCTTCGATTTTGCTTCTTCTTTCTGAGGGTGCATCTTCAAGAGTAATTTAATGTTATGGTCCTGGATCTGACACATGGATTCGTAGGGAGGAAGAAGAGACAAACGAAGATCAAGCCAACGGGAAGTTTGAAAACCCTAGGTTCTTTGAGGAGAACGCACACCCCTGAGCTCGTTGAGGAGAACTCAAAACCCTTGGTTACGCTAAATCAATGCTTCTTTTTTCATTACTCTTACCCCTTAAATAGGGTTCACCCTTACAAGGTTTAAGATAAAATATTACAAAAATACCCTTGTAAATAAAATATTCCAAAAATGCCCATGTGGCCTATTAATGCTTTAACTGAAATAAAATACAGTAAATTAAACAAAAAAATTAAAATAATAATATTATTACGTGCATAACATTACACCCTCTTGGGAGAAAGAGCTTGTCCTCAAGATCGAAGGTAGGGTTTGTATGCAGACGTTTCCACCTGTTCCCAAGTAGCATCTGTGGTCGCTGTGTCTGCCCTCTGCACACCCAAAACTGGAGCCAGTTAGTGGCAGAAGCAATAGAGCACCATTACTTATCATGCAAGAGGTCAATAAGACCAATAAAGGAGTACAACCGAGACTGTAGGCCCTTTCATATTCATTTCTGTCATGTTGCAATATATCTTCCATCTCATTAACAGCTTCATAAGTTTCCTCTAGGCTTTCAAAAGATCCATTGATCGAAGCAAACAGCTTCAATGTAGCAGATCGGTGCTCATTTGACACTGGTTGGAAGATCGCAGCCTTACAAACAATCAACCAAACAAATAGGATTAGAAGACCGAGGTTTCTGGCCATGCCTAGCCAATTTGTGTCCACCATGCATACTGCCATAGCAGCAGCAAGTATTGGGTCTGCTTCATCAAGCACCAGATACTGCACTTCACTCGTCTTAATTTTTTTGAGCATTTCCACATCTATCTTGTAGGCTACATTACCCCCCAACAATAGGTGGATATCTGCATAACCCATGTGTTGCAAAAACAGTAGCTTCTTCTATGGATCCCTGACTATCCAAATCCAGAACTAAGGCTGTAAAAGAAAAAAAAAATTCTAGAGCATCTGCTCAATTACAACCAAAGAGTTATCTAGATTTCCAAAATTAACAGAACCTTTTTCATTCTCCACTGCCACTGTTTTCAGCACTGATTTCAGGCTGTCTAGCAGCAATGTTTTTTGAACTGCCACGGTTTTCAACACTAACAACAGGAGAGTGAAAGCTAAGGCAACATTCCATGAACTTCTTGATGCACTAGATGGTGAAGATATATCTAGTGGAATCTAGTCATAGTTGATAGAATAGTGCTGAAAGGCACTCCATGACTTTCCATCCATAGGATACCATAATGCAACTACCACCTTGTTTGTTTGACTTATAGTGAACTGGACATCCTATTGAAGGCAATCCATTATTCTAATTGGCTTTGGAAACTCGAAGTAATAAGTGCCCTTTTGACCAGATGTACTAAATGGGTTGTCTCCCTAAAGAACAACTGAGTGAACATTAATGTTATCATGCCACCATGCCCCTTTCCAGTTATTCTGAGCACTAGTGTCATTACCTGAAGGGCTTATTCCATCAAGAAATTGACAATACGGGTTCCACGAGTAAAGATCAACATGATGACCAAACCTATCACCTCCATTTCCATTATCTAGAGGGTTGCCACCATAAAGTCTACCAGGAATGGCATATCCAATTGAGAAGTGCATAGTATCCACTTCATGGCCTCGACAAGTTTTGTTTGAGCATGTATCTGGTGATTCTTTGCATCCCCCCATATTATGGTATGCTGTAGATTCTCCCACGGGAAACGTGAGAGCAACAGATGGACATTTTTTTTCTTTCACCTTTAGAATACACATACTCTCCATCAACTTGCAATAGGAAAAAAATACCATGACCATCATGCAAAGCCTTCACAGTCATTTTACCGCACTTGTACTCATTTTCCTCATCCGGGTCTAACGCAAGGAGTAGAAAAAATTCAAATCCATCAACTTCGCTCCAATCATTAGGATGCCCATCAAGCGTCACAACCCCAGGTCTAAAATTCGCTTGAATTCGAGCATTTGAATTTGAAGTTCGTGGCCGAGCAACATACATGGAATCCAAAAAAATAAACCCAAGATGTTCAAATTGACTATTACTGTTGGAAAAATGAAAAAGAGCAAACACACTGGTTCTGTTCTCATCAACCGTAATAAAAATTATCACCCATAGCATTTTCTCTACCATTTCCAGAAAACCCAAAAAAATTTCATCTCGCCTTGCAGACAGAAAAACCCGAATTCCATCAAAATTTCTCTGTTGCTTTAGTTCACGGAACAGAAAACCTCTGTCCCCAATTTTCGAGCAGTGTTGCTGCTGCTCAGGCCCTTGAAGCCCCATCAACCCCATGGAACAACCAATTTGACCTAAAAATTGATGGTGTTTCAGAAGCTTACCCAAAATGTGTTGAAGTTGGTTCCCCACTGGACTGCAAAGAGAAAGATTGAGAATGATAGTGAGAATTTAGAAGCCAAAGCCCACCGATTTTTTTCCATCGGCGCCTCCTCTTTTTCCGGTGGCGAATAGCAGCCCTTTGGGGCTTCGCTGCTTGGAGATTTTCTAAGACAGAGGGCTCTCGGATTTTACCCCCAATTTTGGATGTCTCCTGTTCGGATTTTTCTTGCGTCCCTTAAGAAAGGGTGTTTTTAAGTTGAACGCAAATATGCCATTACCAATGAGGTGTTTGCAGTATAAGCCTCCACTTTTGGATTTCCAGGGGCTCGGGAAATTAAATTGTCTGGCCCGTCGCTGGACTTCCCTGTGCGGAGATGTTGAAATTTTTTGAAGCTTGGCCTTTCTGCCCGTCCAAGAGAGCGTCTGATACCAATTGTTATGGTCTAGGATCTGACACATGGATTCATAGGGAGGAAGAAGAGACAAATGAAGATCAAGCCAAAGGGAACCTTAAAAACCCTAGGTTCTTTGAGGAGAACGCACACCCATGAGCTCGTTGAGGAGAACTCAAAACCCTTGTTTACACTAAATCAATGATTCCTTTCTTATTACTCTTACCCCTTAAATAGGGTTCACCCTTACAAGGTTTAAGATAAAATATTACAAAAATACCCCTATAAATAAAATATTCCAAAAATGCCCATGTGTCCTATTAATTCTTTAATTGAAATAAAATAAAGTAAATTAAAGAAAAAAAATAAAATAATAATTTTATTGCAAAATTGGGGACAATGGAAATCTCCGAGCAGGGACGTCATGCGCAAAAATCCCAAGCAGGGCAAGGGGACCCAGAAATTCCGAAATCAAACCAACCATGCTCACGGCAAGCAACACTCAGTCCCAAACAGGAGAAGGGAAATTTTCCGACGACTGTTCCAACCAGGAAATGTTTCCGAGAGCCTCTGTCTTGGTAAATCGCCAAGCGGTGAAGCCCCAAAGGGTTGTTGTTCACCACCGGAGAAGGAGGAGACTCCGTCGGACAAATTTTCGCTCAATCTCGCCCTCGACAGACCACCGAAAAACAAATTTCAACGCCTTTTGAGGTAAGTTTCTGAACTGCCGTCGATTTTTAGGTCAAAACGACTCTTTCATGGCGTTGATGTGGCTCCAAGGGGTTGAACAGCATAAACGCTGCTAAAAAAATTGGGGACAGAGGTTCTCTATTCCGTGAAGCAGAAAAACAGTGCCCAATTGATGAAATTCTGGCTTGTGTGTATGAATTCCGAGATGAAATTTTTCTTGGGATGCCAGGATTCATAGAAAACAATTTATGGGGACTGCTGAATTTTGTTTTGGGGGGCTTTGTTTTTCTGTTGATGCGCACAGTACCTGTGCGTATGTTCGTTGTCAAATTGAAATTGTGGGGCTTCTTTTTTTGGGTTCCATTTGCTGCTCGGGCACTATTTGTGGAATTGTTTCAATTCAGTGGGAGTCTAGAATATGAGAAGGGAGCCTACGTGGTAAGAAATGGACATAAAATTTATTTGGGTGTGGTGAAGATGCTTGGTTGGTTGTATAATGATGCTATTAGTTTTGTTTGCGTGAAAGGTTGTCATTATGGTGGGTATGTAAGATTTCTATCGAAACATTTTCTGGTTCATAACTTTCTGTAGAGAAGTTCATTTCCATCACACCAACAAGTGTCGTGGAATTCCTTGATTTATGAGTTCTTTACTGAAGATAGTGACCATTCTCTATCCAAATACATATATGATACAATTGAAGAAATTCTTCAGAGGATAAAGTTGGAAGGTTTTCTTCCTAATACATCAGAGGCAAGCTTAGATACAGAGAATGAAGAGTACCTTGCTACTGAGGGTTCTTGTGGTTTTCACAAGGATATGATGGTGGGTGCTGCTAAGACCATTGTTCAATCTGTACTCTTCCCAGAAGTCATGAGCAAGTACTTCATTGGATGTGTATTGAGTGGTGGAGGCAGTGTTCCTGCTCCATTTGCCACTTTCCAGTAGTGGATTGATATGGTGAACGCTTTCCAGAACGGATCACTCTCTAGCCGTCTTGGGATTCCAATGAATTACGGAATCGATGTTGTTCATGGCCACAACAATGTCTATACAGCCACCTTATTTCCTCATAATGTTGGACTGGGAGCAACCAGGGATCCTTAGCTTGTGAAGATGATTGGAGAAGCAACTGTTTTGCAAGTCAAGGGAACTGGGATTCAATACATTTTGGCTCTAGAGACCCCAGATGGGGCCGTTGTTACGAGAGTTACAACGAGGTTCCAAAGATTGTCGAAGAGATGACAGAGATCTTCTCTGGTTTACAGGGAGAAATCCTTCAAGGAGGACGATTGGGTGCTCCTTATGTTGCTGGACAAAAGAAGGTAGCCAACTAAATCAGAATTGTTTATGTCTAGGTTTCTATACAAGCATAAGAATCAAACATATGAATCATGCATACAATCAACTTCTCAAGTGAAAAGTGATTCATAGCTATGAGATGAGATTCTCAAGACCTTGATTGAAATAAAAAAATACAAGTATATTTATTTTATAGTAAGGCTACCTATGTAGTAATCCCTAATATGGTTTTACTCAAATATTGTGCTTTTTAACTCACCCAACTCATTACCTCTTAAGGTATAAGTAAGGTTAAGAGCAATATGAGCATGATTAGCTTAAACCAAGAGTTTTCAATATACTTATAGACAAAAAGGCATCCAATGTAGCCAAATATCTAAGATGCTAAGTTTAATTCTATTTTGGGCTACATAAGCTTTAATGGTAGTAGGACCTAAAGATTTTCTAATTGCCTTCTAATTGGGTCCTAATCCATTCTTATCACATAATTTGAATGAAGGCACATAATTTGACTGTCATTTCTCCAACAAGATAATATTTCCCTTAATTGGTAATTGATTCTAATTTTAGGGAGAGATATCTACTGCATGCTTATAGTTTACCCAAGTATGTTAGATATCATGACTTGCAAGAGTAGCAAATTAATGCTTGTCAATGTAGTTGAGTACAATGTCTTCCTAGTCGAGAGTCTTTGTTGTGTTCCCGGGTCCTAGCTCGAGTTACACGACGGAGGGTGGGATCACCTTGCTGTTTCTGAGTCGAATCTGGCCACCGAGACCTCCCGGGACGACCTATGGTGTCGATTTGAGGGAGATGAAGGTCGGGAAGGGTTTACGGAAAATCGAAAAGGGATTATGGACGAAAAATGCAGCCAGAGGATGCTGGAGAGAGATTAGGGCTCGTCGCTGGGAGCCGTCACGGGGGGTTCCAGGGGAACGCCGACCCTGGTTCGAAAGGGAGAACTCAGATCCCGATTAATTCTCTTCCCCTTTCATTCGTTCCACGGACCTTAAGTTAAGTCCGAAAATTCCAAATTATTACAATGTTGCCCTACGGCTTCCATATGCGTGACTGAAATTAATTTAAATTACAATTACGAACAAGTGCCTTTTCTGGCCCCTAATTCCCCTGCATCTTATGTCTGAGTCAACTCACCTCGTCGCCTCTGGGTGACCTGTCCTGCTATCGAGTCCACAACATCACTCCCCCCCTTAAAAACGAGGTTGTCCGCAATCTCGAACGTGGGGTAAGCTTGCTGGAAAACATCAACGTCCTCCCACGTAGCATTGCTGGCATCGGAGTGGTTCCACTGAACTAACACCTCCCTGCGGTGGGCATTTTGACGAGCATTTAAAATGTGGTGTGGCATGAGGGATAACTGACCTTCTTCCATGGGTGGTAGAGATGGAGTGCGTGGATGATCACTACCCTTGACGGGCTTGAGAAAGGACACATGAAAAACATCATGGATCCGCGCTTCTGGGGGGAGGTTGAGTTTGTAGGCTACCTCACCCACCCGCTGAGAGATGGCGTATGGCCCAAAATATTTGGGCGATAACTTGTGCCTGCCGCCTGCCATGGATGACTGTCTGTAATGCTGAAGTCGCAACCAAACCAAGTCACCAGCGGGGTACAGAACATCTCGATGGCCTTGATCATAATACTCCTTCATTTTGACCTGGGCCTGCCACAGACGAAGGTGAATAACCATGAGCAGCTGGTCCCTCTCTATCAGAGCAGCGTCAACTACGTCTACTCTGGTGGACTCTGGAGCATATGAAAGGAGCTGAGGGGGGTCCCTGCCGTAGCCAACCTGGAACGGAGTTTCCTGTAAAGCCATGTGGAATGAGGTATTGTAAGCATATTCTGCCCAAGGAATGCAGTCAACCCACTGATGTGGATGATCGCCTACTAAGCATCGGAGGTACATTTCAATGGTGCGGTTGAGAACCTCTGTCTGGCCATCGGTCTGCGGGTGATAGGCTGAGGAAAAATTCAACTTGGTGCCGCATAGGTGGAATAAATCACGCCAAAATTGGCTAGTGAAAATGACGTCCCTGTCACTGACAATGGACTCGGGAATGCCATGGAGCCGCACGATGTGAGTAAAAAATATTTTTGCTACAGAAGCTGCGGTGTAGGGGTGTTCCAATGGAAGGAAGTGCCCATACTTAGAGAACCTGTCCACTACCACCAGAAGAACAGACTTGCCATATGACTTCGGAAGACCTTCAATAAAATCCATGGAGATATCGGACCAAACCTGAGTGGGAAACTGGAGGGGTTGGAGGACCCCGGCGGGGCTCAAATGCTCGGCCTTGTTGCGCTGGCAGACTGTGCACGCAGTGACATATGCAGTAACAAATGACTTCATACTATCCCATAGAAATCCTTCCTGAGGCGGAAGAGAGTCTTCTGGATACCCTCATGATAACTGTTATGATAAGCTGAGAGCACGGCAGCAATGAGAGGAGAGTCTGGGCTCAAGTAAATGTGGTGCCGGTAAGTAATAACACCGTCACAAACCCGCCATGCAGAGGGCATGTGGACTGCTGTGATTTTTTGGCTTAATGCTTGCAACTCGGAAACCGAACTATGCTCGGTCTTTATAGTTTCCAGCAACGTAGGAGTGGGCTGACTAATGGCATGCAATTGAGCGGAAGAATCAGCTCTACGAGAGAGAGCATCAGCAACTGTATTCAACCGGCCCGCTCGATGTTCCACAGTGAAGTCGAACCCCAGTAACTTACTGGTCCATAACTGCTGTGGGGATGTAGAAATACGCTGATCCAATAGATATTTTAAACTATAATGGTCAGTGCGGATGGTAAAATATCTCCCCCATAAATAAGGGCGCCAGTGGCGAACTACCTTGGCTAGACCAATCAATTCTCTTTCATAGGCGGCCAGTTTATGTTGTTGTAGCGGAAGCTGTCTGCTGAAATAGGCGATAGGGTGGTTGGCTTGTAGCAGAACCGCTCCTATGCCACCACCTGAGGCATCACATTCCACTATAAATATTTCCCCAAAATCGGGTAGCCGTAATATCGGGGCAGTCGCCAGTGTTGTTTTCAGATTTTGAAAGGCAGTGGTGGCCTCATCATTCCACTGGAAGGAGTTTCTACGCAGTAGATTGGTCAACGGTGCGGCGAGGGTTGCATAGTCCTGAATGAATTTACGGTAATAGCCCGCTAAGCCCAGAAAACCCGCAAAGCTGAAATGGTGCTCGGTACTGGCCACTGGGTAACGGCTATAATTTTTTCTGGATCCACTGTAACCCTGGCTGTTGTAATAAGGTGTCCCAAATAAGTAACCTGTTGGCGCCCAAAGGTACACTTTGTTCTCTTCAAATAAAGGCGGTGAGCTCGAATAAGTTGAAAAACCTTTTGGAGGTGTTGCAAATGGTCTGGCCAGGACTTGCTGAATATGAGAATGTCATCAAAAAATACAAGAACAATTTTTCAGAGATAATCCATAAATACCTCGTTCATCAATGCCTGGAATGTGGATGGGCGTTAGATAGGCCGAATGGCATGACAAGAAACTCGAAGTGCCCGTGATGAGTACGGAAGGCTGTTTTCTGAATATCTGGACGAAACATACGGACTTGATGATACCCCGAGCGAAAATCTAACTTTGTGAAAAATTGGGCCCCAAATAATTCATCTAACAATTCATCAACCACCAGAATAGGGAATTTGTCCTTGACCGTCTTGGAATTGAGTTCTCTGTAATCCACGCAAAATCTCCAAGTTTGATCATGTTTCTTGACAAGGAGGACTGGGGATGAAAAAGGAGACGTACTCCTCCTGATGATTCCCTGTTCTAGCATAAGCTTACATTGTCGCTCAATTTCATCTTTCTGTGAATGAGGGTAGCGATAGGGCCTCACTACTACCACCTCAGAGCCTACCTTCAAACAAATCCTGTGGTCACATCTTCGCAGTGGAGGAAGTCCCGTAGGTTCCTGGAAAACAACAAAATAGTGCTCCAGTAAATCTTCCAATGACGCTGTCCAGGGGGGCTGTTTCTGAAGTAGATGCAATTGCGGGTGAAAATCTGCCTTGCTCCCCTGTAACTGTAATTGTTTGTTAGCCCACTCAAACGTCATGGTTAATGCGGCGAAGTCCCACCAGATTGGTCCCAAGGTTTGTAACCACTTAATGCCAAGAACCATATCAAAGCCAACTAATGGAATAATTAAAAATTTGGGTTCAAACTGAGTACCTTCCACAGAGAATAAGACGGCCTTGCTGATTCCATAACTCTAAAGTTTCTCCCCATTGGCCACTGACACAGAGGCCACAAGGCGAGGCTGCACGTGCAATTGTAATTGCTGGGCTGCACTACTACTAATGAAGTTATGGGTGCTCCCGGAATCAACCAAACGGAGGAGAGGCTGATCATTGATGATGACGCACAACTGCATAGTTTTAGTAGATTGGCCTGTTATTGCATGCAGTGAAATTTCAGGTTCCGGTTCATCCTCTACCTGCTCTGTGGAAATGGGCTCTTCCTCCTCATTATCGTCCCCTTCCAACCAAAACAGTTTCTGGCATTGATGCCCAAAGGTATACTTCTCATCACAGTTATAACACAACCCCCGTGATCTGCGGTCTCCCATTTCTGCTCTAGACAATTTTTTAATAAATCCCGGCGTAGGCTGAGCAGCCTTAGGCACTGGAGAAGAGCCTGCAGTGGTGCTGGATCGCCATGTGCTGCTAGGGGCCGACCTGTTGTTTGACCAAGGTTTACGATTCTGGATTTTCTGTTTTGCCTCTAGAGTGCGGGCTAAGTTCATTGCTCGGGCTAAATCAGAGAGAACGAGGAGCTCAACCTCCAACCTCAGTGATTCTGATAAACCAGCAGTAAATAACCCCACCTATTGGTCCACCCAGACTATCTTACTGGCTCTGACCAATTTTTCCTGAAATGCCTTCTGATACTGCTCTACTATGCCCGTCTGACGCAGCAGGACTAGGTCCCCTAATGGATTACTCTGAGCAGGCGGACCAAATCGAATCGTGCATGATTCCTTAAATTCCTCCCAGTCGATGTTCAGATTTTCCATTTCGAGTTGATGGCCTCATAGCTGGGCTTCATCGAGCATGTGGAATGTGGCTATTCGAACCTTCTCAGTTTTCGCCGTTCTTTGAAAGGAGAAAAATTTCTCACATCTATATAACCAAATTAAGGGGTCCTCAGATCCCTTGAACATAGGAAAATCCAACTTAGTGTACCTAGGAATGGTCCCACCCCCGGACCCCAAGCTCACACCATTTTCTGTGTAATCACTTCGACCCATACAGTGGTCTCCCTGCCTTGCCGCAGGGCTCCTCCTTTCTTCATGAGGAGTAGGGTTTCTTACCCCCAATAACTCATCGAGTTTTTTAGAAATCTGTTGGATTTGAGCATTTACCTGAGACCCTCTGCTGTCCATCAAAATTGCTAGACGTCCCTCGGTTTCATCCTGGCTCGCTTGAATCATGCCTCTGACGGTAGATACCCAATTTTAGCTATTCGACGGTTCTCCCATTTCGGCCTGCTCTGATACCAAGTTATTGTGTTCCCGGGCCCTAGCTCGAGTTACACGACGGATGGAGGGATCACCTTGCTGTTTCTGAGTCGAATCTGACCACCGAGACCTCCTGAGACGACCTATGGTGTCAATTTGAGGGAGATGAAGGTTGGGAAGGGTTTACGGAAAGTCGAAAAGGGATTATGGACGAAAAACGCAGCCAGAGGATGCCGAAGAGAGATTAGGGCTCGTCGCCGGGAGCCGTCACCGGGGGTTCCAGGGGAACGCCGACCCTGGTTCAAAAGGGAGAACTCATATCCCGATTAATTCTCTTCCCCTTTCATTCGTTCCATGGACCTTAAGTTAAGTCTGAAAATTCCAATTATTACAATGTTGCCCTACGGCTTCCATATGCGTGACTGAAATTAATTTAAATTACAATTATGCCCAAGTCCCTTTTCTGGTCCCTAATTTCCCTGCATCTTATGTCTGAGTCAACTCACCTCGTCGCCTCTGGGTGACCCGTCCTGCTATCGAGTCCACAACAGTCTTATTGCATGACACTTGAGTGTCTCCTCAATTACTTCAACAACGCGGTCTATTTGTTGCACTCCAATTATACTAATCCCGTCAAACTCCTTCAAGTCTCTACTTCCTTGAGGCACACATCCAGCCACTACAAGGGACTTACCATCCTTTTTGCAGTTGGAAGTTAAAGTTTCCATGGCTAATTGAGTAGGAGATTTCACAGTACACTTATTAATGAACCAAAGATCACAGTAAAATTTTTGGGTTGAAAAACTGTGTTGGTTATTGTGCTCTAGTGTTTTCAAGGTACACAGATAAATATGTACACCATATAGGTCCCCCACTTCATCCTCTTCAATAATTGATTGTATGTTGAGCAAAGCAGCAACAACGAAGGGAACCTTCACACCTAATGGTTTAGATTGAACAATGGCTTTAGCAGCACCCACCAACATATCCTTGTGAAAACCACAAGCAACCTCAGTAGCAATGGTAGTGGAGTTCAACAGTTTCTGATTATTTTGAAAAAAAGAATTGAAGTCCCAGTCCTGAATGAAGAATTCGTTTCTCCAACTAAGCAAGTGATTCCCTACCACCGGCGTGGCAACACTGAAATTCGTTGCAAGGTACTCTTCATCCTCTATATCTAATCTTGACTCTGATGCGTTTGGAACAAAACCTTGCAACTTTATCCTCTAAAAAATTTCTTCAATTGTATCATATATGTCCTTGGACAGAGAATGGTCACTATCTTCAATAAAGAACTCATGAATCACCCCCATCCACCTCAATCATACGACAACCTAGAGTCTTCTTAATTCCTCTTTCTTTTATCTATTTTCTCACCATCAGTGCATCTTCCCACCTGCCCACAGATGCATAAATAGTTGACATAAGTATATAATCACCGCTATGCCCTGGGTCCAACTTGGAGAGTTGTCTCCACGATTCTCCCCCAATTTCAACGTTTTTGTGAATTTAGCATGCATCTAACACAGTACTCTAGACTACAGTGTTAGGTTCAATGCTATTTGATTGGCTATAACCTGACCGTGCAACAACATCTCGGGTAGTCCTTCCATCAAACAATTGCCTAGAAGTATCAATCTGACCGCATTTGGCACTTTTGTCTACAAAGGATGTAGTCAAAAGCTAGCTTCTATTTAACCCGTTGTCCTCCAAGTATCCATTAACCCATTCTCCAAGGTCTAAAGCATCCAACTTCCCCATCTTCCTAAACAATTTCAGCCCATGGCCTGGGTGTCTGTCATTTAAATATCCAGCAATCATCACATTCCAAGACAACATTTTTCTCGACCATTTCATCGAAGAGTTTCTGGGCAAATACCAAATCTCCCTTTTTAACATAACTGCGAATTATAGAATTCTAGGACACCACCTCTTTTGTAGATATTTCATCACTTATAAGATTAGATCATGACCCTCATGGAATGTAATTTCTACTTAAGACGTCATTTAAAATTGAGTTATGAAAATCAAATTGGTTTTAATTTTAAAGAGTGGCTTGCTCTGATACCAATTATTAGCTCAGGTGGTTTCTCAAGAGGGAGGTGAATTGAGATTTATAGTTAAAAACTAATAGCGTGCTTAATTAATCATTCATTTGGGTCATGGAATTAAACATGAATTATAACATTATCTCATAAGCACACAACCATAAAAAGGAACACAAAGAATTTTTGTTATTGATATTTCCCTAATGGTAGTCATTGCCAAGAACCATCGTTTGGGAAATTTTCACTATCGTACTCTAATAGTTGAAAAAATACAAAAGAGATTCCGGTTCTCTTTAAGCCACATGTAATACCCTATACATGATTTCAATCTCTCCCAAGATATTACAACTAGATTCTAGCTCTAGTGGGCCTTTCATTTATAGACTTAAAGCCCTAGACAACCCTTACGAATTTCCAGTGAAAAAGAAAATGGAAAAATATAGTTGCTTTGGAGAGACAACCCTTTCTTCAAGTGAGTTCCAAGTCTCCAGAATTTAAGTACAAATCAGAATGTGTATGGAGCATGGTAGAAACTAAGATGCATATGAAGATTAAAGAGAGATTGAAAGTTTTGGCCATTTTCAAATTTTCAATTTTTTTCTTTGAGTGGGTAAAAATGAGGAAGTGAAGCTCAATTTAAATATCGAGAGTTTGGATATTTAAATATAGGCACAACTCAACGTCCTTAAGATGTTTGGAGGGTTAGTTATAAGTTCCCCTAGCAAAATTAGTTATTATTTGTCCGTTTACAGAAAACCTAACATCTCATTGATCAATCAATGTAAAGTGAATGGTGGTTCAATCGAGTGTAACAACTATATTTTTGTCAGAAATGGTTGTGGTCGATTGGTATGATCGATCAATATCCTTCCGTTGGGTTTGACAAGTAAAGTTGATTGATTAATGTCCAAAAATCAATCGATCAATCAGTTTTCCTACTAGCAAGGCATTGCATGTATGATGAATCAATGGCTTATCAATGATCAATAATGTTTTATGTCCTTAGTTGGCAAACTTTTGTATGATCGATTATTCTTTATATTTTTACATTGCTTGGATATCATTGATCAATCATGCTTTATAGCTCAATTTGGCCAAGTTAATTAGCTACTATTGTAAAATTCTTTTGTGGGTCTATGCAAAATCGCCTAGTAAGTTGCTAGAAAATCCATTTGTTGGTCTTAGTTGAACAACCTAGTTTGTTGTTGTATTCCATTATGCGGAAGAATTTTTAGAATTTGGTTGTTGCCACTCTTAGAATTAATTTGTGTATTTGTCTATTAGGCATCCCAAATTATAGTGAATTATTTCCGAGGTGCAAACACTCTGAAATAGATTTATGAATCACTATGAATCTTATGTGTTTTTTATGTGTTTGATTGTGTGTATGAACTTTTTACTTTGAATTTTATTTTTTGGCACATTGAATTACTCAATTGGCCAAACACACATAGAGATTAAATTAAAAAGGAGTCAAAATAAGCAACAAAGGTGCAAACCTTAATTTTGGGTTGTCAAACACTATAGACGTGTATGTATTTCTTGTGTGATTCATATTTTGTGCTTGATCTTTACTTTGAAATCAATATTGCATATTTTCAAAAGTGGGAACTTGGATAAATTAAATAAATAAAAATAAAAATCAGCTCTCTCTATAGGTTTGTTCCCCACAGGACCTAACAGATAGGATTGTGAACAACTATAAAAAATAAAATCTTGTATAAACTTGTAAATACATTATCCTATTAATACAAAATACAAAAAAAGAGTCATTTTTAGAATTAACTATGGGATATTATATTCTCAAACATCGCTAGATTCTAAGTTTGATCCATTCAACACTAAGAGTATAATAGCAAGTACCCTCATCTCTTGATATATTGAATCATATATTTGAAAAGGTTATAATAATATTTTATGAAAAGGTTGGAAGAGAAAGGAAAGTCACCAGAAAATGGGTATGGGAGGAAGTCCTCCTTTATCAAGGGCTCTTTATCTCATACATCTCCTAAAGGGGAGAGAGGAGAGGGGAGAGGTGAGAGTGGTGGTAGGTGACAAGTTAAAAATTATTTACATCCTCCCATTTTGTTGGTAGACTGAATACACTTATTTACTATGATTAATATGAGAAAAATTATTTGGTGCCAAACATGTAAAATACTATCTTAATCGTCCGATCATGATCAATAACTATATTAGTGGTCCGATCAAGGTCCGATCAAGGGCCATTTCGTATGATTCCTCCCGAATAGTTTTTCATATTGGGTGAGCCGTGAGGAACCTCTACCTCAAGTCTTTTTAAGTTTTTACCTTGGAATGCTGATGAAACATAGTCTAAAAAGAAAAACAGAAGCTGGTGAAGAAGGCAAGCAGGCAGGTATCCATGAAAACACAAAAGTTAGATAAAGCTAGACCATTGTGTGTAAAAGAGACAACAGTGAATTAGTGTTCTGAGACCACATCACGATCGCGTAAATTTTTTAGAAAAAAAAGTAGAGAAAAACCATCAACGGAGAAGAAAAAGAATACTCACGGTGACATTGGAAGTTTTCCAAATCAAAATTCACAAAAACGAGGGAGGATTTAAAGCCTTGAAAATTGAAAGAAAAGGAAAAAGGAAAGACGCCCGCTGAGGTTAGGATTCGCTTACTAGTTACCATGTAATGCTGAAGAGAAATTTACATTTTCCACACTTCACGAAATTTACAAATGTCTCTAATTTCATCGTTGTAAGAATTACCCACAAGGTGTTTGATGGAATGCCGAGAGATATCTCCTCTGGAAACTAGAAGGTATGAATGGAGCTCGTTATTTTAATGTTAAACTGTTCATCCCTTGCAGTCATTCGTGTCAGTTTTACATGGGTAGAACTGAAACTGTTCCTCTTCCATGCCTGATAGTCGAAAACCTTCCACTTGAGGAACATTTTTTCATGGGGATAGGACTCATGACTGAACGCAACGCCCTGTTTTTGTAGTAACCTTTGCTGTCTTCTCCTACACTGCTCCTGGACGATCCTTCTACGTCAGAGAGCCTTTCGTCTTTCTCATGTATCTCGTCTTCCATACTCATCTCCAACACATCGGCAATTGAGATATGGTCAGGGCGTGAATAATCCATTGAGAAGGACCGTCTGATGGGTTGAATTATTTCTTCCCTGATCTCGGTGATACTGTCTCTTTCCTCCAAATTGCTTAGGGCTCTGACAGGTGTCTTTCGCTCTATCTCTACGCGACCCAACTCCAAGTCCTCACCGGCGGTCACCATGTTTTCTTCTCGTTGGGTCTCGTTTGCAGGGGTGTGATCAGGGGTAGTCTCCGTCCTCGCTGGAGGTGGGAGCAGGAGTGCCAAAGGGCTAGGAGAGACAATATTCGCACGACAGAGAGGGCAATTCGAGTGAGACTTCAACCATGTATCAATACAGGGAACGTGGAAGGCGTGGCAGCACTTGGGGAGTAGCCGTAAGTTCTCGTCGTCTTGGAATTCGCTGAGACAAACAGAACAGTCCGTCCCTTCAACAAGTCCATCGCCCCTCTTGTACTTACAGACAGTAATGGACTTTATGAGGGCCTCATCCAAGCCAGTGGTGGTAGCCTGCCAGCCCTCTTGACCCGGCGGCGTGCGGGTCCCGTCGAATTCCTCATTGGAGTCGCCCTGCGATCTTCTTCTTAATGATTCAAAATTGCCGCAGTATTTGGAGACCACAGTGTAGTAGCTTACAAGAAGGAAAGCGCTCGCAAGAATGCCGATTATGGCTATCACCAATGGGGAGAAATTTGCCTCTGATGAATCGTCAGATGGGTATCCAAAGGGAGGGGGAGGAGGGAAGACGATATAGCACCATTGTGGGCAATATATGCTGCAAAACCCTCGGGAACAATCCCTATTGTTATCGTAAGGCGCCCAGGGTGCCCACGTTTGTGGAGGATCGACGGTGCCCATGGATAATACTCAACACGAGGATTAATTCTCCCTTCCCGGCTTTGGGTTTATCAGGTAACAATCAGAAAAATCGAAAACAAAATGACAGAAATCGGGTAGTTTACCTGTCATAGATGAACGGAAGCCCAACATTAATCAATGATTCTGGAGAGAGCAGAAAAACACGAGCATTCTGAGCCAAAGCAGATGTACTCTGACTAATCAAGATTTTCTGAACTAGTCAAATCCAAAACCAGTATTGGGATGTGGGTTGACATGAAATTTCGTATAGATTCCCAGTTGATTGATTACACAAATGGTGAGAGCGCATTTTCATGGGGTTTTCGGAGAGTGTGAGAAGCAACGGAAGAGAAGAACCGGAGGCTCGAGATGCAGAGAGAGTGAGAGTCTCTGCTCCCTCCCTTTCAGATTAAGAGAGAATGGCAAGGTTAAAAAAGGAGAAAGATCCAAAGTGCTTCGAAGGAAAGCAAAACAAAGCAAAGAGAGAGAAGGCAGGTGTTTTTGGTGGTTCCTTTTACTTTGCTGCTCTTATTCTCCTCTCTCGGAAGAGGGTAGGAGATGATGATGTTCTTTTGACCAAGAAAGGGTAGACAATGTGCCTTCCCACTTAATGCAGCGTTATTGCTTCGGCTTCAGTGTGATCCTTCTTTTTCCTCACTTCGACCGAAAAAGTGGCAATTACTGGGAACAACAAAGTCGAGAAGAAAAAAAAAAAAAGCAAATATCACTGAAACGATTTGAGCATTCTGTAGTTCGCAAATTATCGCGCAATTTGTAAGATTCAATCACTTCACTTTGATGGGATCGTGTCTGTGACATCTCAGTGAAAGGATCCACATTACAATGGTGGTCCACAAGATTTTGATTCATGTGGCATCTCCGATGACTCCACATTCTGGAACGTAGTAGGTGAAGATAGAAGACTCGTTCTGGTAAAGATATTAACTTGGGGTTTGAAGAAACGGGAATACTTGTTTTGAAAGCGCTTTATTAAACGTCGAACGAGTAACATTCTTTGCTAATGGTTGTTTCAAAGGGGTTCGCTGTCACGAGCAGGCAACGACTTGTGGCCTTTACGTCTTTAAATATTTCAATTTAATTTCTTGAGCTTCAGCTTCCCTTTATGTTTTTTAAATTTTGCTTTGTTGTCATTGAAATCGTATCCTTTACTTTTACGTATCAGTTTAGATATCTACGAGTATTTGATTCAGTTGATCTATCGATTCCTTCATTGAGGCATTTCTTCAAACACTTGTTTTCACTGTTATCTTTGCCGGTCACGCCACCGGCCACTCACCTCTGATCCAGAATCCGCCCAACCATTAAGTGGTGGCCACTCGTTCTTAAAAATTCGAGTGAAAGGGATGAAAGATGAAACATAAGTGATGAAATCTCGATATTTTTTAACGTATTTCTCTAAAAGCTCTCCAGGGGTTTTGCTCATCTTCGGTGAGTTGTTTAATGGATAAGGCCTGAGGGTGGTCTTGTAAATTTATGCAGAACTGGTATTGTGTTCCTTGTCTTTTGCATGTAGCTTTCTTCCTTGGAGAACAAAAATCTCAATTGCTAAAAGGTTGTAGAAATATAGGAATAAAAAATAATATTATCGTAATTATTATTGATCAAGTGTATACCATTTATTATTTAATCACTACTTATTTTTATCTCTATCATTATTTTTATCTTTATCATTTTTTTTATCTGAAGCGTGTTCTTAGAAGTGGTTTGGAGATAACAGTGGCACTCGTAGCGGCTGAAAAGAGCAGCGACATTGGAGGCGGCTGGGGTAGATGGAATCACATCCCTGGAGGAAGAGCAACGGCACTGGAGGGAGTTGGGGTGTCCAATGGAAGAGTATTGGCTGGGGCGGATGGAATCACAATGTCCGAAGGAAGGGTAGCGGCTGTGGCAGATAGATTTGCATTGTTCGGTGGAAGAACAACGGCTGGGGCGGACGGAATTGCATCGTCCAAAGGAAGAGCAACAACGCTAGAGGCGACTTAACCGGACGGAATCGCATCGTCCCTTGAAGAGATGAAGAAGAGCAGTGACACTAGTAGCGGCTGAAGTGGATGAAATTTCATAGTTCGGGGAAGAGATGTGGAAGAGAAGCAACATAAGTAGCGATTGAAGCGGACGAAATCGCATCGTTCGGATAGGATAAAGAGGTTCTTCAGTGACTTTTTTCTTTTAATAAAAAAATTTCGCACGTGTGAAGCTGCTCAAACATGTGAGGGAATGATTTTCTGGACTTAGCTCTCTCGGCTCTGTCAAGACGAGCGGAGGGGTAGAGCACTGAGTGGCACGGGCTGGCTGGGGGCGATTGGTACTAGGGTCGTCGGGGCGAATGACGATGATGACAATTGCCAACAATGGAGGTGAAGATTTGGCGACAGGCGGTGGTAGTGGGACGATGAATTGAGACCAACAGTGGTAGAGAATGCAATGCGAGGGGTTCTGTGCGACGCTGGCGAGGGTGTGAGGGTGGTTGTTGCTGGCGGCAGGGGCAGCGGTGGTGAAGGTGAGGGTGGTTGTCGATGACAGGTCGGGGAAGTTTGAAAACAGAGGGTGGTCGGCTGCAGGGTTTTTTTTTGTGAGAATATTGTCAGCGAGATTGTAAGGTGATGGTGAAAAGCTATAATGAGAGACAGAAAAGGGGAAGATAATAGTACCAGATATGAGCAGCGGCAATGGATTGTAGCGAATGAGGTTGCTTTTGGTAAGAATTTTCAGAGACGACAGACCGGTTCTGATTAATTGATCGGTAACTCTGATACCATTTAGAAATATAGGAATGAAGAATAATATTGCATAATTCTTATTGATCAGGTGTATACTATTTATATTACAACAGAGATAGTAGATGATTACATTCACTATTGTGTATGTTTTTCTTCTGGACCGAAGAAGACTTCTTTGAGGATAAACCAGAAATCATGGTGTACGGTGCAGCGTCTTAGCTGGTTGTTTGCTCGGATAACGTCCAATTGAAGTTAAAGAGTGATGCAGTAACAACGAGAAGCCATTCAACCGAGTTGGACACCAAGTCAACTCAGCAAGAGCAGAGCGATAGAGACCACAAGAAGAAAAGAGAAAAATTTCAGGTAATCGTGATTAGGTGTAGAGATTACTTTGTGAGTTGGTGTGATGGGGCGACACTTCAACTTATCTGATCTTATCCTCCATTGACATGTAACAAGCGAACCAGAGCAGACCAGACCGAAAGATTCCCGTAGAGAATAAAGAGACGAAAGGGACGGGACTAGGGAGAAGCAAAAAAGCAGGGAGAGCCTTCTGCTTTCATGATTCATCAACTAGTGATAAAGAAGCCATTGCTGTGTGCTATCCGCTCCTGGTTTGATCGTTACCTGTGACCACTGCACAAGCTTCGGCTAACAAACATGAAAGAAAACAAAACCGATGGAAATCTAGTCTAGCCATCGGCCGCCGGGTATCTGGATATGTCATCGACAGAGATATCTACCCAATTTTAGAGTAATTGCCATAAAATTTCCGAGGATCATCATCGGTAGCGCAGCCTGATTCAGCCAGCAACTCTCACCAGACTTTTTTCTTTTTCCAACATAGTCGAGAATCACCTTTTTTCAGTAGAAATGGTATTCCATTGCAAAATGAAAATACATTTATTGGTGGAAGTCATTATCGCTGAGAAAAGAAAAAAGTATTTTCAGGGGAACTTCAATTCCACTTAAAATTGCTTTCCCGTCTTCTCTTTTTTTCTTTTCCACTAGTATTTCTTTTCCCTCCATCACCTGGGAACACAATTATTGGTGGAATTTGAATTTTATTGATATTTTTTATTACAAAATAAATATGTTATTGATTTTTTTAAACTTTTTTAACAACACAAATTTTGTTGATCAAACTGATTACTTATATTGAAAATATTTTGTTCTTTTCTCTTAAATATTCTTAAATTTTAAAATTATATATTTTTATTTATGCACAATAATATTTTTAAAATTTATAACATTATAAAATTAAATATGTAATTATTTAACCTAACTTAAAAGTGCTAGACACCTTGTTGACATTTAACATTTTATATAAAATAAAGTTATTTAAATAAATAAAATAAATATAAGTATATATAATTTGAGAGAATTATGGGTATTTTATATACGTATAATTAACTTATATTAATATTATTAAATTTTCATTAATTTTAAAATTAATTAAAATTATCAATAATATGGATAATATAATCTTAAAAATAAATATTAAATATTATAATTAATAAATAGCAGAAAAATTAAAGATGAAAAGCTTTACTGTACTAAATTCATATTATAATAATATAAATAAGTAACTTAAAAAATTAATTAAATTTATTCAAATATTGAAATATTAAAAGTTAAGTAACTCAAAAAAATATTATGTTACTTAATAATTGTGTTACTTAAATTATTAAATAAATAAACTAAAACTTTTTTTTCTAAATTTTTCCTAACTATTGTGACTACCTTCCTCATCCGTGCAAGCTCGTTATTCATCTTCTCTAAGTCAATTACCCTGTTAGGTTCTCTGGCCACGGATTGTGTCACCCGACGATCTCCTCTGGCTACCAGATTGAATGACGAGGGAGGGAAGGATTTTGGATGCTTGGAACGACCTATGCTTGAGGAACGTGAGCTTTTGAAGGAGCTCCACCCTTAGGCTTCGTGAGCGAGCGTACCTGATCTCGTTTAGACTAAATTGGAGTAATGCTTACTCTTTTCATTAATCTCATGTCCCTATATAGGGAATTAGGGAAAGACGCACATGGGCCTAAGCAAGGGCCATAAAGTTCAACCAAATTACAAGAAAACCCACTAATGAATTAAAAGTGCAAATTACACAATATATCCTCTTCGTCGACTTGCCACTCTAGATGCTATGGAGTCCATAACATCACCCCCTCCTGAAGAAAGAGTTTGTCCTCAAACTCAAAAGTGGGATAGAGGGCCTGGAAGGACTCAAGGGGCTCCCAAGAGGCTTCAACTAGGTCTTCATTAGTCCACTGAACTAGCACCTCCCATGAGTCTTGAGCACACCGGCCTTGAAGGACCTGTGCTGGAGTAGGAATAGAGCGGCCATCTTGGATAAGTGGCAATGGTGTATGCAACATTGGAGAGTCGCCCTTGAATGGCTTGAGGAGGAAGACATGGAACATGTCATGGAGCTTGGCATCCGGTGGGAGCTGCAAGCGATAAGCTACATTGCCGATACAGTGTAGCACCTGGAAGGGACCATAAAATTTGGGAGAAAGCTTATGGCGTTTGGTGGCTGCAAGTGAAAGTTGTCGGTATGGTTGGAGTTTCAGCCGGACATAATCTCCCGGAGCAAAGGAAAGGGGATGATGGCCCTTGTCATATGTGTGCTTCATAGTAGCTTGGGACTGCTGCAAATGAGTTCTGACCTCGACAAGCATTTTATCCCTTTCCTCTAAGGCCTGGTCCAGTGTTGTGGCCCGAGACGACCCAGGTTTATAGGATAATAGACGCGGGGGGTCTCTACCATAGACTACCCAGAAGGGAGTAGTACCCAGTGCGGTGTGGTACAATGTGTTATAGCAATACTCGGCCCAAGCCAACCATCTGACCCAATGCCGGGGAGAGTCATCAATGAAGCATCTCAAATACTTTTCCAGAGTACGATTGACCACCTCGGTTTGCCCATCAGTCTGAGGGTGGTAGGCGGAAGAGAAGGCTAACTTCATGCCATTTAACTTTAAGAGTTCCCTCCAGAATTTACTTGTGAAGACGGCATCGCAGTAGCTGGTGATGGACTCTGGAAGGCCGTGAAGGCAGATGATGTGATCCATGAAAAGCTGATCAACTTGGGTCGCTGTATATGGATGGGCGAGACCCATAAAGTGCGCATATTTTGAGAACCGATCCACCACTACGAGAATAATAGATTTGCCCGAAGAAGGGGGAAGCCCATCGATAAAATCCATGGAGAGATCAGCCCATACTTGTGAGGGAAGCTGAAGTGGTTGGAGCAGGCGGGCGGGCTATAATGATTCTGCTTTGTTCCGTTGACAAAATTGGCAAGCGGCGACATACTCAGCTATCATCCATTTCATACCTCTCCAATAAAAATCACGACTAAGATGGAAGTACGTTTTCTGCTAGCCCTCCTGTGTACTGTCGTGAAATGATGAAATAATGAAATAATGTTGGGAATGAGTGCAGAGGTCGGATGAAGATAGATGCGATTCTTATAGAGGACGAGGCGATCCTGAATTGCCCAGTGGCTGTCCATGGTATGGTGTTCAATTTTATCATATAACTCAAGTAGCATTGGGTGGTGCTGAATATCCTGGCGGATGGGGTCGAGCAAAAGGGACCGTGGTTGGCTAATTGTGTGCAGGTGTGAGTCCCCCACTTCCTGGCAGGATAATGCATCCTACCCCCCTATTGAGTTGGCCGGGTTTGTACTCCACTTTAAAATAAAATCCCATTAACTTGCTTAACCAATGTTGCTGCGACGACGTAATGAGGCGTTGTTCCAATAAGTATTTTAAACGGCAGCGGTCTGTCCGGATCACAAATGGCCTACCCCATAGATAAGGCCTCCAATGCTGAATAGCTTTGGCTAAGCCAATGAGTTCCTGTTCATATGTGGCAAACTTGTGGTGGTGTGGAGCAAGATGGCGGCTGAAATAAGCGATGGGGTGTCCTTGTTGTTGTAAGACGGCGCCAATGCCTCCCTCTGAATCATCGCATTCAATAACAAAAGCCTCAGAAAAGTTGGGTAGTTGTAGAACTGGAGCTAAAGCTAAAGCCTCTTTCAACTGTTGGAAGGAGGACTCGGCAAGAGCAGACCACTGGAAGGCATTACGCTTGAGTAAGTCGTTCAGCAGAGCTGCAATTTGACCATACTCGCGAATAAATTTCCGGTAATATCCCAAGGCCTAAAAATTCCTTTAAGGCCGTAACTAATTGTGGAGTGGGCCAGTCAATAATTGCATGTATCTTGCTGAAGTCAGGCTTGACACCGGAGGCGGAGATACCATGTCCCAAATAAGCAACTTCTGAAGCACAAAGGTCACATTTCGACCAATTGAGAAATAGGTGGTGGGCACGGAGGAGTGTGAATACCTGTCTCAATTGCTGCAGGTGGTCTTCCCATGTCTTGTTATAAACCAAGATATCATCAAAGAAGACGAGTACATATTTACGTAAGAAGGGGTGAAATACCTCATTCATGAGTGCTTGAAATGTGGAAGGGGCATTGGCATCACCAAGAACTCGAAGTGACCGTAATGTGTTCGGAATGTTGTTTTCTCCACGTCATCAGAATGGACCTGAATCTGATGGTACCTTGATTTCAGGTCGAGCTTGGTAAATAGTTGTGCCCATGTAACTCATCCAATAATTCATCCACCACTGGAATAGGGAATTTATTCTTGACTGTGTGAGCGTTGAGCTCGCGGTAATCCACACACAAGCGCCAAGAATGATCATGTTTCTTCACCAACAAAACCGGGGAAGAAAAGGGTGAATTGCTGGGCTGAATAATACCATGAGCTAACATTTGTTGACATTGCCATTCCATCTCATCTTTCTGCACATGTGGATAACGATAGGGGTGCACGACCACTAGCTCGGTGCCCATCTTCAATCGAATACGATAATCACAAACACGTATGGGTGGAAGAGCAGTTGGGTCCTTAAATAAGTCTGCGAATTGGGCCAATAGTGAGGTCAAATCTCGATCTGACTCACCAGCGGAGAGAGTCTGGATAGTGCATGGTAGCTGAGTGTGGGTGCCATGGAGTGTGAGCGGTTGATTGGCCTGTGTGAAACTCATGGTAAGGGACTGGAAATCCCATTAAATCGGACCCAACCGCTGCAACCATTTAATTCCCAAGACTAGATCAAAGCCAGTAAGTGGTATGACCAAGAAATCCGCCACAAAGGTGTGCCCCTCGATTAAAAATGAAATTGCTGAATAGAACCCCACACTGGTAACCTTGTCCTCGTTAACCACAGAGACTGAAATGTCCGAATTATGCTGAAGTGGTAAGCCCAACTGTTGTGCTACTGGTTGGTTGAGGAAATTATGGGTGCTGCCCGAGTCAACCAGTGCCAATAACATAAGATGCTTGATGGTGTTGTGGACCTACATGGTGTTTGTGATGTGCAACCCACTCATGGCGTGGAGGGAAATGGCTGGTTCCTCCACTTAAGTTTCGTCGTGCTCCTCCTGTAAGACACCCTCTTTCACTTCTAACCAAAAGAGTCCTTTGCACAGATGGCCAGCCGTATATTTCTCATCACAATTGAAACACAACCCTTGAGCTTGTCTTTGGCCCATTTTAACTTTAGTAAGACGTTTGATAAATTGTTGTGGGGGAATGGGTGGGGAAGGCTGTGAGGGCATAGATGGAGTGGTGGGCTGGCGATGGGGAGTGGAGAATTGAGATGGAACACCAGTGGGTGCTCGGCCTGGCCATGGGGGTCTCCTGCCTAGGGAGTCTTTGAAGATACACTGCTTGGTATCCAGTGTGCGTGTCAAGTTCATGACGTGGGCTAAAGAGGGGGATCCTACAATTCCACCTCGAGGCGGAGTGCCTCAACGAGTCCAACAGTAAACAAGTGGACATACTGATATGGGCCCACCAAATGACTGGCGCGAGCAAGCATTTCTTGGAACGATTTCTGGTACTGCGCTATAGTCCCGCTTTGTTTGAGATTGACCAAATATCCTAGGGGGTTGCTGCGTGCGGGAGGACCAAACCGTAGCATGCAAGAATCTTTGAAAGATTCCCAATCATACACATGGTTCTCATATTTAAACTGATGGTACCACAGACGCTTCATCGAGCATGTGGAAGGCAGCTAATTGAACCCTGTCTTTGGGCTGGGTTCTTTAGTTGGAAAAGAAATGGTCACACCTGTGTAACCAAATAAAAGTATCTAAAGACCCATCATAAGTTGGGAAGTCGAGCTTAGTGTACCTGGGTACCGTCGGGTGTGCTGGGCCTTGGGTGCCCCTGTAGGGAGGAGGTGTGTAGCGCAAATGAGGAGGTGGTGGAGGATTGTTGGCCGGCTGGGAGGTAGAACCCAGCTGCACTGTGATCCTGGCAAACGCATCCTCCATACGAGCCATCATGTGTTGGAAATTTCCCTTGAGACCGAAAATCTCCTGGTTCATGGTGTCAATCTGAGATTGCATTTTAGCATGATTTTCTTCCACATAATTTTGAATATCAACACGGGAAGAGGAATCGCCTATTGTGGTCCTGTCTGATACCACGATGTTAGGTTCTCAGGCCATGGATCGTGTCACCCGACGATCTCCTCTGGCTTCTAGATTGGATGATGAGGGAGGAAAGGATTTCGGATGCTTGGAACGACCTATGCTTGAGGAGCGTGAGCTTTTGAAGGATCTCCACCCTTAGGCCTCGTGAGAGAGAGTACCTGATCTCGTTTAGACTAAATTGGAGTAATGCTTACTATTTTCATTAATCTCACGTCCCTATATAGGGAATTAGGGAAAGACGCACATGGGCGTAAGCAAGGGCCATAAAGTTCAACCAAATTACAAGAAAACCCACTAATGAATTAAAAGTGCAAATTACACAATCTATCCTCTTCGTCGACTTGCCACTCTAGATGTTATGGAGTCCATAACATACCCAGGCTACCTTAGTGATGCCTAAACTCCTAGTTGTAGGAAAGTGAGTGCATCATGACGTATCCATTTCTGCATCTCGTTATCATATATGGCATTATATGCAACTAAGGCCTCCGGGAAAAAAAATGAAACACTAACATTGGACAACTCCATTCTCCTTAGTATCCTTTGGCCTATCTAGAGTGGGTATTCTTAAAGAAATTGTCTTTGTAGACCTTGCTCTACAAATGTCAATAACATTATACATACTATCTCATGGTGTGCCTGGATGAATGACTTTGAACAACGTATTTCGATTTTTTGTTTTCAAAGTTTGATGCCCTCATTCATGATTCTAGTATGCAAGACAAATTGTGTTCCTACAACTTGGCCCCATGACTTGATTCCCTAAATACCATTTATTCTACATGCAACATCCATCTAGTGTAACTTGGTCCAATCCCGTGTTGGTATAGGTCGTTCTTTACTTCTTCTATGGATTGATAATACCTATTACCACATTTATTTATTTGCCCATTTTCAAAAATCAGACTATTGATTGATAAACACTTTTAAGTTTTTAAGAGCCTAATCGATCAATGGATCATAACAACTACTTTTCTATCAGATAATGACTTATTGATTTGATAGACTGATTAATCAACATGTTACCATTGATCTAGAAAAGTTAAGTTGATTGATCATTGCCATTGGGGTATCAATTAATCGAGATTCCCTCTAGTTGTGCTTTACAAATATGATTGATCACTGCATTTTCATTTGACCGATCATGGTTGAAGTCCCTTACTAGTAAGGTTTTGACCGATCGATCAATATGGAGGAATGATCAACCATTCCATGTAAATTCTATTTGTCTGGACAACTATGATCTATCAACTGATGAGGGATGATCAAATATGTGTTATAGCATGAAATGGCCATGTCTTGGATGATCGATCAATCGACTATGGTTGATTGATCATGCTTTATATTTCTAGCCTTCACAGTTCTGGACGATCGATCACAGTTAGTGACTAATCATCATTCCAATGGTAGACTAAAAATGTCTATTTTATAAAGCATGAGAATTTCTCTTTAAGTGATTTAACATGTTTCTAAGTGATGTGTATGATGATTTTAAACATGTCTATATGTAATTTAAATCCCAAAACTTCAATCTCACAAATACTTAAGGAACAAGAGTTAAGAATGTTCTCTTACAAAAATGGACTGATTTTAAATGTATGTCCTTGATTCTTGAACTCGAGTCTACTTATTGTCTTCCTCCTTATGGGTGTTTCTTCAAGAGATGTTCTACAATTGTGTTTGAGGTCTTCAATTTGACTTTGATGCTTCATACCTTGAGATTCTATTGAAGGTGGAGTATTTGAAATACTTTAGATTTGCAAGTTATTAGCTCAATTAAGTTTTGTTATCATTAAAAGTAATATGGGAGTTGTTACAATATGGGACCCACCATGATGCTCGAGCTGGTGGGATCCACCATGAGGACGTGGGACACCAACAAGAGTCCTAGAGGATGTGGGACACTAAGAAGTGTCCTCACCCAAGCAAGCACGAGTTAAGGAATCAAGAAGCACAAACATAATTAAGTTAGAAGACTTGAACATCAAGTGGGACCCACAAATATTTCACGAGCTATCAACCTTATCAAGATGAGCTGGAAGATCACGAGGGACCCACTACGAGCTGGCCTTCTCCCCTATTGTCATGTGAAAAAAGCAAGAGTTCTAGTTCAACTCATATTATGCTTCTAGTAGTTTGATTTAAATAGACTTATCTTAGAGAGTTAGAGTTAGAATGTAATTAGGATTGAAAGGCTAATTGTATAAGGACTCTACCACCTCCTCTACTATAAATAGAGGTGTTGTAATTCGGAATTAATCAAGTTACTCTCTCTCTCTCTCTCTCTCCCTTTGCTTGGCACAACCTCTCTTTGCTCTTTTATTTTTTCTTCTCTCTACCCGAGAGCTCTTCTTCCCTTTTCTCTTTTTATTTCTTCTTTATCTTGCTCGGAATTATGGAAAATGGATCCTAAATCCAACATGGTATCATATCATTATATTTAGGATCCCTCGTCAAAGGAATGCTCTAGAGAAGTGATGATCAACACCACTCAAAGAAGGCTCTTTTATGAAGGAAGAACACAAGCCGAGAGATAAGTGTTCAGTTTTTTTTTATATTACTGGTTGTTGAATTTAGAAGACGATTCAAGGATGAATATGTTAATGATTTAATCTTATTATTTTGTGGATATGCATGCCTCTCTATCTAGAAGAAACTATCAAAACAATTTTATCGGTTTGGAAATTTTGTTTACCGAGACCAGTCCATAATCAGATTATTGGAATTATTTTTTTGTGGGATAAGAGTTCCCTGATATAGAAGAATTTTATTGAGCGTCTTATGAGTGGTTTTGAAAAAAAAAAATAAGAATAATAATTTAGCATTGATGCTAAATTTTCCCATACATCGAGTTAATTAAAGAAGTGCTACTTGGTGTTATTATTTAAAATTTTTATTTTTGAAGAAAGGCCTATCACGGCAGATGAAAATATGAATATCAAAGGTGATAAACTAAAAATTACCACCATACCCTTACGTAGGGTCTCAAATTTTATGAGTTGGCCCACATTGGTTCAGAGGTTTCTTATAACAAAAGACTTACTTGGTCACCTCACTACCCGAGGACCACCTGTTGATGAAGATGGTATTTTTTATATGGAATGGGTGAAGAATGATACTTTGGTATTTGGTTGGCTAATAAATAGCATGGAAGAACATGTCTCTAGTAATGTTTTTCATCTTGATACTGCTAAACAAATTTGGGAGATATGTGCTAAACTATACTCATGCCTGGATACACTACATAGACCCTATGAAATCCTCCAAAGAATGTTGAATACTAAACAAGGAGAAAATATTCATGAGTACTTGGCCCGCTTTAGAGGCTTTTTTCAAGAGTGGAAGTTAGTTCATCCCTCAACCACTGATATTTCTATCCAAGACAAACTGAAGGAAGCCTTAATTACTGTTATTTTTCTTGCAAATGTTAAACCTCATCTTGAGATTGCCAAGAGTAAACTTTGGAGTGCTTCTACTATCCCAAAGTTTGATGATGTGTGTAAAACACTACTTCGTATTCCAGACACTTCTTCCTCCACTACTGATGTATCATCCGCTATGTATTTTGATCATAGAGGATCATCATCTGACCGCGGCCGAGGCCGAGGTAGAGGTTATAGAGGGGGCAGAGGAAGAGGTAGAAGGACTGGTGCTGCAAAACAGATGATACCAAATGTACTCATTGTAGATTTTTTGGCTACTCTATAGATCAGAGCCGTTACAGGGCATGCACTTACTGTGGAAAATATGGCCATTATAAAGAAATATGCTATGAAGCAAACAAAAAGAGAGAATTGACAAGGGATAATCAAGCCTTTATAAGTGATACAAAAGAAGAACATCCCACAACAACAGTTGCACAGAAAAATATTATTGACGAAGAGTATGGGCTATTTAGAAAATGAAGACAATGTTAGGTTCTTCTCCTAGTTGCTCCGCAACTACGGCTGCCACTACCGCTTCAGGTATGCTATCTGCCTCATCTTCATCCTGGATAATTGATTCAGGAGCCTTCGAGCATCTTACAGGTAACAAAAATTTATTACATTCTTTATCTCCGAGTCTTTCACACAAGTTTGTTACCATAGCTGACGGTTCTCAAACCAAAGTCCAAGGGAAAGGTTCCACTTTTGTCACCCCATCACTTCCACTCACTGATATTCTTTTTGTTCCTACTTTTCCTTTGAACCTATTATCTGTTAGTCAACTTACAAAATATTTTAATTGCTCAGTTACCTTCTCACCTACTTCATGTGTCTTTCAGGATCTTGTAACGAAGCAGGTGATTGGTGGAGGCCATGAACAAGGAGGGCTTTACTACTTGGACGTGCCAAAAATTAATATGGTTTCTACTACTAAAAATGAGACACGTTTATGGCACAATCAGTTGGGACATCCTTCTGCACAGTCTCTTAATTATTTGTTTCCATCTCTTAAAGTCAGGTCAGAATTTCATTGTGAGGTCTGTCAATTGAGTAAACATCAAAGGAGTACATACTCTCCTCACCCAGAAGTCAAAAGTGATAGCCCATTTTCATTAATTCATACTGATGTTTAGGGGCCCTTGAGTGTCTCTAATATTTCTCAAACAAAATATTTTATTTCTTTTATTGATGATTTCACTCGCAGAACTTGGTTGTTTGTCCTTAAGGAGCATTCTGACATACCATATATTTTTAAGTCATTTCATGCTATGGTACTCACATAATTTGGTCAAAAAATAAAAATTCTCCGATCTGATAATGCCAAAGAATACATTTCCAAAGACCTTGATTTTTTTTTTGGTCAAGAAAATGGCATTATCCATCAAACATCATGCGCCTACACTCCTCAACAAAACGGTGTAGCCGAACAAAAAAATTGTCATATTCTTGACGTAGCTTGAGGTTTGTTATATGCCATGAAAGCTCCATGCTTTTATTGGCCTCACGCCATCCTTACGACTTGCTTTCTTATTAATCGTCTACCATCTATTGTTCTTGGTAATAAATCTCCCTACTCTAGATTATTACCGAATGATGATTCGTTTTCATTACCGTTGAAAGTATTTGGATGTCAATGTTTTATTCATAACTCATTACCTAGACACAATAAACTTGATCCTAAATCTATCAATTGTATTTTTTTGGGATACTCTCATACACAAAAGGGTTATGTTTGTTATAGTCATACTCTTCAACGTTCATTTGTGTCCAGGGATGTAACATTTTTTTGAAGACTCCTCATATTATTCTGATAGTTCTCCTCCTAGTCTATCCTCAGTACCAAGTTCCCCTAGACCGGTTGTGCCTCGTGATACAGAGATCATTCAACCCCCAGAGCAAGTGGCCGACACCACACCTACCGAGTTAATAGATCCACCAGAGGTAAGTTCTTCATCACCAGTTATTTTTGGTCCTCAATATGATACTCGCCCTATTGCTATATGGAAAGAACCTCGATCATGCACTCAACCTTCTACTTCTCATCCTATTTCCAATTTTGTGTCTCATCATCACCTATCACCTTTATGTTGTCACTTTCTTTCTTCTATTTCCTCCATATCTATTCCACAATCATATCAGGAGGCTCTACAACATCTAGGGTGGAAGACAGCAATGGATGAAGAAATGAAGGCACTTAATGACAATCATACATCGTCATTGGTTCCTCTTCCCACAGATAAAAAACCAGTATGTTGTAAGTGGGTTTATACTATCAAACACAATCCGGATGGGTCCATTGCATGACTAAAGGCTCGATTGGTTGCAAAAGGTTATACTCCATGATATGGAATTGATTATGAAGAAACCTTCTCTCCAGTGGCAAAAATGAACTTGGTACGTATTTTATTATCTCTGGCAGCCAATTCATCATGGCCAATATATCAACTGGATGTAAAAAAAGCATTTCTAAATGGTGATATTAAAGAAGAAATTTACATGCAACAACCACCTGGGTATGTTGTTGAGGGGGAGTCCGTATGCCGCCTTAAAAAATCTCCATATGGTCTAAAGAAATCCCCTCGGGCATGGTTTGAGAGATTTAGTCAAGCCATTAGAAGGACCGGTTTTCACAGATGCTCTGCAGATCACTCAATATTTATTGAAAATACAACGAGAGTTAAGGTGATTCTAGCTATATATGTTGATGATATTATTTTAACTGGAAGCAATTCCGAGGACATCAGAAAACAAAGGAGAAAATATGTGCAGAATTCAAGACAAAGGATCTTGGATTACTCAAATATTTCTTGGGTATTGAAGTGTTACAATCCAGACATGGGATTGTCCTATCCCAAAGGAAGTATGCTCTTGATCTACTAGAAAAAACATGAATTATGGGATACAAACCAGTAGACAGTCCTATGGATGCAAATACAAAATTATGTGGAGGCACTGGACAAGATGTAGATATTGGAAAATATCAAAGACTAGTGGCATGACTTATTTACCTGTGTATAACAAGGCCGGATATTTCATACCCAGTAAGTGTGGTAAGTCAATACATGCACAAGCCACAACTTAGTCATTGGTAATCACTTTAAAGAATACTATGATATCTGGAAGGAGCTTCTGGAAGGGGGTTTCTATATAAAAATCATGGTCACTTCAACATCGAAGGGTTCTCATATGCAGACTGGGTTGGATCCCAGATGACAGAAAATCTACTTCGGGATTTTGTACGATGGTTGGAGGAAATCTGGTTGCATGGAAAAGCAAAAAACAAAATGTAGTAGCAAGGTCAAGTGCAGAAGCAGAAGACAGAGCCATGGCACACACTGTTAGTGAACTCATATGGATAAGATCTCTTCTCACTGAGATGGGATTCTACAAAGAAGTTCCAATAGATCTATACTGTGACAATCGAGCAGTAATACACATTACATTGAATCCAGTCTTCCATGAAAGGACAAAACATATTGAAGTGGATTGCCATTTTATACGTTAAAAGTTCCAAGATGGTTTCTTATCTGAAGCATATATCATCACAAAATCAAGTTGCGGACATTCTCACCAAGCTAGTCACTCACAAGATTATGTCTACCATATGCAGCAAGTTGGGCATTTATGATGTTTTCTCACCCCCAGCTTGAGGGGGAGTGTTTCAATGTGGGACCCACCACGGTGCTCAAGCTTGTGGGACCCACCATGAGGTTGTGGGACACCAAGAAGAGTCCTACGGTATGTGGGACACCAAGAAGAGTTATCACAATAGATTAGAATTTCATTTTTCTCTTAGCCGTAATCGTCTAGTCGTTGTTTCATCCAAAGAATTTGAGCACACCAACTTCCACATGCTATGTATTCATCTTTGGTAGTGGATAGTGCAACTGAGTGTTGTTTATGGAGAACCAAGAGACCAACATATTTCCAAGTAATTGGAAACTACCACTTGTACTCTTTCTATCAAATTTTCAATCGATAAAATCAACATCCGAGTAACCAACTAGATCAATGGTTGATGAGTGAGTACCAAAGGCCTAAGTTGGGCATCCCAAGTGGATAAAGAAAATTCTTTTTTTTGCCACTAAGTGAGATTCTCTAGGATCGGATTGATTTCTAGCACATAGGCATACCGAGAATGTTGGAAGATGGGCTCAAACCCACACAACCAAGGAAGGCCCACACGTCCTAGTGTGTTAGAAGATGAGCTCAAGCCCACACGACCAAGGAAGGCCCACACATCCAAGAGAGGTGGAAGATTGGCTCAAGCCCATACAACCAAGGAAGTCCCACACGTCCAAATGTTTTAGAAGATGAGCTCAAGCCCACACGACCAAGGAAGGTCCACACATCCAAGAGAAGTGGAAGATGGGCTCAAGCCCACATACCAAGGAAGGCCCACACGATGATGGCATGATGGTAAATAAAGAGTCATCTCATAAATATGACACTAATGTAATTAATTTAAGTTTTTGGGACATAATTGCTATATTGTAATTTTACACATCTATAAATAGAGCTTCAGGGGGAGGGTTAGAACACAAGTCCATAACCTCATTCTTCCTTGTGTTTTCTCACCGACATGCCTTCTCTCCTTTTCTCCATGAGATAATCCATAGAGTCTTGAAAGTCAACATGGTATCAGAGCATTGATTTTCAGGACACATAGCTATGGTTTAAAAGATTAAAAAAACCCATTAGTTTTTTCTTTGTTCATATTGCTGCTTAGTTTTTTTGTCATTACTGGAACTCTGACTCTGTTGGTGATTTTGTTGGCGTGAGTTCCTCTGGAGCAGTCTTCTAGATCCGTAAAAATAGAAGAAGTAGTCCTCTGTAACTACGACTCCAGAGATGATCTGAGAGACTAGTTAAACATTACTTGTAATATGTGTATATAAATACTGATGTAATTTTATTGAAATGAATAAGAAATATTTTGTGAGATTACATGGTTTCAGAGTTGGATTAACCAGTTCGACAATTGCGGGAGGAAAATTCCCGTTCCGCGACGACGTAGGGAACTGGGAGGTGAGTGATCTGAAACCCCTAGTCTTCCTGCGTTGCATTGGTAGAAGGAAAGCGGGCAGACATCTTCTCCAAAGAACGATAGACTAGGCGAGAAGTCTTCATGCGACACAACCGTAGAAGGCGAGGAGAACGATAGACCAGGCAAGAAACCACAATCTGATAGGCTCACCGTAGTCAGGTCGCTCTTTGAGGCCTTGCCGAAGTCTCTTCCCATCTTGCACTATTCAGGAACCAATGTTGCGGGGACGACGATGGTTCAAATTAATTCTGCTACCTAACTTTGGGTAGAATTAATTTCCAACGACCCAACCCGACCCGACCGGACTCTACCCAAATTGAGTCAACCATGACGACTCGGATAGGACTCGGACCAAGACTCGACTCAAACTAGACTCGTGTCTTCACCCATGGCTAATATAGACTTCCAGTCTATTGAATATTCGTCTTCTTCTGCCCTTAATGAGTTGACCACGAGAATGACTAAAGCTTGGAGCAAAGCTTCAACCCCGACGTAAACCATCGATATTGTTGCACTGATTGGAATCAAGTTGGATGACACCAACTATGCACCCTGGTTACAGGTTGTTGAGATGTATATCTCAGGCAAAGGCAAACTGAGGTATTTGAATGGTGATTTCCTTCAACCTCCTCAGACGGATCCTATGTTTCGACGATGGCGCATAGACAATGCTATTGTCAAAGGATGGTTAATTAACTCCATGGATTCTTCCTGCATCTTCAAATTCATTCGATTTCCAATACCCAAGATGGTCTGGGATGCCATTGCTACAACATACTTTGATGGCAATGATACCTCTCAGTTGTGTGATCTCTGGAGACGTGTGACACATCTCAAACAGTCTGGTGGTTTTCTTGAAACATTGTACAATAATCTCCAGGGCCTCTAGCGTGAAATAGACTTCTGCCATCCAAATCTGATGGAGTACCCAACCGATATCCTATGGTATAATACCTTGATTCAAGAAGTGTTGTTATCTCTATTCTTGGATGGTCTCGATTATTGCCTAGATCATATCCAGAGTGATGTTCTACAGATACAACCTTTTCCAATAGTGGATCAAGCCTTTGTTCACGTCTGCAAGGAGGCTTTTCATCAAGCCGTGATGACGACTAGTTGTTCCGATGATTCTCCAGTAGCAGTTCTGGCATCTAAAAGCAACAAATATGGTTCGCACCCTCCGACACACTCTGGATCTATCTCTCTGCGTGGTAGCAAATCTGGTTCTACCTCCAAATCACGAGTCCCTCCAAATCATGATGGAACCAAATGCTCTTACTGTGGAAATGCGAAGCATACCCGTGAGAACTGTTTCAAGCTACACAGGTATCCTGATTGGTGGCATGAACTCTAGGCTAGAAAGTCTCAGGATTCAAGTGAGAATACTTAAGGCACGGGAAAGGCTACAATGGCTGCAGCAGAGCCACATCTTTCACTTATTCCAACCAACAATTCAAATTCTACTTCATGTAATGTTCTCCTTGGATCTATTAGAGAAGCTGACGACAATACTTGGATACTAGATTCGGGATCAACAGGCCATATGACATTTGATGTGAAGGATTTTTCTCAAACCTCTCCTCCCCAACGGACTAGCATTTCCAATGCTAATGGAGTTATCTCTCCAATAACAGGGGCGGGAACAGTGATATTATCACCAGCCCTACCATAATCTAATACACTACTCGTGCCCTCTCTTTCTCATAAATTATTATCAGTGAGTAAAGTAACTAACGAGCTGAATTGTGTTGTTCTGATTTACCCTATATTTTGTCTTATTTTGGATATTCTCACCAAGGAAATCATTGGGCGTGGTACTAAGAGGAGGGGGCTTTATTACATGGAAGATTTTAGCATAGGCCATGCTTATCACATGCGGCACCTGAGCGACCTCAAAGTGGAATAGGTTTTGCCGTGGCATTGTTGGTTAGGCCATCCTTCATTAGGGTATTTGAAACATATGTTTCCTGATCTATTTTTGAATTTGTCAGTTTTGGATTTTAAGTGTGAGACTTGCATTATAGCTAAAAGTCATCGAGTCAATTATCCGTTAAGTGAATAAGAGTGATGATCCTTTCGCTTTAATTCACTCTGATGTGTGGGGCCCTTCCCCAAAAGATGCTAGGTTTGGTGTCCGTTGGTTTGTCATATTTGTTTATGATTGCACACGAATGACTTGGCTTTAATTTTTAATACACAAGGATGAGGTATTTCATACTTTTCAATCCTTTCATGAGATGATCCAAACTCAGTTCTTTGCCAACATTCGAATTCTTCGATTTGATAATGGTGGAGAATATGTGAATCATCAGTTCCGTGATTATTTCCAACACCATGGATTGATTCACGAAAAATCATGCCCCCCAAACTCCTCAACAGAATGGTATTGCAAAGAGGAAAAATGGCCACATTCTTGAAACATCTCGGGCTCTTTTACTTGGGGCCCAAGTGACTAGCCATCATTGGCCTGATGTTGTTACTACGACCGTCCACCTCATTAATTATATGCCTTAAAAAATTCTTGAGTTTCAGACCCCCCTACAAGTCCTATCAAACTATATTTCATTAACCTCAGTGCTGATGCTCCCCCCTCCAATTTTTGGGTGTGTTGTGTTCGTTAATCTCCACAAAAACCAGTGTTTGAAACTTCATTCGTGTGTCATTCGGTGTATGTTTTTGGGATATGTGGTCCATAAAAAAAGGGTATTGCTGCTACGATCCAACTACTCAGCGCACATATGGATATCATGTTTCTTGAATCTGAATCTTTCTACTCATCTGCTACATCAAATTCCTATCTTTAGGGGGAGACATGAGAAGAAGAGATAAATTGGATGACATTTGATTAGTTCATGCACACTGATATAGCGACCACTATGGAATCAATTCCAGAGAAGATATCCTCAGAATTTGATGATGAAGCAGTACCTCTCTTCTCCTCAGTATCCAACGACCCATCTCCTTAAAATATCATTGAAGTAAGTGATCCTATCTATAGAATTTAGGATCTCATGAAAGGAACTTTAGATCAACAAGAAAGAAGAAGAAGAAGAAGAGAGAAGGAGAAGAGAAGAAGAAGAATGTGGAAGAAGAGAGTTTGGATTAAGGGAGAAGAGGGTTGCGTCAAAAAGAAAAATGAGGGTTGGACGAATTTGTGGAAAGAGAGGAGAGTGCTTCAATGCCCTACCTCTTAGCCAATGCCTTTATTTATAGTTTTACAATACCCTTAGGGCTACAACTTGATAAAACAAAAGACATAAAAGGAACACATATTTACACTTCTATGCCATCTTTATGGAAAGTACCATATTTTACACATATGTCACTCCTTTGACGTGTGGGCTTCTTGTCTTGAGCACGTGGGCTTGAGCCCATCTTCCAACACTCCCCCTCAAACTGGAGGAGAAAAGACATCATAAATACCCAGCTTGCCACATATAAACGATAGGATTTTAGATGTAACGGGTTTAGTGAGAATATCAGCTACTTGCTCTTGAGATGACACATGTTTGAGAGAGATTATTCTTGCTTGAAACTTCTCCCGTATAAAATGATAATCCACCTCAATATGTTTAGTTCTTTCATGAAAAACTGGATTTGAAGTGATATGAATAGCTGCTTGATTATCACAATGCACATTCATGGACCCCTTTTTATAAAAACCTAGTTCGGTAAGAAGGGTCCTAATCCATAAAACTTCACTAACGGTATGGGCCATAGCTCTGTATTCTGCTTCGGCGCTAGATCTTGCAACCATATTTTGCTTCTTACGTTTCCATGTAACCAAGTTTCCCCAACCAGAGTACAATATCCTGATGTAGATTTTCTATCATCAGGAGATCCAGCCCAATCTGCATCTGAGAAGCCTTCTATATTGAAGTGCCCATGTTTTTTATACAGCAATCCTCTTCCTGGAGCTCCTTTTAGATAACGTAATATTCTCTCTAAAGCCTGCCAGTGGGTAATTTGTGGTTTGTGCATGAATTGACTCACCACACTTACAACATATGATATGTCTGGCCTAGTTACCGTGAGATAAATCAGTTTTCCCATGAGTCTTTGATATTTTCCAATATCAATATCTTCTTCATTTGTGGCACATAATTTTACATTTGTATCCATAGGTGTGTCAACTGGTCTACAACCCTTCATTCCTATTTCTTCAAGGAGATCCAAGACATGTTTCCTTTCAGACAATATTATCCCACGTTTGGATTGAAGAACTTCTATACCCAAAAAATATTTAAGCATACCAAGGTCTTTAGTCTTGAATTCCTGACATATCATTTGTTTCACCTCTTGTATACTCAAAGCATTATCACCGGTTAAGATAATATCATCCACGTATACGGCCAATAATATTTTCCCTTTGACCGTATCTTTATAATATACGGAATGATCAACTGAGCACCGATGAAAACCAAACCGTAGGAGTGTTTGACTAAATTTATCAAACCAAGCCCGAGGGGACTGCTTAAGCCCATATAAAGACTTTTTTAACCGGCATACTGACTCCCCCTCAACCACTTAACCAGGTGGTTGAGCCATATAAATTTCCTCACTGATATCACCATTTAAAAAAGCATTTTTAACATCCAACTGATAGACGGGCCATGAGGAGTTAGCAGCAATAGATAAGATGATGCGTACCAAATTCAATTTTACAACAAGAGAGAAGGTCTCCTCATAATCTATCCCATAGTACTGTGTATAGCCCTTAGCAACCAATCGAGCTTTAAGACGAGCAACCGATCCATCCGGATTATGTTTCACCGAAAAAACCCATCGACAACCAACCGGTCTTTTACCTTTCGGGAGTGATGTTAAGTACCAGGTTTGGTTTTCATTTAAGGCGTGCATTTCTTCATCCATAGTCGATTTCCATCCTAGATGTCTCAGGGCCTCCTGACACGACTGTGGAACGGAAGTAGAAGAAAGGGACACAAGAAACTGAAAACACTCGGAAGACAAGTGATGGTGAGACATAAAATTTGAGATAGGATGCGAAGTAGTACAGGAGCGACGTTCTTTTCTTAAAGCAATAGGCCAAGTATCAAATTCAGGCCCATATATAGAAGGAGAAGGACTTACCTCAGGTGGATCTGACAACTCCACAGGTGAAGGTACGGCCGGTGCATCAGGGGATGGATCCACTTCAAGATTGAATGGCACAAGCGGACAAGGAGTAGTAGAAGGACAAGTCCATCCTGGAGGAGCATCATGGGAGGAGTAGAAGGGAGTGTCCTCAAAGAAAGTCACATCCCTAGAGATAAACATCCTCCGAAGGGTAGGATTATAACAGACATAACCTTTCTGGGTGCGAGAGTATCCCAAAAAAATGCACTTCATAGACCGAGGATCAAGTTTATTTTTATGTGGATATGTAACATGAACAAAACACGTACATCCAAACACTTTCAAAGGAAGAGAAAAAGGATCTTCACCATTAAATAACACAGAGTAAGGAGTTTTATGATGAAGGACTGATGAAGGTAACCTATTAATGAGAAAGCATGTTGTAAGTATAGCATGAGGCCAATAAAAATAGGGTACCTTCATGGAGTAGAGGAGGCCCCGAGCAACTTCAAGAAGATGACGATTCTTCCTTTCAGCAACACCATTTGTTGAGGAGTATAGGCACATGATGTTTGATGAATAAGCCCATTACTCTCACAAAATGATTTGAAGTCATGAGACATGTATTCCTTAGCATTATAATATCTAAGGGTTTGAATTTTCTTCCCAAATTGTGTCAAGACCATAACATGAAAATTTTTAAACAAAGGAAGAATTTTGGAACGCTCTTTAAATAGAAATAACCAAGTCACTCGAGTAAAATCATCAATAAAAATAACAAAATATTTAACTTGAGAAATATTTGAGACACATAAAGGGCCCCATACATCAGAATGTATTAGCTCAAATGGAGCAGTATTTGTAGTTGTAAGACGAGGAGAATATGTACTCCTGACATGTTTACTTAATTGACAAACCTCACAACTGATATTAGAAAGTCCTTTTAAAGATGGAACCAAAGAACGAAGTGAAGGGGTAGATGGATGACCAAGTCGGTTGTGCCAAAGTTGGGCCTTAGATGTAGTGGACGATAATGCAGCTAATGGTGGAAGAGTGAAGTAGTACAAACCCCCCTTTTCATGGCCGCCACCAATCACCCGCTTCGTAGTGAGATCCTGAAAGACACAAGAAGATGGTGAGAAGGTGATAGAGCAATTTATTTGTTTGGTCAATTGGCTAACCGAGAGAAAATTTAAAGGAAATTGAGGAACAAACAAAACATCTTGAAAGGGAATAGATGAAGTAAGAGAGGAGGAACCTTTGCTAAGGACCTTGGTTTGGGTACCATCAGCAATAGTAACGAATTTATGAGGATAACAAGGAGATAAGGACTACAACAAGTGTTTGTTACCTGATAGATGTTCGGAGGCCCCGGAGTCGATGATCCAAGAGGAAGAGGAAGAAGAGGAAGAAAGCATACCTGAGGCAATAGTTGTGGCAGCAGTAGATGATGAGGGAATAGATGATTCCATGAAGGACTTCATTTTCTGAAATGCAGCATAGTCCTCAACCGTAAGAGTCACATTTTTGGATGATGATTCAGCCTTATCTTCATTTTTCTCAGAATTAACTGAGACTGGGTTAGCTGTGGCCCAATCAGGCTTGGCATGAAGTTTCCAGCATGATGCCACAAGGTGGTTCTGACGGCCACAATAAGTACAAAGTTGAGGCTCAGTACGAAAAGAATTCTGACCCATTCTACCACCTCTATTTTCAGCCCATCTCATAGTTCGACCCCCTCTCATATTTCTGCCCCGTCCACGGGATGAGGAAGATGTTCCCCGATTGCCAGAGAACATCACCGATGGAGCATCAATAGGAGAAGGAGGGGATGGATCCGGTATCCTAAGTAATGTAGCACTAATATCATCGAAGGATGGAAGAGCAGAAGAACTTAGAAGTTGAGTTTTGGCCACCTCAAGGTATGGTTTAATATTCGATAAGCAAATGGCTGCTGCCAAAGCTTCTCTTTGTCGTTCTTGAATGGCAATATCAGTGGAATATGGCTGAGCTAGTTTCCATTCTTGAAGAAGACCGCGAAACCATGCCAAAAATTCGTGAATATTATCTCCATGTTTCGTATGCAGCATGTTTTGTAAGACATCATATATTTTTTGTAATGAAGCAGTGCTTGAGTAAAGCTTGGCACAAGTGTCCCATATGTTCTTGGCGGTTTCCAAGTGGACCACATTGTTGGCCACCTGCTCTTCCATGCTATTAATGAGCCAACTTATCACCATGTTATCATCCTTAACCCACTTGTGGTAGGACGCATCTTCATCATCAATCGGAGGAGGAAAGTTAACAACGTGGCTCAAAAGGTCACAAGTAATAAGAACCCTCCGAACTGATTGTGACCAGCTCATGTAATAGGAGAGACCTCTAAGTGGAATTGTAGTAATACGGAGTATATCACTCTTATTACTATTGTATCCAATCTCCATGATGAGGCAAGTAAAATATGGAGGTCAAGGGAAAAGGCCTTCTTCAAAGAACAATTACTCTATGTAATTTGAAGAACCCGTAGACCAAATCAATCACCAACAAAAGAGAGAACAAGAACCAATTTCTTTCACAAGGGCAAGCACCAAATTATCAACAAATTTATGCCTTTAGAAAGTGATAATAACATCCAACCATCACTCAACTTCTCTTGTATTCATAAGAACAAAGAGAAGAAAGTAGATACAACCGATTAGGCCTTAATCCAAACTCCAACACAAATGAGCAATAGACAAAAATTTAGAGAAGATTAAACCAAGACACTTGGAAGAGATTTATCTTCAACTAATGGGAAACTTCAACGTAAGAAAAAATTCAATTGTTGAAGTTAAAAAAAAAGGGAACTACAAAGGGTAAATGGTTGTTAGCATTTCATCAAACATGTAATGGGCATCCAATAACACAACACAAACCCATGAGCAACCTAAAGTAGGAGAAGATACAGCAACATGTGCTGGAATTTTACCTCAAATGAGATGGATCCAAATTACATAAAGGTAATTGAATTTCACCCATCAATCTTAATAAGATGCAAACAACAAATGATCTTGATCACTCTTGTAATTGATTTACAAGGAGTCAAGATTGTAACATCAATTTAGTCATAAAAATAAATCTTTACAACATATAAAGATTTATCTTGATTTGATGTGACTCAAAATTCAAGAAGTAAAGAAAAACATTAAAAAGGAGTATGTAAATAAGAAAAGGAAACAAAAAAAAACGTAAATAAGAAGATAATGAACTTATCTCTTTATGACTGAACTCCTTTCACAACTTCTTGAACAGATTTCATAATAACTCCATGAAGAGATCCTAAACTCCTTGCTCTGATACCATGTAGAATTTAGGATCTCATGAAAGGAACTTTAGATCAACAAAAAAGAAGAAGAAAAAGAAAAGAGAAGGAGAAGAGAAGAAGAAGAACGTGGAAGAAGAGAGTTTGGATTAAGGGAGAAGAGGGTTGCGTCAAAAAGAAAAATGAGGGCTGGACGAATTTGTCGAAAGAGAAGAGAGTGCTTCAATGCCCTACCTCTTAAACAATGCCTTTATTTATAGTTTTACAATACCCTTAGGGCTACAACTTGATAAAACAAAAGACATAAAAGGAACACATATTTACACTTCTATGCCATATTTATGGAAAGTACCATATTTTACACATATGCCACTCCTTTGACGTGTGGGCTTCTTGTCTTGAGCTCGTGGGCTTGAGCCCATCTTCCAACACTCCCCCCCAAACTGGAGGAGAAAAGACATCATAAATACCCAGCTTGCCACATATAAACGATAGGATTTTAGATGTAACGGGTTTAGTGAGAATATCAACTACTTGCTCTTGAGATGACACATGTTTGAGAGAGATTATTCCTGCTTGAAACTTCTCCCGTATAAAATGACAATCCACCTCAATATGTTTAGTTCTTTCATGAAAAACTGGATTTGAAGTGATACGAATAGCTGTTTGATTATCACAATGCAAATTCATGGACCCCTTTTTATAAAAACCTAGTTCGGTAAGAAGGGTCCTAATCCATAAAAGTTCACTAACGGTATGGGCCATAGCTCTGTATTCTGCTCAAGAGAGAAGTTCATAACCTAAACTTCTTATCTTAGAGAGTTCTAGTTCGAATGTTATTAGGAGTCCTAAGATTACTTGTACATGGACTCTATCACCTTCTTAGCTATAAATAGAGGTGATTGTAACTCAAAAATTAATCAAGCAAGCCTCTTAGTTTATCTTATCTTGTGTGAAGCTCTCTCTCTCTACACCGCTTTTATGTTTTATTCTTCTCTCTCAACCCGAGAGTGTTTCTTGTTTTTCTCCATCTATTTCTCTCTCCCCTTGCTCGAGGTATTATTCATGGGGTCCTAAATTCAACATGGTATCAGAGCTACTAATTTAGGATCCCCATATGCTCTTTGAAGATATGATTAAAATTTGCTAATAGAAGGCTCCTTATGAAGCAAGATTGAAGCTCATAAGATAAGTATTTATTTATGATATTATTGATTTTATGCTACTGGTTTTAGGTATTAGGAGGTGGTTTAGAGAGGTCCTTATATATGTTTTCGTCTTATGAGATTATGAAAATATATGCATCTCGGATTATCTTTGATTAGAAGAAATTATCAAGGTAGTTTTTTGTCAGTTTGCACAATACTTCAACCGAGACCAGTGCATATTTTTTTTTATTACTTTGTGGGAACAAGTTTCCTGGATAAAAAGGATGATTTTGAACCTTTTATGAGTCATTGTCCATTAAAATTAATTACTTAGCTTTTATGCTAAGCACCTCCATTAACCAAGTTGGTTAAAGCCTTCCACTTGGTCATATTTTGATTACTCGATTGGATAACTATTTTACAAATCGATTTGCCTACTATGGCTGAAGATAATATGAGTGACAAGAGTAACATATTCAGAATCACCACTGTACCGTTACGGAGGTATCAAATTTTATGAATTGGTCCACATCGATTCGTCGGTTTCTTATCACTAAGGACCTAGTTGGTCATATTACCAACCGTGGACCACATATTGATGAAGATGATATATTCTATACCAAATAGTTAAAGGAGGATGCATTGGTTATTAGTTGGCCTATCAAAAGTATGGAAGAACATGTTTCCAATAATGTCATTCAACTAGAGATTGTTAAACAAATTTGGGAGACATGCTCCAAGTTGTATTCAAGCTCCGACAACTTACAAAGGCCATATGATATTTTACAACAAATGTTTAATACCAAACAAGGAGATAATATACATGAATATTTAGCCTACTTTTGAGTCTTTCTTCAAGAATGGAAGTTTGCCCAGCCAACCACTACAAATATCTCTATCCAAGATAAACAGAAAGAGGCCTTGATAACTGCCTTATGCTCTTCCGTGGTTCCCACTTTTGATGATGTATGTGCTACACTTCTTCGTATTTCAGACGTTTCTCCCTTTACTACTGAAATACCATCCTCTATGTACTCTGGACATAGGGGAGCGTCATCTGATCACGGCCAAGGCCGAGGCAGATTTTATAGAGGAGGAAGAGGAAGAGGTGGAAGGACTGGTTTTGATGGAACAGATGGGAAGGAATGCACCTATTGTAAGGGATATGGCAACACTAGAGACATGATTTCTCCTGAAGGAATGCTCTATATGGGGTAGATTGGGCCACTCTCGAGAAAGATGTTATAAGGCCAATGAGAATAAGGATAACCAAGCCTTAGTAAGTGATATGAAAGTGGAGTAGTCTACCACAACAACTGCAAATAATACATTTACTGATGAAGACTATGAACTATTCCAAAAAATGAAGACCATGATGGGGTCCTCCCCAAGTACTTCTTCACCAACCGCTGCCACCATTGCTTCAGGTATGCTTTCTGCCTCCACTTCATCCTGGATAATTGACTTAGGAGCCTCCGAGCATCTTACAGGTAACATGCATCTACTATACTCAGTTTCTACATGTCTTTCACATAAATTTGTTACCATTGCAAACGGTTCACAAACTAAAGTTCAAGGAAAATGATCCACTTCTGTTACACCATCACTTTCGCTCACTGATATCCTTTTCGTTACTTGGATCTTTTATTGGTTAGTCAGCTCACCAAATATTTTAATTGCTCTATCACTTTCTCCCCCACGTCATGTGTGTTTCAGGATCTTACAACGAAGTGGGTGATTGGCGGAGGCTGTGAATAAGGGGGGCTCTACTACTTGGATGTGCCACAAATAAATACTGCATCCACCTGTGACACTGAAACCAAGTTATGGCACAACCGGTTGGGATATCCATCCGCCCAATCTCTTCATCATATTTTTCCTAAAGCCAAGTCGGACCTTCATTGTGAAGCATGTCAAATGATTAAACATCAGACGTCTACATACTCACCTCATCCAGAAATTAAAAGTATCTCTCCTTTTTTATTAATTCATACTGATGTATGGAGGCCCTTGATTGTCTCCAACATTTCTTGAGTGAAATATTTTTTAAAATTTTTTGATGATTTTACTCGTACCACTTGGTTATTTTTGTTAAAAGAGTGTTCTGAAATACCATTGATATTTAAATCTTTTCATGCAATGGTACTCTCTCAGTTTGGGCAAAAAATTAAAGTCCTTTGGTTGGATGCCAATGAATACACATGCAAAGATCTTGACTCATTTTGTCAAGAAAATAGCATTATTCATTTGACATCATGTGCCTACACCCCTCAAAAAATGGTGTAGCCGAACAGAAGAACCACCATATTCTTGAGGTAGCTTGTAGATTACTATATGCCATGAAAGTTCCATACTTTTATTGGCCGCATGCAGTCTTTACCACATGTTTTCTTATAAACCAGTTACCCTCTTTCGTTCTTGGAAAAAATCTCCCTACTCTCCATTATTACTTGATGATGATCCTTTTTCATTGCCCTTGAGAGTCTTCGGCTATCAATGTTTTGTCCATATTTCCTCCCCAAGACACAGTAAACTTGATCCATAATCTATCAAGTGTATCTTCTTAGGATACTCTCATACACAAAAGGTTTAGGTTTGCTATAATTCCACTCTTCAGCGTTTACTTGTGTCTAGGGATGTCACATTCTTTGAAGACTCTCCATATTATTCTGATAATGTTCCTCCAGGTTTATCTTTCGTACTAGGTCTTCCTCGACTGGTTGTGCCCCATGCTACAAAAACAACTCAGCCCCAAGAAACACTGGCTGACACTACACCTACTAAGTTTTCGGATCCTACCGAGGTAAGTCCATCTTCTCCAGTTATTTTTGGCCCACAATATGATACTCGTCCTATTGCAATTAGGAAAGAGCCCAGATCATGTACCATGCTCTCCACGTCTCATCCCATAACAAACTTTGTGTCTCATCATCGTCTATCCCCTATTTGTTGTCAATTTTTGTCCGCTATTTCCTCCATACTTGTCCCATAGTCCTATCAGGAGGCTCTCAAACATCCAGAGTGGAAGGTGGCTATGGATGAAGAAATGCAGGCCCTTTATGAAAATCAGACATGGACTCTACTCCCACTTCCATTAGATAAGAAACATGTCGGTTACAAATAGGTGTTTACTGTGAAACACAATCTGTATGGGTCCGTAGCTCGGTTGAAAGCTCGTCTTGTTGCTAAAGGTGATACACAATGTTATGGCATTGATTATGAAGAAACCTTATCTCCAATGGCCAAATTGAATTCGGTACGTATGTTATTATTTCTGGCAGCTAACTCTTCCTGGTAGGCATACCAACTTGATGTCAAAAATGTTTTTATAAATGGGGATATCAAGGAGGAAATTTATATGCAGAAACCACCTAGGTATGTGGTTGAGGGGGAGTCCTTATGTCGATTACAGAAATCTCTTTATGGTCTCAAATAGTCTCCTCGTGCATGGTTTGAAAATTTTAGCCAAGCACTCATATGGGCCAGATTTCACAAATGCTCTGGAGATCACTCCATATTTATTAAAGATACACTAAAGGGCAAGGTGATTCTACTCGTATATGTTGATGATATTATTATAACCGGCAGAAGACAAAAGCACGGATATGTGTTGAATTCAAGATAAAGGATCTCAAACTGCTCAAATATTTTTCTGGCATTGAAGTACTACAATCTAGACATGGAATCATATAATCTCAAAGAAGTACGTCCTTGACCTACTGGAGGAGACCGGAATGCTGGGATGCAGACCAGCTAAAACTCCCATGGACTCAAACTCAAATTTATGTGCAGGTACCGAAGAAGAGGTAGATGTCGGCAAATATCAAAGATTGGTGGGAAGACTCATTTACCTCTGCGTAATGAGGCAAGATATTTCATATGCAGTCAATGTGGTAAGTCAATATATGCACAATCCACAACTCAGTCATTGGGAAGCACTAGAATGGATATTACTATATCTCAAAGGAGCACCAGGAAGAGGCCTTATCTATAAAAATCATGGACACTTCAACATCAAAGGTTTTTTAGATGCACACTGGGCCGGATCTCCAAATGACAAAAAATCTATTTTACGATATTGTACTATGGTTGGAGGAAACTTGGTTACATGGAGGAGGAAGAAACAGAATGTAGTTGCATGATCTAGTGCAGAAGCAAAGTACAGAGCCATGGCATACACAGTCAGTGAATTCCTATGGTCCTTACTGAATTGGGATTTTACAAAGAAGCTCCTATGAACCTATATTGTAATAATCAGGCTGCAATACACATCACATCGAATCCAGTATTCCATGAGAGAACAAATCATATAAAAATAGACTGCCACTTCATACGAAAAAAATTCATTGCATGTATCTTATCTCTTAAGAATGTATCTTCATAGAGCCAGGTTGCAGACATTCTCACCAAACCAGTCACTCATAAAACTTTGTCCACCATCTGCAGCACTCCTATGAACCTATATTGCGATAGTTAGGCTGCAATACACATCACATCGAATCTAGTCTTTCATGAGAGAACAAAGCATATAGAAATAGACAGCCACTTCATACGAAAAAAATTCACTGCAAGTATCTTATCTCTTAAGCATGTATCTTCATAGAGCCAGGTTGCAGACATTCTCACCAAACCAGTCACTCATAAAACTTTGTCCACCATCTACAGCACTCTGGGCATCTACGATGTTTTCTCACCCCAACTTGAGGGGGAATGTTACAATGTGGGACCCACCATGGCTACACGAGCTGGTGGGTCCCACCATGAGGTCGAGAGAAGTCAACAAGGGCCCTCATACAAGTTGGCTCGAGCTAGGAGATAAGGAACATGAGCTGGAATTAAATAGAAGATTTGAAGATCAAGTGGGATCCACAAAGATACCATGAGCTGGTATATCTATCAATATGAATTGGAAGATCATGTGGGATCCACAAAGATAATAGCTTTCTATCTCGGTTCACATGCTTAAAGAAGAGTTAGAAGTTGAGTTAAATTAGTCTCTTAAATAGATAATGTAATCTTATCATGATAAGCTTATCATAGAGAGTTCTAGTTGGAATGTAATTAAGATTCCTAAGATTACTTTTACATGGACTCTATCACCTCCTCAACTATAAATAGAGGTGATTGTAACTCAAAAATTAATCAAGCAAGCCTTTCAGTTTCTCTTCTCTCGTTTGAAGCTCTCTCTCTCCAAACCTCTTTTATTTTTTCTTCTTCTCTCTCAACCCGAGAGTCTTTCTTGTTTTTCTCCTTTTCTTTCTCTCTCCCCTTGCTCGAGGTATTATTCATGGGGTCCTAAATTCAACAGTAGCAAAAGGATATACTATTGTTACACTATTCTTAAAACATCAATGAGGTAAAATAACAACTTTGATAGTGTATGTAGATGATATGATCATTACAGGAGATGATCCAGAAGAAATAGCAAGACTTCAAGAGCAATTGGCAATAGAATTTGGGATGAAAAATCTGGGAGGACTCAAAAAATTTCTTGGAATAGAAGTTGCTAGGTCCAATTAAGGCATATACCTTTCCCAATGAAAATATATCCTGGATCTATGATCAGAAGTTGGACAACAGGAGTGTAAACCTGCAGATATCCCAATAATCCCAAATCGCAAACTTGGAGAATACCCAGACCAATTACCTAAAGACAAAGGAAGATACTAGAGGTTGGTTGGGAAAATTATTTATCTCTCCTATACACGACCTGATATCACCTATGCAATAAGTGTAGTAAGCCAATTCATGCATTGTCCTAGTGAATATCATATGAATGCAGTGAATCAAATTCTTCGATACCTAAAATCCTCCCCTGGGAAAGGACTTATGTTCTCAAGAAACCATCACTTAAGGGTTGAAGGTTATATAGATGCTGATTGGATAGGGAATATTTTAGATAGAAGACCCATTTCAGGCTATTTTATGTTTGTTGGAGGAAACCTAGTTACTTGGAGAAGTAAGAAACAAAAGGTAGTAGTGTTGTCAAGTGTTGAAGCTGAGTTTCGTGGGATGGCTAAGGGTCTTTGTGAGCTTCTTAGGCTTCGGAGATTATCGACCGAAATTGGCTTTGGCTCGAACTGTGAGATAAACTTATTCAGCGATAATAAGGTGGCAATTGATATTTTACATAACCTGGTTCAGCATGATCAAACTAAACATGAGGAAGTAGATCGACACTTCATCAAGAAAAAACTTGAGGCAAAGATAACTAAATTTTCATTTGTTAAATCTGAAGACCAGTTGGCAGACATACTTACAAAAGTAGTATGCAGTAAGGACTTCTACAACTCACTTGGCAAGTTGGGCATCAAAGATCTATATGCACCAACTTGAGGGGGACTGTTGGAGTGAGTTCCTCCAAAGGAGGATATCTTCCTCTAGAGCGGTCTTCCAGATCCGTAAAAATAGAGGAAGAAGTCCTCTGTAACTATGGCTCTGAAGATGATCTGAGAGACTAGTTAAACATTACCTGTAATATGTGTATATAAATATCGATGTAATTGTATTGAAATAAATAAGAAAGATTTTATGAGTTTATAGATTTTTCATAGTGTTCCTGTTGTTGCTGGAACATATTATTGATCTAGGATTGTCTAGTGAGTCCAACTTGTATACCAATAGCCAAGAGGTGTTGGACTAGATCAAAAGCCAAAGTTGAGGACGTGGATGGAACATCATAATGGATAGACATTTGTGCATCCAAATCTACTGAAATCAATAATTCTCTCTCTTCCGCTTGTACACCTAGTCTGACAAATTGCTTAGCGCCAGCCGGCAAGTGTTGTTCCCCTAAATGCGTATCCAAGGTGGTAGGAAGGATGCCTCCTGCTTGGATGATTTGAGCAGCTCGTTCGCCTCCAAAACTGAGTCTGATACTACACCATCTACACATTCAACCTCAGTGCCATCTTCTAAACCCACTTGGGATCCTCCTCCAAGAAGGGGGTCATCCCACTGGGGTCTATAGATGTCCACATGAGCGAGTCATGGCCGAGCCCAAAGACCAAGAAGTTGCAAGGTGCGGTGCATTGGAGAACATTGTATGAAACTCGAATCTCAGCCAGACTCTACTGTGGGACAACCTTGGAGGTGGCATGATGGAGGATCACCTACAGTTGTATAGGCTCTGCGGTGGTGTCAGTTAGCCGGAGAATCCCAACATTTAGGCCGTAGAGAAAGGATCTATCAGCAAACCTGTTGAAGTTGGAGCGCCAGCCATGATAGTGGCGATAGCGAGAGAATAATTCTGATTTTCTGTGGTTGGGCGCCTCCGGTCTATGAAACAGAGTCAGAAGTTGACTCTGCTGAAATCAATGCCATATAATCTTCCTTAAGCAGACCAGCTTGCCAATTAAAGAAACAATGACTCATTCCAGACTGGCTTCTTTAGCTAGACCGTATCTCTTTTAGCTCGCTAATTGACCTCCTTCATCAATGCTTCCTTTCTGCTAGTTAACGTCGGATTTACCATAATTCTTGTTGGAGACTCTACTCTGCCTGATTTTCATCCCAAGCAGAAGTTTTTCATTACCTCTTTATTCTTGGATACTATTTTTCGGAAAGTCTCGTGGCTGTATCGCTACTGTGTTGTTGCCATTTCTGCACGATGAATCAGTCTCCTACTCCGTTGCTAATTCTGGAAACTGGGTGAGCTTTGTGTTGAAACCAGTGCGCTAAAAGACTCGAACCTGTTAGGAAAGCAACCGCATGAATCTTATACAAGGACTGGCCCGATCGATACAAATATTTCAACACTCCCCCGCATGGGAAAACCCATGAACAAACTCGCCGGAAAAACCCGGGACAAATTCACCAAAAATACCTGGGACAAAATTTGGTGGGAGCGGGACTCGAACACAGAACCAACCTGCTCTTATACCATGTTGAAACCATTGCGCTAAAAGGCTCGAACCTGTTAGGAAAGCAACCGCACGGATCTTATACAAGGACTGGCCCAGTCGATATAAACAAATATTCCAACACTTTGTTTACATTGTTGTTTCCGTCTTTCTGAGATCTTCGTTGGATTATTTTCTCCACTGCAGAAATAGGTTTTTATCAAAAATATATTTGATCTTGCTACTGTGTCTTTTTTCAAAAAATTCTCTGGCTCATCGCCAACTTGGTTGCTCCATGGAGAAGGCACCTCTATTGTTATCTACAGAGTATTGGTTTAATCTATAGAAAACCATACTAGTTTTAATCTGCCAGGTTAACCCTATGGGAGGGCGACCAGACTGATTCTGTTCTGCTCGGGTTAGCTCAGCAAGTTAGAACAACTCGGACCAGAGTCAACTCATTATGAGTCAACTCGGATCTAGGTCAACCAGACTTGGCCCACTTGCTCTCTACCTTTGCTATCAGGGTCTGGGTCCCAAGTTATATACCAATTCGACTATATTCGTTTGATACTTGACTCAGCTCGACTCTATCCCTTGGCTCTGACTTCATTATTATCTTGGATTTTTTTTGCAGTTTATTACTCAATTCCTTATTCAACAATGGACTCTCTATGGATTATTTCATGTGTCCTTATTAAGGATTTTCAGTATTTGGTACGTGTTATTGGGGCCTAGGTCCATTTTCGTTGTTGTTTTCTTGTGTCTTTGACTAAGACATTATTATGGAAGGACTTCTCGGTTGCTAACTCCTGTCAGCATTGGTTATTTTGATGAAGAAAATAAAGCACATGGTGGCCCCAACGTATTATCTTCCGGTCATTCTCCGTTACCTCTTATTATTTGTTGAAATCATTTATAAGCAATGCTTATAGACCCACTACCTATAGAGGATAGAAGTGTACCCAACATCCAACGTGAGTCAAGTCTATTATTCACCCAAGAAGTGTTTGTTAAGCTACCCTTAGAAATTGTATAGACTCTTTGTGCCCCATAATTGGGCTACTTTTCTCCTTTGAAATTGAGCGAAGAGTATTTCAGACTATGACCATTTGACTGGAGTATGGAGTTTTGTCATACGGCTAGGAGTGTTTTTTCTTCACTTATATTTTGCCAACTGGGTATCTTGGTAAAGAACAAAGAGATCACATCACCAGCTTGAGGGGGAATGTTGGAAGATATGTTGAACTACCATTTTATTCGGCTAGATCCTATACACCATTTGTAGCAAGCTGGGTATTTATGATGTTCTCTCACTGCCAGCTTGAGGGGGAGTGTTGGAAGATGGGGTCAAGCCCACATGACCAAGGAAGACCAGAACGTCCAAGTGTGTTAGAAGATGGACTCAAGCCCACACGACCAAGGAAGGCTCACACAGTGATGGCATGATGCTAAATAAAGAGTCATCTCATAAAGATGACACTGATATAATTAGTTTAAGTTTCAGGGGTATAATTATAATATTTTAGTTTTACTCATCTTTAAATAGAGCTTTAAGGGGAGGATTAGGACACAAGCCCATAATCTCATTCTTCCTCCTGTTTTCTCCCCAATGTTAAGTTGTGGAGCTTAATTAATGCCTTACATTGAGTCGGTACGTGGGTCGACCTTCATGGTAAGGTAGTCGTGGGGTTGGAAGTGGGGCGAGGAGCACCCGCCAGATCCACGATATATTGACTGTTGTTTCATTAATAGTAGTTTGGGTATTTCACACTTGTAATCCAGTTGCTCTAATTTTCTCTTAATATTTGGGGGGCGTCATTGTTATGGTTTTATCACCCGGAGTATCATCATTCGAAGGATCACCTTGAGTTATGACCCTTGAGAGAAATTAGAGAAAAACACTTGTAAGTGTGTATGATTTCTCTTATAAACAATTTCATCTTCATAGTGGATTACTGTAGCGGTAGAAGACAGGATGTAGTCTCACCTTGAGGCAAACCTTTATAAATCTTGTTGTATTTTCATTCTTTCTTTTCCTTCTTCCATAATTATTATTATTGCTCTCATTAGTGGGAAATTAGGGCATCTAATTCCTAACACTCAATATGACTTCTCTCCTTTTCTCCATGAGCAAATCCATGAAGTCCTTAAAATCAACAGGGAACATTATATCTGGTCTATTGGCTGAAAGGTAAAGTAGCGATCCTATAATACCTCTGTAAATCTTTTGATCTATAGCCCTATTGAAGTCGTTCGAGTCAAGTTTCAAGGATGAACTAATGGGTGTGCTAATTGACTTAAGATTTTTTATGTTGAATCTCTTAAGCAATCCCTTAGTGTATTTGGACTAATTTATGAATGTTCCATTTTTGGTTTGACTTACTTGAAATCCAAGGAAGAATGTGAGTTCACCCATTAAACTCATTTCAAACTCATTCTTCATTGCACTAGCAAATTCTTCACAATGAGAGGGATTTGTAGAACCAAATATGATATCATCCACATAAATTTGGACTATAATAAGGTCTTGATCATGGTTCTTAGTAACTAAAGTCTTATCTATGATTCCTCTCTTGTAGCCATTCGTTTCCAAGAATTTGCTTAATCATGAACTCTAAAAGTGTTATGGTCCTGGGTTAAGTACTTGGTTTTCCGCTACCAAACATGTCGGTCTTTTGGGTAGTATTGGCTAGGTGCTCCTCAAGCTCGAAAGTAGGGTCTGTATGCCGACGTCTCCACCTGTGCCCAAGTAGCATCCACAGTAGCTGTGTCCGCCCTCTAGACGCTCAAAACTGGAGCATTCCACCCCAGTAGCAATTTTTTGTTTACCATCTCTACCCTCCATCAGTCCTGGACTGGTGTGAAACTGCCCCTCACGGTGGCCCCCCATTGGCAAAAGTTGCACTGCCCACACTTATCAACCCCTTCAATGTCAAAAGCAGCAATTACAGTAGTATTGGATCCAGTTAGTAGTAGAAGCAATCAAGCACCCTTACTGACCATGCGAGAGGTCAATGAGACCAATAAAGGAGTACATGTAGGTCCTTTCATATTCATTTCTGTCCTGTGGCAATATATCTTGCATCTCATTAACAGGACTAAGCAGGGAATTCACCTTTGACGTTTGAAATCTAGACCAATAGCAGAAAAAATTCACTACAACAATATCAGATTGATCAAGTTCAGCACCTGCTAATGTAAGAATTCCTGCAAGTGGTTCAAGTGCCACCCCCGAAGCAGAAGCACTAGATTCAGTACCATTGGAATCATACTTCCCTCTTCCAGCACTTAGAGTTAGTGCCTTGATTTCATGCAAATAGTCATCTGCATCCTCAAGAAGCACCTCGGCTGGGCTGGCTGAAGCATAAGCACTAGATTCAGTACCATTGGAATCATACTTCCCTCTTCCAGCACTCAGAGTTAGTGCCTTGATTTCATGCAAATAGTCATCTGCATCCTCAAGAAGCACCTCGGCTGGGCTGGCTAGCAGCAGTGTATGCTAGACTGCATCAACAGCCTTGTTTGCTTGGCTGGCTGGCAGCAGTGTATGCTGGACTGCCACAATAGCCTTGTTTTCTTGGCTGACTAGCAGCAATGTATGCTGGACTACCACAACAATTTTGTTTGCTTGGCAGGCTGGCAGCAGTGTATGCTGGACTGCCACATCAGCCTTGTTTGCTTGGCTGGCTGGCAGCAGTGTATGTTGGACTGCCACAACACTCAACTGGGTTAAGAGAGCCTTTTCTAGGTTTAAAGAACTCAATGGAGTGGAACTTCCTCTCTGCCCATAAACACTGCCATACTGCTGGCCTAAATATGAACCTATCAGCTGTCTTGTTTCCAACTTGTGTTCACATAGCTGGACAGCAGTAATCACTGTAGCATGTCCCTCATTCTCATCAGCTATAGATGCACCCTGTGATTCATTTCCATTTTCTTCTACATATGCTAGGTGTTGCTCATCTGCATCACTTCTAACCGGTTTTATTTTTTTCTATTGAACCCATTGCTGCATTGCCACCACAATAGCAATTTGAAAAATTGGAAGTGGCTCTCCTGGCCACCCTAAGAATGCAACAGCAGTAGAAATTTGAAACTGTTGAACCCATTGATGCATTGCCCCACAACAGCAATTTGAAAAATTAGAAGTGGCTGTCCTGCCAACCCCAAGAATGCAACAACATCAACAGAAATTTGAAACTGCTGAAACCATTGCTGCATTGCCACCACAACAACAATTTGAAAAATTTAAAGTAGCTCTCCTACCCACCCCACGAATGCAACAACAGCAGAAATTGGAAATTGAGTCAGACTGTTCAACCCAGTCACAGAAAATTCATTCCTCCACAAGACCATTCCCAGCACACCCAAAAAACATTTATCTCCATTTTTTTCTACGTTGGCTCCCTTCTCATATTCAGAACTCTCACCAACTTGAAAATTTGCCAACTCCTCTACCAAGCCTTGAACAGTCTTATCAATCCCTTTCTTTATAAAAACAGGATTAGCAGCAGATGTTACACTGAGCAACCCAAGTTTGATTATCTCCCTGGCAAGTACTAAACCTATTGTAGTCCCATCACCAGCAGAGTCATTGGTTTTACTTGCACCCTCCTTAATCAAAGTTGCACCAGCATTCTCCATAGCATCTGGAACCTCAATAGCTTGAGCAATTGGAACCCCATCATTAACCACTTTTGGACTCCCAAACTCATCATGTACAACATTCCTGCCCTTGGGACCCAAAGTTACACCTACAGCATCTGGAAGTTTATCAATCCCAGCTTGGAGTGCATCATACATGGGACCCAGAAATTTCATCACAACGATGGCAATTTTACCAAGAACAAGCGCACCGGTACTATTCGCATCCACAGAAAAACAAAGCCCCCCAAACAAAATTCTCTGCAGTCCATAATTTTTTTTCTATGAATCCTGACATCCCCAGAAAAATTGCATCTCGAAATTCATACACCCAAGCGAGAATTTCGTCAAAACGGTTCTATTTCTCTGCCTCCCAGAATAGAAAACCCCTCTGTTTCTCAGCCCCACGTAGCACCCTCAACGCAATTCTAGAGTTGTTTTCAAAAAAAAATATGGATTGGAGAAAGGAGAAGGCGAAGTTGGTAGAAAATCATCTTAGGAACTTATCCCAAAAATCGTTCCAGTCCTTTTTTCGCTGGAATGCCGAGAGCGAGAGTGAAACTGAGAAATTGACCTATTCCCCAGTTGAACAGCAGCCCTTGGGGGCTTGGCCTCTTGGAATTTTTCCCTCTCGAAGGTGAACAACAGACCTTTAGGGTGTCTTGCATCGGATTGATTTGAGGTCGAACCCAAATCGACAAAATCTTCTGACGAAATCATCTTTTCTACAATTTCCAGAGAGGATGGGTTTCCCAGTTGGAGACTGAGAGCAGCAACAAGGGGCTGGCTCTCGTCGGACTGCCCGAAGGAATCTTTGCCCCAAAACCCTCCGATTTTGGATTTCCAGTCTCCCCAATGTCGGATTTCCATGCTCGGTATGACATTGGAAATTTTTCCGTTCTTGTTCGGGGAGACGTTTTTCGTCCCGTGAGAAAGAGTTGTTGCTTGCTATGGGAATGGTTCCTATGCGGGACTTTTGGTTTGTGTACTTTCTCTCTGCGGCCTCGTCATGCATCGTTGCCATTACCCTTTCGATTATGTGGAGTTTTTGGTTCATACTTGGGTTAGATACAACTTTTGCATGATCTGAGTGGGCCTTCCATTGGTTTCTGCCTACACCTTTGCGTGCACATTTAACCCTTTGATCATGAATTCTAACTCCCCATTGCTGGAATTCCCCATGTTACGCGGATCTGATACCAAGTTGTTATGGTCCCAGATCTGACACATGGATTCGTAAGGAGGAAGAAGAGGAAGACGAAAATCAAGCCAAAGAGAAGCTTGAAAACCCTAGGTTCTTTGAGGAGAACGCACACCCCTGAGCTTGTTGAGGAGAACTCAAAAAACCCTATTTAACCTAAATCAATGTTTGTCTTTCTCATTACTCTTACCCCTTAAATAGGCTTCACCCTTACGAGGCTTAAGAAAAAATATTATAAAAATACCCCTATAAATAAAATATTCCAAAAATACCCATGTGACCTATTAATTATTTAATTGAAATAAAATAAAATAAATCAAGGTAAAGAAAAATTATTAAAATAATAATGTTATTGTGTGCATAACAAAAAGTTGGCTTTAAACCATACAAAATTTTATGTAATTTACATATATGGTTTGGAAATCTCTGTATGTCATTGAATAGTAAAAGATTAACAAATCTAACCTCATACTCAAAGAAATGAGATTGGTTGAGACTCAATGAAGAATCTCACCGCTCTTAGCACAACTCATAGACCTACGTGCTTTGTGAAGATCAATTTGATTTATCTATGCTATTTACAATTGAGATCTTCATAACTTTTAAAAGGGTGCATATCAAAATCTAATTTAGCATAGGTAGACAATTTGAATTGTTGTACACAAACTAAATAACACCCTTTAATCTGTTGTAGCCAACTAAATGAGAATTGCTTATGTCTAGGTTTCTATACAAGCATAAGAATCAAATATACGAATCATGCATAGAATAGATTTTGCAAGTGAAAAGAGATTCATAGCCATGAGATGTTTTGCTTTTCAGGACTCCATGAATTAAGCACATGGAGAAAAAAGGAAAAGAAACTCATTGGGGAAAACTTGAGGAAGAAGGGTTATGGAATTGATTATTCCTAACCCTCCCCCTGAAGCTCTATTTATATATTTATGAGACTACTATATTACAATAATATCCCTGAACTTAGGGTTTAGGGTTAGGGTTTTAACCCTGGAAATTTAGCTTAATTACATCACCATTATTTACCATCCTTCCATCTTATATGTGGGCCTTTTAACCCTACAACTTTAGCTTAATTATATCAATGCCATCTCTATGAGATGACCCTTTATTTACCATCCTACCGTCTTGTATGTGGGCCTATGGGTCTTCTCCTTGATCTGTGGGCCTTGAGCCCGTCTTTTATTTCTCTTGGATGCATGGGTCTTCTTTGGTCGTATGTGCTTGGGCCCATCTTCTAATACACTTGGATATATAAGTCTTCCTTGGTCGTGTGGGTTTGGGCCTTGTCTTCCAATACTCCCCCTCAAGCTGGGGGTGAGAGAACAACATGAACTCCCATCTTGCTGCAAATGATGTATAAAATCTTTTTTGTATAATATGCTTTCATCTTCTAACACTCCCCCTCACGCTGGTGCTCTTATTCATGAGGCCCAACTGGTATAATATCAGTGAGAGTAAATCACTCTTAGCCACTAAGACATTACTCTAAAGTGTCCACCTCCGTCACTGTGTCCCTCCACAGGACAACGACTCTCAAGTGGTAGAGTAATATATGATTTTAATGGGGGGAAGTAACATAATTGAATCATCATCTAAAACGAGAACCAGTAGCATAAAAATAAAAAATTTGAACAATTATCTCTCGGCTAGTGTTCTTCCTTCATACAAGAGCCCTTCTTTGAGTGGTGTTGATCATCACTTCTCTAGACCATTCATTTGTCGAAGGATCCTAAATATGTTGCTCTGATACCATGTTGAATTTAGGATCCATTTTCCATGATCACAAACAAGAGAAAGACGAAATAAAATCGAGAAAAGAGGAGGAAAACTCTCGGTAGAGAAGAGAAAAAATAAAAGGAGAAGAGTGGGTTGCGCCAAGTAAGGAGAGGAAGAGAGAGAACCAACTCGGGATTGAATGTGTGGCTTCATTAATTTTGACTTACAAGACCTCTCTTTATAGTAGAGGAGGAGGTAGAGTCCTTATACAACTTATCATTCAATCCTAATAACATTCCCACTCTAACTCTTCAATATAAGTAAGTCTATTTAAACTAAACAACTAGAACACCAACTTGAGTAGAACTAAGAGTCCTTTATTATTCACGTGAGGGGAATGGATAAGCCAGCTCGTAGCCTTATCCTTGTGGGCCCCTCATGACCTCCCAGTGCACCTTGATAAGAGTGCCAGCTCATGAGATCTTTGTGGGTCCCACTTAATCTTCAAGTCTTCTAAATCAATTCAGCTTGTGCTTTTTGCTTCATTAACTCGTGCTTGCTTTGGGAGAGGACTCTTCTTGGTATCCCACGTCCTCTAGGACTCTTCTTGATGACCTACGTCCTTATGGTGGGTCCCACCAGCTCGAGCATCATGGTGGGTCCCATTGTAACAATAAGACAAGTATCAACTGATCTTGATGAAGTTTGTAATTGATTTACAAGAAGATCAAGATTATAACATCATTTTAGTCATAAAAATAAATCTTCACAACATATGAAGATTATCTTGACTTGATGTGATTCAAAATTCAAAAAGAAAAAAAAAACGTAAAGAAGGAGTATGTAAATAAGAAGAAAAAAAATATAAAAAAGAAGAATTAACTTATCTCTTCATGGTAGAACTCCTTCTTTAACAAACTTCTTGGACAGATTTCATAACTACTTCATCAAGTGGGATCCTAAACTCCTTGATTTAATACCATGTAAAATTTAGTATCCCATGGGAAGAACTTTAGATCAACAAGGAAGAAGGAGAAGAAGAGAGAAAGGAGAGGAGAAGAAGAAAAACGTGGAAGCAGAGAGTTTGGATTAAGGGAAGGAGTTGTGTCAAATAAGAAGGAAGGAGGGTGGACGAATTTGTGGAAGGAGAGGAGAGGGCTTCAAAGCTCTACCTCTTAGCCAATGCCTCTATTTATAGTTTTACAATGCCCTTAGGGCTACAAATTGATAAAACAAAAGACATAAAAGGAACACATATTTACACCTCTATGTCATCTTTATGGAAAGTACCATATTTTACACATATGCCACTCCTTTGACGTGTGGGCTTCTTGTCTTAAGCTTGTGGGCTTGAGCCCATCTTCCAATAGGTGGCAATGGATGAAGAAATGCAAGCACTATATGAAAATCAGACATGGGCCCTAGTTCCTCTTCCATCAGGTAAGAAACTTGTCGGTTGCAAGTGGGTTTTTACAGTGAAAACCGTTGCTCGGATTAAGGTCTGCCTCATTGCTAAAGGCTATACACGGTGTTATGGAATTGATTATGAGGAAACATTCTCTCCGGTGGCAAAAATGAATTTGGTATGTATCTTATTATCTCTAGCAGCTAATTCTTCCTGGTAGGTATATCAGCTTGATGTGACAAATGTTTTTCTTAATGGGGATATCAAAGAAGAAATTTATATTCATCAACCACCTGGTTATGTGGTTGAGGGGTAGTTGGTATGTCGATTAAAGAAATCCCTCTATGGTCTGAAACAGTCTCCTCGAGCATGGTTTGAAAATTTTAGCCAAGCCCTCAAACGGTCTGGATTTCACAAATGTTCAATAGATCACTCCAAATTTATTAAAGACACACCTAAAGGCAAGGTAATTTTGGCATTATATGTTGATGATATTATTTTAACTGGAAGTGATCCCGAGGGCATCTAGGAAATCAAAGAAAAAATATGTGCAAAATTCAAGACAAAAGATCTTGGACTACTTAAATATTTTATGGGTATTGAAGTACTATAATCCAAACATGGGATTGTACTATCTCAATGGAAGTATGTCATTGATCTACTAGAGGAGGTAGGAATGATGGGGTGTAGACCCGCAGAAACCCCTATGGACTCAAATACAATGTTATGTGCAGGTATTGGAGAAGATGTGAATATCGAAAAATATTAAAGGCTTGTGGGAAAACTTATTTATCTTTTTGTAACATGGCATATGCAATAAGGGGGGGGGGGGGGGGGTTAGTCAACATGAATCAAGACATGAACTTCAGCTGCATTACTCAGTTCATGTCCTCATGTCGTTAGTGGAGAGCCAGAGTTCAAGTCATGTACATGACTAACATGACTCACGAGATCATGTTCACAGCATAAACGAGGGAAATCGTTTTTCGCCTAATTTTGAGATTCATGTACATGAAACAAGCTCGCCCCTCTCTTCACCGCACACCCTCTTCGTGAGTCTACTCATTTCCATTTCCCGTACCCCTTCTCTCCCCGAGCTCTCTGCTCCCTCTCTTGTCTCCACCGTCCCTCTTCGGTCTCCTTCTCTCCGGTCTCCCTCTCTACGGCCTCTCCTTCTCGACCTCCGTTGTAGAGTATGGGAGACCGAGAGGCTCTACGATAGAGGTTGAGAGGGAGAGGAGAGGGAAGGAGGCCTTCCTCCCTCGACGAAAACTTCTCTTCTCTCTCGACGTCCCTCTCTCCTCTCCCCCAAACCACACCCCCTCTTCCCCCCACCCCGTCGGCCATCCTCCCTCTCCTCTCCCGCTCGACCTCCGTTGTAGAGCATAGGAGGTTGAGCATCTGTTGCTGAGCTTCTCGGCCTCCCTCTCTTCTCCCTCTTGGCGTACCGTCGGAGCGCCACCTCTGTCAGCGTTGCCCGCCGCCGTCGTCTTTGCCCGCTGGCTCGCCATTGAGGAAGACGACGATGGTTTAATTTTTCCTAAGGTAGGAAAAATTAAAAATATCGTCATAAAAATCATTAATTTATAAATTTTTATTTATACAAAAATTATTTTATTTATAAAATAATTATATTTATTTTATAATTACTATATTAAAATAGTGATTTAATAGTCATAATTAAAATATTTTTAAAATAAATATTTGATAAATTATTTTGGTTTAATTATCCGATTGCTATAATTAATTAAACCAATGGTTTTAAATTTTGTGACAATATATTATTAATTAATAATACATAAAATATATTATGTACAAATATATAGTGTGTTAAAGTTATGATTAGATCAATTTTTTCTCTTAAATCATTCATTTTTAGGTTAAATTATATCATATGTTATTAATAAGTTAATAACTTAACGTATTGCTTTCGTTTTTGTTATTTATAATGTTATATATTTATTATTTGTAATTAATCATGTGCGTATTTCATTGGCTCATGTAATTACCATATGAATGCACAAGAAAATACCTAATTCAATTAATAAATATATTAATATATTTAATTATACATTAAATAACTTATTCATGTAGTAATAATGATTGTTTTACCTAATTTGGGGTTTAAGGATTATGTTATAATTAAGTGTACTGTAAGAGTTTAGGGATTCTCTTGTTTTAGACGTTTTTCTCATGTTGGGGCACTAACACTGGAAACTATTTTCCAGTGTACATGAAGTCATCAACACTAACACCAAGTGCGAAGTTGAAGTTCATGTACATGACTGACATGATCTTCATGTTAGAGATGAACATGAACTTCAAAATTCCATTTTGTTGACTAACCCACCCCCGTAAGTGTGGTGAATCAATACATGCACAAACCACAACTTAGTCACTGGCAAGCACTAGAAAGGATATTGTGATATTTGAATGGAGCTCTAGGAAGAGGGCTTATCTATAAGAATCATGGTCACTTCAACATCAAAGGATTCTCATACGCAAACTGGGCCAAATCCCCTGATGACAGAAAATCTACTTCTGGATATTGTATGATGGTTGGAGGAAATTTGGTTACATGGAGAAGCAAGAAGCAAAATGTAGTTACACGGTCGAGTGTAGAAGCAAAATATAGAGTCATGGCACACACGGTTAGTGAGCTTCTATGGATCATATCTCTTCTCACTGAACTAAGATTCTATAAAGAAGCTCCTTTGGATCTATATTGCGATAATCAAGCAGCCATACATATCACATCAAATCCAATCTTCTATGAGAGAACAAAGCACATTGAAGTAGAATGAGAAAAATTCCAAACCGGCATATTATTTCTCAAGCATATATCTTCACAGAGCCAAGTTGTGGACATTCTCACCAAACCAGTCACTGATAAAATTTTATCCACCATCTACAACAAGCTGGGCATTTAAAATGTTTTCTCACCCCCATCTTGAGTGGGAGTTTTACAATGTTGGACCCACCATGGTTGCACAAGCTGGTGGGATCCACCATGAGGCGTGGGAAGCCAAGAGGAGTCATCACACAAGCTAGCATGAGGTGGAAGATAAGAAGTACGAGCTAGAATGAGTTGGAAGATTTGAAGATCAAGTGGGACCCACAAAGGTACCACGAGCTGGTAACTTCAGCCAAGGGTCACATCCTTATAAAAAAGTTAGAGTTTGAGTTATGTTAGACGTCTAATTATGTTGAGTTATTTTATCATGATAGGCTTATCTTTAAGAGTTAGAGTTGGAATGTAATTAGGAGAATGAAGTTTAATTGTATAAGGAATCTACCACTTTCCTCTACTATAAATAGAGGAGCTTGTACTCGGAATTAAATCATCAAAGTGAAGTAGTTCTCCACTTCTCTCTCATGTAAAAATCTCTTTTTACTTAAAGGTTTTCTTCCCTTTTGTTGATTTTTAGGACTCCATGAATTTAGGTCATGGAGAAAAAGACATGGAGAGAAAACATGAGGAAGGAGGTTGTGGACTTGATCCAAAACCTCCCCCATAAGGTATATTTATAGATATCAAAACTACCAATATTACAAGTATACCCTTCACCCTAATAAGAGTGAAGAAAAGATAGGAAATGTAAATTAATTACATCAGTACCACCCTAATTACATCATATATTACAACACTCCCCTCAAGTTGGGAGGTAATGGCTGTGATCCCAGGCTGAATTAAATAACATAAATATAATAATAATCTCCTCCATCACGGTGTCCCTAAGGATAAGTAAGAAACTGGACACAAACTCTCAAAAGGTAAAAATGGGTGATAAAATATAAGTAGAAACCAAACTCGAAGGATTTCGAATGAATATAGTGAAAATAATCACTAAAGTGGGTAATGTCTGTCATTCACAAGACGACGATAAAAGACTCATGAGTACTAATAAAAAATATCAATGGACTTAAAACACCCATATGAATAAAGACAGAAACTAAAGCAAAGCCTTAAAAAGGGTTGGCCAATAAGGGTAAGTGAAAATCAAATAAAGGATGAAAGGAGAAAGACTACCAAAGGGTAATGGGTAATGGATAAAGAGAAAGATATGATGCAAAGGCCACCATGTGATTTATTTTTCTAAGAAATTCAAATTTTGCATCAAACGAACCAATGCCAACAACAGTCAGGAAATAATGAACCCAAGGCAAGCAGCCAAGGAGTTCTTCTTTAGAAATAATGTCTCAATCAAAGAGACACAATAGTAGCAGTGGAAATAGGCCAATGCCCAGATAACATGCACCATATGTGCAGTTGTATAGTAGCAGATAACTGGTAAATAATAGAGGTCCTTAAGAATAATAAGGACACATGAAATAGTCTGCAACGAGTTCATCAGTAAATAAGAAAGTTGCACCAAATCCGAGTAAAAATCCAAGATAATAATTCAGTGGGAGATAGAGAATCGAGTTGAGTCGAGTCAAATAATAGACCAATATAGTCGAGTTGTGGGAGGAATCGGGATAGAACTCGGGACCCAGACACGTATACCGAGGCAAAAATAAGTGGCCCAAGGCAAGTTGACTGGGACCCGAGTTGGTCCGAGTTGACTCGGTCTGGCTAGTGCAGAAACAGTACCCTCGGGTCGGCCAGTTGGCTGGTTTGCTGTCTAGCTGGCTCGACTCGGCGAGTTCGGGTCTCGGCAAAACAGAGCGGCCAGAGTGATTATTTCTTGTTTCCTACCTTAGGAAACATGAAATATATGAGTAGTGTCTTCATCCCGACTTCCAAACAGAGCGGGAGGAAACAAAGGGTTCTTCGGGAGGAAATTTTTCGAATAACAGCAATCCAGAAAATTAATCGGCGTGAGAGGAGTTTCCGGAAAGTCTTTCCGAAGATAGTCAGCAGCAGAAGGAAAACTTTTTGATCGCAACAGTGCGTCCTTCTCGGTGCCGAAGAGATCGGGAGATTTCAGGCGACAATCACGGCAGGAGATCTTGGAGAAGCAGCGGAAGAAAGATCAATCAGCAGAGGAGTTTCTGAAAATACCCATGGAGTTCTGGTTTAATGCAGCAGCAACAGAGATAACAATGAAAACAGAAACTTTCTGGTTGAACCAGAGAACCGACGACTCGGGAGAATATGAATCACCGAGAGATTTCCGGCTGTGTTTCCTCGACAGATTGGAACCTTGGCATAAACCGAACCTTAGCATAAGGGCAAGGCAGCACCTAAGTTGGCTGAAAATCATCGTCTTCCTCCACGATGACGAACAGAGTTGGACAACGTCTCAGCTTGTTCAAAATATTTTTTTTCGGATTCTGGAGAAGACGACGATACAGTTTGAGCAGAGAACTATCTCTGACGAGCAAAGATGGTAGAGGATTACATTGCACTGTCTGTTACCAACGGAACCAATAACAGAAAGATTGTCCCGGCAACGGAACCAGTAAGATTAAGATTAACTCGCCACCAACAGCAGTAACTCGCCGGATTAAGATTTTGGTTTGAGTGAGGAAATGCAATAAGTTGGACAATAGAATCAGCAGCAACATGTTATAGCAGAAAAACTTCTAACCAGTAACATTATTCTCCGATGAAGATAAGTATCATAACTTTCCAGAAATAATACTATAGGTGGTGTTGATACAGGGCTGGATCAAACCAACGGGTTGGGACAAAGATGTATGTAAAAAAACCATGATCATCCACAAATTGATCATCCACCGAGCAGAATCTGATTCTGCTTTACAAACTCATTCATCGAGCAGCAAAAATATGAAAAACTCAGCAACTGAAAGGGGCTTCCAGTAATGACGAAGAAAAAAGCAGCAATATGAGCAAATAAAAAAATGATGGGGTTTTTTGTTCAATCCTGAAAACTATAGATGTGAGTCCTGAAAATTAATGCAGGACTTCATGAATTTAGGTCATGGAGAGAAAACACGAGGAAGAAGGAGGTTGTGGACTTTATCCAAACCCTCCCCCATAAGGTATATTTATAGATATCAAAACTTTTAATATTACAAGTATACCCTTCACCCATATTAGAGTGAAGAAGAGACAGGAAACATAAACTAATTACATCAGTGTCACCCTAATTACATCATATATTCTAACACCTTTTTCGTCTTCTCTTTTCTCTACCCGAGAGCTTTCTTTTTTATTTTTTCTCTTTCTCCCTCTCTCACCTTGCTTGAGATATTAGTAAAGGGATCTTAAATTCAACACTCACCTTAAGGTGAACCTGTATAATTTTGTGGTTTTTTCGTATTGGTTTTTCTTCTTCTACTATTATTATTGCTCTCATTAGTTTTGAATTAGGACATCTAATTCCTAACAACGACCATGAATAGAGGGGTCTGTATTATTTGAACCTACCTCTAGTCATTGTCTTGAATTTAGGACCCCAAGATTGAAACCTCGAACAAGATGAGAGAGGAAGAAAAAAAAGAGCACAGAGAGAGAGAGAGAGAGCTCGGGTAGAGAGGAGAGAAGAGAAAAGAAGTTTAGGGTAGAGAGAGATTCTTCACGAGTTGAAAAGTGGGGAGCTTGATTGAACCCTTTAACCAAGACCCCTATTTATACTATTTTCATTTCATATTTAGAGATAAGATAGGATCCCTAATATCCCTAACTACATCAATCACGATTATTCAAATCTACATAAATCAAGGGAAAATAAATTGATTACATTAATCAAAGAAGATTGCCAAATCTTCCAACTCGTGTGATGACTCATCGTGCCACCTCACATGATCATGGTGGGTCCCACCTTGTAATGCTACCCCTCAAGCTAGAGGTGAGAAAACATCGTAAATACCCAAGTTGCTACAAATTGTGGATAAGATCTTATGAGTGCTGGTTTGGTGAAAATATTTGCAATGAGATATGTTTGGAATTTCTCTTTTATGAAATGACACTCTACTTCAATGTACTTTGTTCTCTCATGGAAGACCAAATTTGAGGTGATATGTATTGCCACCTAATTGTCGCAATGTAGATCCATAAAGTCTTCTTTATAGAATCTCAGTTCAGTGAGAAGAGATCTGATCCATAGAACCTCACTAATTGTGTGTGTCATGGCCCTGTATTTTGCTTATGCCATTGACCTTGCAACTACATTTTGTTTCTTGTTTCTCCCTGTAACCAAGTTCCCTCCAACCATTGTACAATATCCTTAAGTAGATTTTTTGTCATTTAGGGACCTAGCCCAGTCTACATCTGAGAACCCTTCTATGTTGAAGTGACCATGGTTCTTATAGAGAAGCCCTCTTCTTGGAGATCCTTTCAAATATCACAATATTCTTTCTAGTGTTTGCGAGTGAGTAAGTTGTGGTTTGTGTATGTATTGACTCACCACACTTACTGCATATGATATATTTGGCCATGTTAGACAGAGATAAATGAGTTTCCCCATAAGTCTTTGATATTTTTCGATATCTGATAGATGTCATATTCTGACATGAGAACTAGGTTAATTATAATAGAATAACCTTTATAATTGTGTTATAGGTGGTTATTTATCGGTTTTCAAATGAAACGTGCATTTATTGAATTTGGCATTAATCACGGTCTATATTGCATATTTTTCTCTCCTGAATTATATTTCATTGCTTTTAGGGTTTATGTCTTCCTGAAATGCTTTTTATGGATTCAATTATGGAATTTCAGGAGAATTTTGGTAGAGAAGGAGATATTTACCAAAATGCCCTTAGTGAAATGGAGGTGATTTTTTAGGGCAAATTGTATTAAAACAAAGGGGAGAGCGTCGACCGAAACAGAGCACCGTAGACCGAAACAGGGGAAGACCCGAGAGGATTTTGCCACCGTCGTTCGTCGCGCCACCATCGTCCACCGCCATCCGGCAACCGAGAACAGACCCGAGGAGAGCTCGAGAGAGTCTCCGTCATGGCGAGTTCGACAGTGCCAGTTTCTGTTCGCCAAGCCGAGAGGTGACCCGAGAGGGCTCCTCCGGTGCCAATTCCGCATTCCAACCATCCTTCGGCGTCGATTACCTATTTTCGACCATTCTCGGAGCTATTCCGACTCCGACCGAGACTCGAGAGAGCCGTTTAGAGGACTTCAGCTCCGTTTCGTTCTTCGCCGGTCGTCACCTCCGTCCGTCGGCTTCTATCCTTCTTCGTCGGCGTCGTCTCTACCTCCAGCCACTCACTCTTGCTACCCGAAGCCATCAATTTCGGGAAATTGTAGCACCCATGAGAACGAGTCTGCTGCCCGAGCAAGAGGAAAGAGAAGGGAGTAATTCATCATTTTGGAATTTAATTTTTCTATAGTTTGAACTTAGGTTTTGAATGTTTATTAAATGTGATTTGATAATTAATATTTATTGAATATTTTTTTCCAGATATTTGATTAAATTAGCTAGTTAGGGTAGGATTATAATTTAGGTTGGATTTTGGTATTTTAATCCGATTTCTGTCTTTCACTCTATGCGTCCGAGAGGGGCTAGACGCAAGGATTGAGAAATCGGATCCGTGGTTACGTGGCCCTCGAGAGAGGCACGAATCACCGTAAATCCAGAGTTGACGTTTCCTGTTGTGCAAGTAATTAACCAGATGATTGCTTGATAATTTAGGATATAATTAGTGTTTGGTTAAGATTAATTCATCATATTTGGTTAGGCTAGTTGACTGAAGAATACACAAAATTTAGTCCTCCCTGTAGATATGACCCTCGCTTCCCGCTAAATTACATGAACGATTCGTACGCTTGCGAGGTATAAAAGCCGATGTAATTAAATTTTACATCAATATCCACATCTTCTCTAGTACTTGCAGATAATTTTGTATTGGAATCCATAGGGGTTTCTGCTAGTCTACACCTCATCAATCCTGTGTCCTCTAGTAGATCAAGGACATACTTCATTTGAGATAGTATAATCCCATGTTTGGACTGTAGTACTTCAATACCCAAAAAGTATTTAAGTAATCCAAGATCTTTTGTCTTGAATTCTTCACATATCTTTTCCTTGGTTTCCTAAATGCTCTCGGGATCACTACCGGTTAAGACAATATCATCAACATATACGACCAAAATTACTTTGCCTTTTGGTGTGTCTTTAAGAAATACGGATTGATCTATGAATCATCTGTGAAATCCGGCCTGTATGAGTGCTTGGCTAAATTTATCAAACCATGCACGAGGAGACTGTTTCAGACCATAAAGGGATTTCTTCAATTGACATACTGACTCCCCCTCAACCACAAATATGGTGGTTGTTGCATATAAATTTCTTCCTTTATATCCCCATTGAGAAAAACATTTTTCATATCAAACTAATAGATCGGCTAGGAATAATTAGCAGGAAGAGATAATAAAATATGTACCGAGTTCATTTTGACCACTGGAGAGATCATAATCGATCCTATAACACTGTGTATAGCCTTTAGCAACGAGGTGGACCTTATGGTGAGCAACTGACCTATCCGAATTTTGTTTAATAGTAAAAACCCACTTACAGTTGATAGGTTTTTTATCTTATGGAAGAGGAACTGGAGCCCATGTCTGATTCTCATAGAGTGCCTGCATTTCTTCGTCTATTTCCTCCTTCCACCCTGGATGTTTCAAAGCCTCCTGATAGGATTGTGGGACTGAGATATAGATGTAATAAATTGATAACATAAAAAGGATAAAGGATGGTGAGACATAAAATTGGATATGGGGTGAGAAGTAGAGGGCCTAGTGCAAGTTCTGGGTTCTTTTCTAAATGCAATGGGTCGAGTATCATATTGTGGTCCAAAAGGAATAGGAGAAGATGGACTTACCTTGATGGGATCTATAAACACCGCATGTGTGGTGTCAGCCAGTGCTTCAAGGGGTTGAACAGTTTCTGTAGCACGAGGCACACCCAGTGGAGGAGAGGTTGGTACAGAAGAAAGATCTAGAGGAGCATTGTCAGAGTAGTATGAAGAGTCTTCAAAAAGAGTTACATCCTTGGACACAAGTAACCTTTGGAGAGTGGGATTGTAGCAAATATAACCTTTCTGCGTGTGAGAGTATCCTAAGCAGATACACTTGACAGATTTTGGATCAAGTTTACTATGTTGTGGGGAGGTAATATGAACAAAGCATGTACAACCGAAGACTTTCAAGGGAAGCAAAAAGGGCACCATGTGGAAACAATAAGGAATATAGGGGTTTATGACCAAAAATGTAAGAGGGTGGCCTATTTGTAAGAAAACATGCAGTAAGGATGGCATGTGATCAATAAAAGTATGGGACTTTCATGGTATACAATAAGTTCTGAGCAACCTCAAGAAGGTGACGGTTCGTCCGTTCGGCTACACCATTCTGTTGGAGGGTGTAGGCACAAAATGTTTGATGGATAATGCCATTCTCTTGAAAAAAATAGCCAAGATCTTTGGAAGTATATTCTTTGGTATTATCAGACCGAAGTACTTTGATTTTACTGACCAAATTGAGTGATAACCATAGCATGAAAGGATTTAAATATGGATGGTATTTTAGATTGCTCTTTAAAAAAAATAGCCATGTGGTACGAGTAAAATCATCAATAAAGGTAATAAAGTACTTGACTGGGGAAATATTTGAGACGCTCAAGGGTCCCCATACATCTATGTGGATCAATGAAAAAGGAGCAACACTTTTAAGTTTTGGATGAGGTGAGTATGTGGTCCTCTGGTGTTTTCTTAGTTGACATACTTCACAATTTAAATTTGACCTATCCTTAAAGGTAGGGAAAAGAAGATGAAGAGATTGTACGGATGGATGTCCCAACTGATTGTGCCATAGACTTGCTTCAGTTGCCTTGGTAGAGACGACATTTATTTGAGGAACATCCAGGTAGTAGAGACCCCCTTTGCCTTGGCCTCCACTAATCATCTGCTTTGTTATAAGATCCTGAAACACACAAGAAGTGGGTGAGAAAGTGTTATGGGCACCCTGGTCCTGGGCTAAGCACCTATGCCTTCCACTTCTGACAGGCTAGTCTTTTAGGTAGTATTGGCTAGGTGCTTGTTTGGTGTTAGAGCTTTGTCCCCTTGGTTGCAAATTCGATTTCCGCATTCGGCATAGACCCAAGCGGCATTAGAGACCCAAGCGCAAAGGCTGGATTTAAATACTGGTAAGTCTGACAGAAACCGAGTTGGGCCAGTGTTGTTGCGACTCGAGTGAGGTGCCTGACCAAAGTGAGCGGCCAGGTCAGTCGGCTCGCGAAGGAGGAGTGTGGTATTATGGGCACCCTGGTCTTGGGCTAAGTACCTATGCCTTCCGCTCCTGACAGGCCGGTCTTTTGTGTAGTATTGGCTAGGTGTTTGTTGGATGTTATGGACCCAATGGTGAGTCGAGTCAGGCTGAGACACCGTGGCTGAGTCAATTACTCTAACTAAGTTAGCTATGTAGCCATTTAGTTTATTTTCATGTTAAATGCCATAGAGGGGCAAAAAAATAGCCAAGATCTCTGGAAGTATATTCTTTGGTATTATCAGACCGAAGTACTTTGATTTTACTGACCAAATTGAGTGATAACCATAGCATGAAAGGATTTAAATATGGATGGTATTTTAGATTGCTCTTTAAAAAAAATAGCCATGTGGTACGAGTAAAATCATCAATAAAGGTAATAAAGTACTTGACTGGGGAAATATTTGAGACGCTCAAGGGTCCCCATACATCTATGTGGATCAATGAAAAAGGAGCAACACTTTTAAGTTTTGGATGAGGTGAGTATGTGGTCCTCTGGTGTTTTCTTAGTTGACATACTTCACAATTTAAATTTGACCTATCCTTAAAGGTAGGGAAAAGAAGATGAAGAGATTGTACGGATGGATGTCCCAACTGATTGTGCCATAGACTTGCTTCAGTTGCCTTGGTAGAGACGACATTTATTTGAGGAACATCCAGGTAGTAGAGACCCCCTTTGCCTTGGCCTCCACTAATCATCTGCTTTGTTATAAGATCCTGAAACACACAAGAAGTGGGTGAGAAAGTGTTATGGGCACCCTGGTCCTGGGCTAAGCACCTATGCCTTCCACTTCTGACAGGCTAGTCTTTTGGGTAGTATTGGCTAGGTGCTTGTTTGGTGTTAGAGCTTTGTCCCCTTGGTTGCAAATTCGATTTCCGCATTCGGCATAGACCCAAGCGGCATTAGAGACCCAAGCGCAAAGGCTGGATTTAAATACTGGTAAGTCTGACAGAAACCGAGTTGGGCCAGTGTTGTTGCGACTCGAGTGAGGTGCCTGACCAAAGTGAGCGGCCAGGTCGGTCGGCTCGCGAAGGAGGAGTGTGGTATTATGGGCACCCTGGTCTTGGGCTAAGTACCTATGCCTTACGCTCCTGACAGGCTGGTCTTTTGTGTAGTATTGGCTAGGTGTTTGTTGGATGTTATGGACCCAATGGTGAGTCGAGTCAGGCTGAGACACCATGGCTGAGTCAATTACTCTGACTAAGTTAGCTATGTAGCCATTTAGTTTATTTTCATGTTAAATGCCATAGAGGGGTAAAATTATAATTCTCTCTGGAACCTTGGATCATGAGTCCTATTTAAGAGACGTCATGGAATGAAAGGGATGTTCTCCTCAACGAACCAGGGTCGGCATTCCCTGGAACCCTATGTTGCGGACTCCCTCAGAGTCGTAGGTTACGGACTCCCTCAGAGCCGGGTTATCTCTATCGCCGTTCATTCCATCGCCAATCCTCCTCGTCTTCCCTACGATTCTTCTCTTCTTCTTCGTTATCTTCTTCAATCTTCCTGCGAATTACATTGTAGAATTCTGGGACCATATCATTTGGTATCAGAGCAGATTCACAATGAGCTACTCTTCGTGCCGAGAGGAAATAGCAGCAGAAATAACCGCAAAAATAATGTTGAAAATGGAAGCCTTGCGCATGGAGTTAAGATCAGCAATTCGGGAGGAGATGCGTGCCATGCGCACAAAAATAATCTCCAAAGCAAAGGAGATATTTCAGGTTTACAGTGAAAAGCCTGAGAGGGGGGCCGAAATTGAAGCTCTTCAGGATAAAGACTCAGAGCAAAGGGTTTACCGCCTGTGGAAGTCCCCGCTGCTACCCCGTGGAAATTTAGAAGCAAGCCTTCTCAACAAGTGTTACTCGATGAGGATTATCCCTTCACTCGACCTTATTGAGGGGTGAAACAATTGACAGAGATCCACAGAAGCTTGACGCAAGTGACAAAAACTTGCGTTTGTGTTGGGAGAATAGCAGAGAAGAAATTGATTTTGTTGCATGGGCATCCAAAGAACCCATTCTCTTCTATGATGAAGTGGTTCTCTATGAAGATGAATTCGCTGATAGTGAAATGTCAGTCTTACCAGTAAAAGCAAGAGTAATGCCAAATTATTGGTTTTTTCTACTGCGTTTCTGGCTCAGAGTTGATGGAGTACTTATGAGGTTGAGGGACACACGATTGTATTGTAGTTTTGGAAGTGATCCCCATGTTAAACAGGAGATGCGTTTACTGTTACAGAAGGGTCCTCTTTGTGTAGCCAACAGACCTCTGGAATTAACAGCTGCTCTGTAGTTTCGTGTTAGTGGGTGGGCCACATTTGGGCATGATTTAAATTTCAAGGAGGTTCCTACTCGTTGTGGGACCGATGTAGCTTGCAAGATGTAAGTTGACATGCTAAGAAGAATTACGACAAGAGCTGGCTGCAGGGTTCTTGAGCAGAATTCATGCTATGCTACCTTTGATCACCCAGTGTGTTTGCAAAATGATGAGAGGTACTGGAGTTATGGATTGGATGGGGCAGTAAAGACTCTTCAGCATAAAGGCTATCTAATTTTAGATACCTCACAAGTTGCTACAACCTCATGGAATTACATGGGAAATGAAGTTTATGCAGGAGTTGTTTATCTGCATCAAGGGAACACTTATATTGTAAAGCTCTTTGATCTATCAGAGACGACTGCTTTCTACCAGGAAGCAGACTTGAAATCTTACACAAAGCCACGTGATTACACAGATATACATGTTATTGGTGGAACACTCGCCTTTGTTGCTTATCTTGTTGATGTAGCTGAAATCGAAGTTGCATCTGAGGCTCTAAGTGAATCAAAATGTCAACTCAGAAGTAATGAATCTACAGGAAAGAGTTCGATAAAAGGAGAGAAGATAGCTAGATATAACGTTTTCATGGAGAACAAAATATGCGGATCTCTACCCACTGGAGCGCAACGAAATCCCCCAATTTCCATGCAGAACTTTGCCAAAGGGAACAACCAAGCTGGAACACAGAACAGTGGGGAAGCACAGAGTCACTCAAGTTCTACAGAGACAACAACAAACGAATGGAATGCCTTGTTTACCACACAATTGACTCAAAAAGCTAAGAAGTATCATGATGGCATACTGAAACTTTCATTTGGGGGGTTCCTCCAGAAACAGGTAATGCTTTATGATGAAAGTCGGAAGCTCTTAAGCAGCAAATTTTTAAAGAAAGATGAGGCAGTTGAGTCTGGTGGGGCGATGTCATTTGATGGTTACCTTGTTGAAATTGGAGATGTAAAAGAAAGCTCCAAACACTTAGATGGCTTGAATAATGAAGAACAAGATAATACATATTCATGCATGAACAAGCAGCAGGCTGGAGGAAAATGTGAAAGTAGATCACAAACTGTTGCTGCTTTAGAGAATAACCTGAACTTTGTAGAGGACACTGACGGAATGGCATGCCATGTACACTGCACAGATAACACAAAAAATCAAGAAATACCATGATGGTATCATAAGACTTTCATTCTGCGGGTCCCACTCAAAACAGGTTAGTTTGTTAACTGAGGACAAAACACTCCTAATTAGAGTACACATCCAGTCAACAGAGAAACTGAGGAGTGGAAATACATTGCAATTGGCTAATTATCTAATTGAGATTGGTGAGCTGCAAACTTCTCGGAGATGAGAGCTCCAAATTGGTGCTTCATCAGCCAAAGTTGTGGCTTTAGATGATGGAAATTCAAGTGTCAAGAACCTGATGACAGATGGATGGCTTCAAATAAACAAATCCGTACATGATGCCAGGCAGATCTTAGCTATTCTTAAAAGGCCAAAAGTAGAGTAAAACCTTTCTCCGAGAGAGCTAGTCATGGTTCAGACCAATCCATCAGCTACTGAAGATTTGCTTCAGCCAAATCATCTAGAATAAGGTGTTGCAGCAAGTTTCAAAAAAGAATCAAGTGGAACAGTTTTAAGGAATTCTGTAGAAGATTGAAAACGGGTTTCCTCTAGTCAAAGCAGCCAGGGGTATCAATTCTGATCGATTGACCACCTCTATACATGATAGCTGTGAAGAGAAATTATTGTTTGTCAATGGATGCTCCTCATCTTCATCCATTCCCTCTACAAGTGACGCACGGACTTCTATATTCAGTCCAGGTCTGGTATGTTCTGAAGCACCTTTTGAACATTCAGAAGGATCTCAATTTTCATCCTGCACAACTTCCAGATCACCTGGCAAGAATCTCACCTATTGTTCAAAATTGGAAACTATATCGAACTGTAGTAGTAATGCTGATACCTGCTCGAAAGCTACATCAAATACCTTGCATGGACACCTACAGGGCAAGGATGCTTTGATATTTACTGGGTCAGAAAGTAATATTGGGACACCAGGAAGCCGCAGGTTTTCTGCGCAATGCAGCAATATCAAATCGATCTCCTTGGCAAATCAAGAAAAGCCTAATCAGGTGCAAGGAAGTGCAGATAATGTGGAGCAAGGCCTTACGAGATACAAAGAGGCCTCTCCACTGGACTCACCATCTAACCTGAATATCTTATTGGAATGTGATTCAATCAATTCTAGAATGGAGTATGCAGGGGGTTTGAAGAGCCAAGAGGGGGATACAACGGAAATGGATGAGCCCCAAGTTTTGATCTCGGGCTTTGAGCATTGTTTTGTTTCAGTTTGTAACATTTCATTGTGTGCAGAACCAGCAGTGACCTTCATTCACTGATTTTTCAATCTATTAGTTCTAGTGAAAAATAAATAAATAAATAAATTTTTGTTTCTTTTACAGGTGGAAACCGCAAGACCGCTTCGGATCCCTCAAAATTTACGACGAACACAGTTCAAGTGGGTGCTACTTGGGTTGATGTAGATCAGTTCGGCAAGCCTACCCTACCTTTGAGCTCGCGAACAAGCTCGTACTCCAGGAGGGGTGTGGATGTTATGGGCGCAATAGTGAGCCAAGTCAGGTTGAGACACCGTGACTGAGTCAGTTACTCTGACTGAGTTAGCTATGTAGCCATTTAGTTTATTTTCATGTTAAATGCCATATAGGGGCAAAATTATAATTCTCTCTGGAACCTTGGATCATGAGTCCTATTTAAGGGATGTCATGGAATGAATTGGATAAGCAGAAAAGTTACCAAGGATCTGTGTTCTCCTCAACGAACCAGGCTTGGCGTTCCCCTGGAACCCTATGTTGCGGACTCCCATAGAGTTGTAGGTTACGGACTCCCTCAGAGCCGAGTTATCTCCATCGCCACTCCTCGTCGTCTTCCCTATGATTCTTCTCTTCTTCTTCGTTATCTTCTTCAATCTTCCTGCGAATCACATTGTGGAATTCTGGGACCATATCAGAAAGTAATTGAGAAATTAAAATGTTGTGTTAGCTGACTAATAGATAAAAGATTCAAGGAAAAGGTGGGAACAAAAAGAATATCTGTCAGCGAAAGTGATAGTGTAACAAAGGTGGGTCCTTTATAAAAAACTTTAGTTTAGGAGTTGTCAGTTATGGTAACAAGTTTATTCGAGAGATAAGGAGAAACTGAGTGGAGTAGATTTTTGTTACTTGTGAGATGTTCGGAGACCCCTGAATCAATTATCCAGGATGAAGAGGAGGAAGTAGAAAAGAGCATACCTGAAACGGTGGAGGTAACAGTAGTTGAGGAGGAACTTGGAGGAAAGACCATCAATGTTTTTATTTTCTAGAATAAGTCATACTCATCATCAGTAAGGATTTTCTTTTCTGTAGATGGGGTAGATTGGTCCTCCTTTGTATCACTTATTGATGCTTGATTAGCCATAACCCAATCCGGTATGCCATGGATTTTAAAACACTGATCTATAGTGTGGCCATATTTTCCATAATGGGTGCATTCTCTACCATCTATTCTAACAAGACCATTCCTTCCACCTCTTCGTCCTCCTCTATAATTTCTTCCATGGCCTCGGTCATGGTCGATTGATGTTCCCTTATGCCTGGAGTACATAACGGATGACACTTTAGTAGGAGAAGGAGAAAAAGAGTCTGGAATGCGGAATAATGTGGCACATACATCATCAAAGGTGGAACATCAAAGGCGTTAATGAGTTGACTATTAGCAACTTTGAGATATGGCTTAATGTTTGCCAGGCAAAAGGCAATGACTAAGGCTTCCTTCTGCTTGTCTTGCATAGAGACATCGGTAGAGGTAGGATGAGCTAGCTTCCATTCTTGAAGAAGGCCTCTAAAATGAGCCAAATATTCATGGATATTTTCTCCTTGTTTAGTGTTGAACACTCTTTGGAGAATATCATATGGCTTGTGTAAGTTGTCAAAGCTAGAGTACAACTTAGCGTGTGTCTCCCAAGTTTGTTTGGCGGTGTCGAGATAAATAACATTGTTGGAGACAGGTTCTTTGATGTTGTTGATGAATCAAATAATTACCAAAGTGTCATTTTTTAACCACTTTAGCATAAGCAATACCTTCTTCATCAATGGGTGGCCCAAGTTTGGTGAGGTGACCAACTAGATCCCTTGTTATAAGGAACCATCGAACCGATGTGGACCAGCTCAAGAAATTTGATATCCCTTGCAAGGGTATGGTAGTAATCTTGAGAATATTATTCTTGATACCCCTGTATTCTTCAGCCATAAGAGGCAATTCAAGGGTAATAATATACTCAAATTTGAAGTAGCCTAAGTAAGCAGCTTAGAGATTCAAGACCAGCCAAGGCTAGCTCGGTTAGATGGGGAGAACCAGAGCTTATCAAGTCTTTAGGCAAGGAGGGAACCCTCTTAGGCCAGTCAACTTGCTGGCCAAAAATTTATATAATTAATTCTCTAGTCTTCCTTGTAGAGAATAGCAAAAATCAATCAATAAGCATGAGATCAAGTAAGGTAAGGTCGCAATTCCGAATTAGATCTTTCAAAGATCATTCCAAAAATATATTTAACTCCATCTTGGGATAAACTAGTATATATTCAGTTACTCATGAATTAGGCAAGATATAATTGGTCAAAAATCATACAAAATCAGGCCTAATCAAGAACATAATGTAAGATCTTAAAAAACAGCAATCTTTCTTCAAATGGATTGGCATCAACTAGCCACTTCCTTTATTATTTTGTGCTTGATTCCTTTTATGTAAAAAAAAAAATATTAGATGCTTGACTTTCCAAGAACAATCAGCCACCTCATGGGTCTCAAAAAATTCTCCAAAAAATCACAAAACCGAGTAGAGTTCTTCAAACAACTCGGTTAATGGAGAAGCCTAGTATAGAAGCTAAATAATTAAATTTCTAAAATCCAGTAGATACAAAACCACTCATAATAGGATCAAGAAAAATTTTCTTCATCAATAAAATCTTGTTTCCACTAAATTATAACCTTTTATGCAGAAAATCTCAACATAAACTGTTTTTCAGCCAAGAACTTGCAAATCGACAAAACTGCCTTGGTAAACTTCTTCTAATCTGAGATGCATAAATCTAAGTAATTTTATTAGATGAAGACAGAAATAAAATTATCTTTGAAGCATCTTCTAAAGATCCAAAAACCAAAAGCATGAAGTAATTAGAACAAGAATGAAAAACTTATCTCACAAGCTTCAATCTTGCTTCACAAAGAGCCTTCTATCAGTAGTTTTGATCATAAATTCTTAGAGCATTCTTCTGATATAGGGATCCTAAATTTGATGCTCTGATACTATGTTGAATTTAGGACCTCGAGATTGAAACCTCGAAGCAAGATGAGAGAGGGAGAAGAAAAAAGAGCAAAGAGAGAGAGAGAGAGAGAGAGAGAGAGAGAGAGAGAGGAGAGAAGAGAGGAAGAGAGAAAAAGAGTATAGGCTAGAGAGAGATTTTTCACGAGTTGAGAAGTGGAGAGTTTGATTGAATCCTTCAACCAAGACCACTATTTATACTATTTTCATTATATATTTAGAGATAAGATAGGATCCCTAATATCCCTAATTACATCAATCATGATTATCCAAATCTACAAAAATCAAGGGAAGATAAATCAATTACATTAATCAAGGAAGATTGTCAAATCTTCCAACTCATGTGATAAGGATGACAACTCATGTGATGACTCGTCATGCCACCTCACGTGATCATGGTGGGTCCCACTAACTCGTGTGATCATGGTGGGTCCCACCTTTTAACAACTACGATTGCCACTTCTTGAATTGAGGCAAGGTTATGGCACAACCAATTTGGTCATCCATCCACTGCATCACTTCAGCACTTATTTCCATTCTTAAAAAGCTTTACCAAATTTCAATTGTGAAGTCTATTAGTTAAGCAAACGCCAAAGGACATCATATTCTCCTCGAACTGAACTTAAAGGTGTTGCTCCTTTTTCATTAATTAATTCCGATATATGGGGACCCTTAAGTGTCTCGAGCATATCTCAAGTTATGTATTTTGTCACCTTTGTCGATGATTTTACTCGAGTCACATGGCTCTTTCTTTTTAAATAACGGTGTGAAATCTTCTCCATATTTAAATCTTTTAATGCTATGGTGTCTACTCAGTTTGGAAAACTAATACATGTGTTTTGATAAGATAATGATAAAAGTACCTATTTAGTGATTTTCAATCCTTTTGTCTCAATAATGACATTATTCATTAAACATCATGTGTCTACACCCCTTAACAAAATGGTGTAGTTGAAAGAAAAAATGGACATATCCTTGAAGTAGCATGTGGCCTACTTTACTCTATGAAGGTACCCTATTTTTATTGGCTTCATGCGATTCTTACAGTTTGCTATCTTATTAATAGGCTACATTCGTCAATTCCTAGCCATAAATCCCCATACTCATTATTATTTCCAAAAGAAGATTTTTTCCCTTCCTATGAAAGTTTTTGGTTGCACATCCTTTGTTCATATCAAATCCTCTCAAAAGAGTAAACTTGGGACGAAATAACTTAAGTGTATTTTTTTAGGTTACTCTCATACCTAAAAAGGATGCTATTAGAATCTCTCTTCGGAAGAAAATTGTCTTGAGGGATGTACCTCAAAAGATGCACCTCCTGGTGTTTCATTAGTGCCCCATCTCTGAAGCCAGTTGTACCCCTTGATGTAGATCTACTTCAACCCCCTAAAGACTCGACCAACACCACACCTGTGGAGCATACAGATCCATCCAAGGTAAGTCTATCTTCCCCTATTGTATTTGGCCCACAATTTGATAATCAAACCATTGCTGCACGGAAGGAGCCTCAGACTTGCACTAGACCTTCTACTTCTCATCCTATTTCAAACTTTGTTTCTCACCATCAATTGTCTTCTTCATGTTGTTAGTTTCTTACATCTATTTCTTAGTTTCTCAGAGACATCCAGGATGGAAGGCTACCATGGAAGAAGAAATTCATGTCTTATATGAGAATCAAACTTGGGCACTTGTTCCTCTTCCTCCCGCAAAAAAAAAACACGTGGGTTGTAAATGGGTTTTTACTATCAAACATAATCTAGATGGTCCTGTTGCTCACCTCAATGCCCAACTCGTTGGCAAAGGATACACTCAGTATTATGGAGTAGATTATGAGGAAACATTTTCCCCAGTGGCTAAATTAAACTTGGTATGCATCTTATTATTATCTCTAACTTCTAACTCCTAAAGACTGGTATTTCAATTGGATGTCAAAAATGCCTTTTGAATGAGGACATAAAAAAAGAGATATATATGCATTAACCACCTAGTTTTGTGGTTGAGAGGGAGTTTGTATGCAAATTGAGAAAGTCTCTTTATGGACTTAAAAATGTTCTCGGACTTGGTTCGAAAAATTTAGCCAAGCAATGTTATGGTTTGGATTCAGTTGATGCTCAGTAGATCATTATATCTTCATCAAGAATACATTAAAAGGGAAAGTATTACTAGCAATTTATGTGGATGATATCGTATTAACCGGTAGTGATGCAGATAACATAAAAGAAGTAAAAGAAAAGATATGTCAAGAATTTAAAACAAAAGATCTTGGACTTCTAAATATTTTCTAAGAATTGATGTATTACAGTCCAAGCATGGAATTGTATTATCTCAGAGAAAGTATGGTTTGAATCTACTAGAAGACACAAGGATAATGGGAAGTCAACCTGCAGATACTCCTATAGATGCTAATGCAATGCTATGTGCAAGCTCTGGAGAATATGTTGATTTAGGTAAATATCAGAGGCTAGTGGAAAATCTTATCTACCTCATGGTGACTAGAATAGATATATCATTTGTAATGTGTGGTGAGTTAGTATATGCACAAACTACAACTTATCCATTGGCAAGCATAGAAGAGGATACTAAGATATTTAAAAAGAGCTTTGAGAAAAGTGTTTCTCTATAAGAATCGTGGTCATTACAATATAGAAGGTTTCTCAATTGTAGATTGGGATCACCCAATGACAGGAAGTCCACTTTGGGGTACTATACCTTAGTTGGAGGTAACCTAGTTACATGGAGAAACAAAAAAGAGAATGTGGTTGCAAAGTCAAGCGTAGAGGCAAAGTACAAAGATATGGCCCACACAATTAGTGAGCTCCTATGGATCAGATCCCTTCTTACTGAATTGGGATTCCATAAAGGAACTTCTATGGAATTATATTATGACAACCAAGTGGTCATTCATATCACTTCAAATCATGTCTTCCATGAGAGGAAAAAACACATTGAGGTAGACTGCCATTTTATACAAGAGAAATTTTAGGCTGGTATTTTATCTCTTAGTCAAGTTTCATCACAAGGGCAAGTGGCAGATATTTTTATAAAACCAATTGCATTCAATATCTTAACCACTATATGTAGCAACCTGGGTATTTACGATATTTTCTCCCCATCAGCTTGAGGGGGAGTGAGTGTACCTCAAGTAGCATTAAGGTAATATGCATGCCCACATCAAGGAGGTGGCACAAAGGATAAATAAGTGTTCATCTCATAAGATGCCACAAGGGTGTAATTATGTAAGATTATGTATGTCTACTTAAGGTAGCCCTAACGACATTGTATTCAATGTAACACTCTCTCATCAACTATAAATAGAGGCTCAAGATGAGGGGTAGATCATTCAAGCCTTCTCCTTTTCTCTCAAATTCGTCCATAGCCTTTCTCCCTTCTCCTAAGCACTCACGAGCTCCTTCTCTCTCTAGCCTTCTCTCTTTTTCCTTTTCTCTTATATTTTCTTCTCTTTTCTTCTCCTCTTCTTCTTCTTCTTCCTCTCCTTTCTCATCACTTTGGCCGAGGACCTTATCATAAGATCATAAATCCAACTAATATAGAGCTATGACACATGCAGTAAGTGAACTCTTATGGGTTAAATCCCACTTAGTAGAATTGGATTTCAACGACAGAGAACCGACAAAAGTCCACTATGATAGTTAAACTGCAATCCCCATTGCCTCCAACCCAGTCTTTCATGAAAGAACTAAGCATATTGAGGTTGACTGTCACTTTGTCAAAGAAAAGCTGCAGGCAAGAATTATATCTCTTACAAATGTTTGTTCTCACAATCAACTTGTTGATATACTCACAAAACCATTTAGACCAAGCTAGGCATATATTATGTCTTCTCACCACCAGCTTGAGGGGGAGTGTTAGAAGATATGGTCAAACTTCAATGACATTAATGTAATAACCCTTCATTTTTTCTCTCTTATTTACACATTTTAGGGTGAAAGGTATACTTGTAATTATTATATTCTTGACCACTGGAAATAGACCTTAAGGGGGAGGATTAGGTCATTCCAACGAGCCCTAATCTCTCCCCACCTCCTATATGTGCTTCTCCTTCTCCACTGTTGTCATCCCCTCTCTTTTTTCTTCTTCTCTTTTTTTTTCTTCTTCTTCTTTCTTCTCTCCTGCTTCCTCTCTTCTATCACATGTGACCCTCAAAATCACAGATGATGGAGTCATGAAAATAACATAGGTAAAATACACAAACCCTTCTATCTTCCTTGAGTTCGTATGAGACTCTCTTTCTCTCTCTCTCTCTCTCTCACACACACACACACACACACACACACACACACACACACACACACACAACACACACACACACACACACACACACACAAACACACACACACACACACACACACACACACACACACACACACACACACACACACACACACACACACACACACACGTGCAAGGTTCTCATGCTCAATCACACTTGTGTGGTCTATCAAACATGTTGGAACATGTATTTGGTGTGGGCACATATGTCACATGTGTGACATGTGGGGCCAAAGTAGGATGAGCTTTTTGAAACGATCAAATCGATCTTACCATTCAGATGGATCAAGATAAAGCCATTGGATGGAAAAATTTCAAATCCAAACTATCAAATCAGGCGGTTAAAAATCTGAACCGTTGGATCAATCAATTACAGATATGAACTATTAGATCAAACAGTTATAAGATTTGAACCGTCAGATCAAGCAGTTATTGATCTAAATGGTCAAATCATGTTGTTACATATCTAACAGTTAGATCAAAAGTCATTACAGATCTAAAACATTAGCTCGATGTGGTTACAAATCTGAAGGCCAAATTGGGCATCAATGATCTGAATCGTTAGATCAAAATGGTTACAGATTTGGAGAGTAAAATCAGCCTAGAGATCAAGCGGTGGTTTTCCAAAATATGTTAGAAAGCTCTATAAATAGAGTTGCAGAGCGTGAGGGAGCAACAAAGAAGAAATTCTGAGCTCTTAAAAATGTTCTGAAAAGAAGAAAGTGTTCTTCGTATTCCTGAGAGGACTTCTAGTGTTCTTGAAAGAAAAAGAGGAGGTGAATCCCTTTCAAAGACAGTGAATACACGTCTTAGGCCAGATATAGGTATTATTTTATTATTTTATTATTTTCTATCTGATTGGTGAAGAGGGTCAACAAAAGGTACGCATCGGTACTAGATATTAATTTAGGTTTATTAAGTGTTTAAAAAAGTTATGTGAAATGCATTATTATTTTCCAACACATGACACTAGGAGAAGTGAGCAATTAGTCAGAGAAGCATTCTTAGACCTTCTTACAAGCATGCCAGAATGGCAAAAGAAATGGACCAGACGAATCAGAGATCGTTGCTGTGGAAAGACAGCAGCCACCACCAAAGAAGCCAAAGAAGTCTCCTGCTATTAAGAGGTTCGCCTGTTTTGTTTGTGCTAATGCATAGATATGTTACAGCGTTGTACAAATTGTCATTTAATTACGATGTGATGTCTATCTCTTTCTTAATTGGATTGGGCAAAGTGTTACTAACCCTTCGGTTTGCATTTCTACCGTCATTAAGCATAAAATATTGTAACAAGTGTACGCAACATGGCTTCTACCAGTGAGAAATATCAAATATACAGTCAACATGTAGTTGCTGTTTGGAAATAAGAGATTCTGGCCTTTCGGCAACCAATGACGTCTCCTCCAATTGGGGGAAAAGGACCCCTAACCAACGATCTTTCGTCTTCCCGCTCATGGCGAGGGGAATTGGGATCTCTACTTTCCTCGGTTTCTTCATCGATCTCCTCGTTAAAATCAACCAGACGACTAACTCTGAACCTTTTTCCCGCACAATAAACCATTCCATCTTCTTACGAGCTTCCATTCCTTTGCTCCTACGGTGATTCACCCTGCCTGTGTCTGCTCTAGTAGGAGCTCAAGTCTCAACTACGTGAGCCTCCTGCTGGTGCAGTAGAGAAGGGATCGGAGCAATGATTCAATCATCTGTCTTCTGGTTCAGATTTATGTCACTGCGGAGAGAGGCGACGACAAGAAAGACCAAGGAGTACTGTTCAGTGACCCTGATGTACACACGAATAATTCAGCTTGTCTACCATGCTACAGCGTGAAATGAATTGAAATGTGGTTGCCGTTGTCGTAGTCTTCTTTATCATCTCCTACCCTGCGCAGGGGATGACAGCTTTTAAAATCGGAAGTCAATAAACTCTAACATTTGGTTTTGTATTAATTGTTTACATTAATCGCTGCTAGCCTGGACTCCCGATTTGTTCGCAAAAACGTTACAAGTTAAAAGTTTCAACAGTAATTCGATCGAAATCGTTGGACAAGTTCGTTTTCCATCTTTTGATTTGGCATTTTTGGAGCTGCGTCAGGGCCATTCTCAGCAACCAGTGCTTCAAGCATGCATCTCCGGAGCTCATTTTTCTCTAATTTTACCGACGGAGATTTGAATCTGATGCGTCACGACATAATTGAAATTTAAATCAACCACTGTGCAAACGACAATAACAAAACGGCAAGGGCCAAGAAGACACTTATAGTTTTCTGATGATCTCGGTGATCCAGAGTTGCAGTCACCGATGCTATGCCGCTATCTATGAGTAAAATAGAGTGTTTTTATACTTGTGTCCGTCTGCACCTTTTCTCTACCAGGAAACCTCGACTTCTTCACCACCACCTTGGAATAATCAACCCCACGAAAACGAAAACAAAAAACGACCCAAGGATGTCTGATCCCTCCCTGTTAATAATCTCCACCTTCCGCTTTCAGCTTCTTGCAGACTCAGTCTGCCATGACAAGACCAAACCTCCAGATCAGGAGCCTCAGCCCCAACATCCCTAAACCTGCCAAGGAGCAACTTCGGCCCGCTCCATCTCGTACCTGCCGCTCTACCTGCTCCACTACCTCTCCATTCTCCCGTAAACTGGTACTAATCAAATCTAAAATTGGAAAGACCAGTCAGGAGCATTCCAACTTGACCGAAGAGAGCCTTGAGGAGCACAACCGGATACAAGCCATCGACATCAGGCGCCACTGGGGAACTAGCCCTTACTACAAAGGACTCACAGACTCGGCTCTCTACCTCAACCGCGTCAAGAACGGCGGGTTAAGCCCCGGGCGTGAGAGCCGTGTCAGCGCTCGCACGTCGTCCTCCATCTCCACCGTCTTTTCCAAAATTCATGAATGGGGTGCCTCTTGCTTCAGAGTTAAACCCGAGTCTATGGCTTCTGCTGCCGTCAATTCAAACACGGGTTTAGCCGCTGCCAGCGATGCAAGAACAGACCTTCCTCCGGTGACTATGACGGTTGCTGCTACAGTTCCGGTACCTGCAAGGAATTCAAGGGTTTCTGTGTCAGCGATACAAGATGTGATCGAGATTGGTTCTATGAATTGTCAGTTTGTGAAACCCGTAGAGAAGAGGAACCCTGTCGAAGGGAGGCCATTGAGGGAGAGACTCGTAATGTTTCCGGTGATGAACGGCGAAGGTGATAGGAGGAAGCGGTCGGTAGAAGAGACGACGAAAGAGAAAGAGTTCGTTTGGGCAGATCGGTATAGGCCAAATACTCTTAATGATTTCATTTGTAACAGAGATGGAGCCACATATTTGCGCGACACTGTGAGTTTTCTAGTATCTTTGCATGCATGGACATAATTTGCTACTACCTTTAACATCCCTAATTTGCATAAAATGTTTTTACACTCGAACACCATAAAAAAGTGTGGACCACTGTGAAATGTGGTAAACGAAACTGCCTCAAAATCTCATGCCTAAAAGCTATTAAACTATTCTCTCTCTGTTCTATTGCTCTATCTTCACAACGAATTAAACTCAAAAGAAGATCAACCCAATAGTCTCATATGTTATGTAGTATTACAACTAACATTTCCTTATGAATAATTCTCTTTTTTTAAGGATTTTTTTAGAAAATACCCATTTAAAAAAACATTTAGCAAGATACCCATCTTCATCAAAATACCCAATTTTGAGTGGGTCGAAATATTAACTTGCCTTGTTGGACAGTCAACAAGCCACATCAGCCGACACGGTGGCCTGATGACATGGCAAATTAACCGTCCAACATGGTGTTTTGATCAATTAAAGTTGAGTATTTTACTAATTAAGTTTTTAAATTGGGTATTTTGCTAATTAATTTGTTTAAATTAGTTAATTCTAAAAAAACCCTTTTTTCTTATTTTTCTACGTTTTCCTGCAACTTAGCTGTCGGGCCAGATCAATCCGAACCACTTCCAGATCAGGTTTAGGTCTGCACATTTGAACTTTTTAATAAATATATATATGGAGGGGGATTGATAACATGGGTTCATCAGGAGCATGTTCAGTATTGTTGTTGTTAAGGCCATTTATCTTTTTATTGTGGTTATTTGCAGGTAGCCCAAGCGAAAGGCAGTCATTTTATATTTGAGGGTCCTCCTGGGGTGGGAAAGAGAACCATGATCTGGGCGTTGCTCAAAGAAGTTTACGGAGCAGAAAGCTTGACGGTAAATGTTTAAGTGATCACCCACAATTATCAATGTCAATTATCTTCAGAATCTGTTGCTAACAGTCTTTTTTGACATATTCTCCACAGACGAAAGAGGAGTGGAAGGAATTCCATTTGAAGGTTTTTATCTAATCCATACCATTTTCTTCTTAATTTTTTCCGAGCTGAAGTTCCATTACTGGATTCAGGGAGAAGCTATGCCGAGCATAAAAGTACGCATGAAGGTGTCTGCTCACCATGTTGAGATCAATCTGTCTGAGCTTCGTGGGTACGAGAGACAAGTTATAGTGGATTTGGTGAAGCAAACGTATAGCTTCGCTGAAAAATGCGATCTGGCCAGTAACGTCCGAGGTATACAGTTTTTTTCTTTAATTTGGTGGAATGTTATTTTACGTGACGCTCTTGATCTTCCTGCTAGATGTTTGCAGCAATTGTTCTTCACGAGTCGGATAAGCTTTCCACGGATGCCCAATACTATATTCGTTGGGTAATGGAACGGTATAAATGCTGCAATAAGATCATATTTAGCTGTTCAGACGTCTCTAAGCTTCAGCCAGTTAGATCTCTCTGTGAACACATTCAGCTTCTTCCACCTTCCAACAGTGAGGTATCCATAAATGGGACAAGTTCAGTTCCAGCATTTCGACTTTGCATCTCAGCTTCCTTCGTTTGGAATATCTGCCAAGATCATACATGACGTCTGAAGAACTATTTACTTGCATATTTTAGTAATTAATTGTGCTAATTTCTCTGATAAAATTTTCCGTAATACTGTTTTAGATTGTGGAAGTCCTGGAGTTCATTGCCAAGCACGAAAACATTGAGTTGCCTCGCCATCTCGCTGAAAAATTTGCTGACAACTCTAAACAGAACCTCCGACAGTCTATCCGATCATTCGAGGCGTCCTGGCAGTTGAAGTAATAATGCAAGATAGTGCTGAAACGTTTGATTCTCTGTTAAATCTGTTTTTTTAATAATCCTTTGCTAATAACATCATCGTCTTTCTGGATTGGACCCAGTTATGCATTCACTGAAAATCAAGTAATTTTGACTGGATGGGAAGATGATATAGAAAATATTGCCAAGAACATTATCGATGAACAAAGCCCAAAGCAGTAAGCAATTTCTCTACGTTATCTATTTATTTTGATTATTAATCTTGTTGTTTCAGAGGGATGGCTTACCCATGCATTTGTTTGTTGCAGGCTATATATTATTCGTGGGAAACTGCAAAAGTTAATAGAACATAGTGTATCTCCAGAGTTCATATTCAGCGTAAGTTTCTCACGCAGAACAGTAGAACTTCATCCCCATCCTCTCACCTGTTTCTTTTCTTTCTTGAATTTTTTATTAAAGAGGTTTCCTTATTACTGCAGACTTTGGTAGAAGAGCTGAAGAAGCATTTGGATGAGAAGTTCAAACCCCAAATCGATGCCTTGTACCTGGAATACAACGTGAGATAAAACTTGATTTCATGAAACTCTATAAAATAAAAAAATCAAGAATCCCTGAACTAAGTTTTTTAGCTGGTGTGCAGCGTGATGGTGGTTATCTCTTTGATGGAGAAAATTCCGTCGTCCTTATCAGCAGGCCGGAAGAGGCATCTGCTAGGAGAAATAGCGATCCAGTGAGGAAAAACATATATCACTTTATGAAAATTGAAGGTAATAGTCTCAGAACATCCCACTGACATTTATGCATTTCTGCTTTAATGAGCGCTCCCCTCTTACCCGCTACCCTTTCTCCGTTTACAGAATTTACAGCTAAATTCATGAGTTTCTACAAGTCTTGCGTCAAGAAGAATTCAGAAGGAGACGTTTGAGAGAGCTAGAGCTCGAAAGCTGTGTGTTCCTGTAAATGAAGAGCGCCTCGCCCATGATTCGTATAAAAAGATACAAGATGTGTTTTACAAAGCAGAGATTGCGATCACTGTGGCTAGCCACAGCTTGTTTATGTTCATGTATTGCAGTAAGATGTGTAACCTAATGGGCCACGTCCCATGTAACTCGTCGACTAATCGGTAAACATGTTCGAAGGGAAGCCATCAACTGCCAACGTCAAGGTTACTTACTGGTTTTGATTGTTTAATATTGAATTTAGGAATGAAGAATAATATTTACCGTGATTATCATTGATCATGTGTACACTATTTATAGAGATGTATTTGCAGAAGCTCTTTCTGAAATAAGTCATGCATTGCAGTAAGATGTGTAACCTAATGGGCCACGTCCCATGTAACTCGTCGACTAATCGGTAAACATGTTCGAAGGGAAGCCATCAACTGCCAACGTCAAGGTTACTTACTGGTTTTGATTGTTTAATATTGAATTTAGGAATGAAGAATAATATTTACCGTGATTATCATTGATCATATGTACACTATTTATAGAATTACAATAGAGATTGTAAGTGATTAAAATTTTAGTTTTAGTTTATCTCGAACTTATATGTCGATTCTTATTCTTATCTCTATCATGCCCCCACAAAATGGAGTCCAAACTTGATCTTTAAAAAGAGAAAACGTGTTCTCGAAAGTGGTTTGGTGAGAGCAGCAACTCTAGTAGCAGCTAAGAAGAACAATGGGTAGCAGCTGGGAAGAGTAGCAACACTGGTAGGAAACTGGGGCGGATGGAATCGCATCGTCCGATGGAAGAGCAACGACACTAGTAGCAATTGGGAAGAGCAAAAACATCGGTAGAGGCTGGGGCAGACAGAATTGCATCGTCCGGTGGAAGAGCAGCGACACTAGAAGCGGCTAGGGCAGACAGAATCGCATTGTCCAATGAAAGAGCAACGACACTAGTAGCGGCTGAGGCGGATGGAATTGCATCGTTCAAATGGGCAGAAGAGGTTTTGTAATGAATTTTTTTCCCCACGTGTGAACTACATGTGTGAGTTCACATGCTACTCAGGTACATGCGCGGTACGGGGCATCCAGGGGGAAAATAATTTTCCCCCTGAACTTAGGTCTCCCGTTCACTACTAAGACGACACGGGAGGTTTGGTACAGCGTCGACGAGGGAGGTTGTCAGTAGAGTAGACGGTGGCAGCGGTGCGACGACGACGGGAGAGAGTTCGGATCAACTACTTTGGCTGGGGTACGACGAGGTGAGGGCAAGGCTGCGCGAGTCGACGTTGACGACGACAGTTGGCAACGGGTGGCGGCAGGGTGGAGGGATTTGTTCAGGAAATTGGCGATGGGCAGAGGCACTGGCTGACTGGGGTCATGGCTTGGGGAAGGTCGAAACAGAAGAGGGAGAAGTTTTTTGGGTTGGTGCCGGAGACGAAAGGCCATGGTTATGTGTCGGCGCGGCACAGGAGAGGAGTTGGAGAGACGGTTGAGGGAAAATCCTATGCGATGCTGCTATCGACTGAAGTAACATCAGCGACGAGCCTGCAACTGTGGCTGTGATGGCTTTCCTCTACTCGATGACTGCAGAGAGGAAGCTGAGTGTCAATGGCAGCTCGGAGGTGAAGGGATTTCAGTGGGAAATCGACAACAGGAGAAGAATGAAGGGTGGAGGTTATGGCTGACATGGGTGATGACATTGACGACCATGTCTATCTTCCAGCAAGGAACAAAATTCCGGGAGGGAATGAGAGATACCAATACGAAGAGGAGGGAGAGATAGGGGCAGAAGGGGCGTAGGGTCTTCACTGGTGACATGGAGTGGCGATTGAGACGACAATAGATGGCAATTTCCAGCGACAAGGAACTGGTTCTGATTAATTGATTGAAACTCTGATATCATATAGAATTTAGGAATGGAGAATAATATTTTTCGTGATTATCATTGATCAAGTGTACACTGTTTATAAAATTATAATACAAACTGTAGGTGATTACAACTCTTCAGAGTTTGAGTTTGAGTCTATTTCGAACTTATATGTTAATTCTTATCTTATCTCTGTCATTTAATTGAACAAGAGAAAGAAAGAAAGAATATCTGCACCGCGTGTAGTGAGGTCGAATTATATTATATGAATGGTCCCCGAGGTTTTTTTGTTTGCTAAAAGGATTAATTCAGCTACGTTTTCATTAATAGAGAAATGGTGGAAGAAGAAACAAAAGATATGTCTACGTTTTTTTTCACACTTTTGCTGGGTTCCCGTCGCTACTGCAAGATGCCTGATGTGCTTCTGTCTTTTTTCTTTGTTTTCCATTTTCCAAATCGTCAGAGAACTGTGCAGTGGTTACGCAGTTCCTCCCCAAAAAAACTTCTTCCGGCTCCTGCACAGTCTCCGGCACCGGGAATTCGCATGGGGTGCTGTCCACCGACTGCCTCTCTATAATCTCCAGGATCACGTGTCCTCCAGACCCTTCTTGCTGTTCATCGCTTTCCGGCGCCGGAGAAGTGTATTCCGGCGACTTAACGGCTGGATCGAGCTGCAGACGACAGACAGGACATGTAGTGTGGTGATCAAACCAGATATCAATGCAATCTTGATGGAAAACGTGATAGCATCCGGTAATAAGCCTGAGAGTGTCGCCTTGGGAGAACTCGCCAAGGCAGACTGTGCATTCCCGGCTGTTCCCTGCAGACTGTGCATCATCTTTGGCGTAAGCGATGGTGGGAAAGGCGGCAATAAGGGTAGGATCCAATCCGCGGCGGGAGGCGGCCGAGTGGTGGGAGTCGCCGGCAGAATTGGAGGTCTGCCGCCCCGATGAAAATGACCAGCCGAATAAATCTATCACGTAGCGGCAGAAATAAATCCCGAAGAAGCCGACGAGGAGGCAGACAATGACGATGAATGTGATGAGTAAGGGGAGGGACTGCCGGTAGTAGAGTCCCGTCGGGGTGTGGTAAGATTCCGGCAAATGTTGGACGGCGGACATCGCCGTAGATTAGAGGTCTGCTGCATCGGGTATATGCATGGATAAACAAGAAAGTTATTTCTTTAGGTAATGGGCTCTGTTTTCTTGTTGTTTTGTCTGTTTAAGTTCTCGTATGAAAGTTTTTCTTTCTTTTTTTCCAGAGAAAACTGTAGCATCTGGGATCAAGATCAGAGGAGAAAAGGCGAAGAGATCATCCGTTTAATGCGGAGGAGGAGGTCGATCCCTCAGCGTTGGTTTGGCTTCTACGGCCGGACTCACTGCCTTGACCGTGGCGGACACGGATCCTTGACCGGGCCTGTTGGATGCGTCGGACCACTTTCAGGAAATCTCGGAAACCAAATCGCGTTACTTGTCGCCTTTACAGGGAACAAAAGGAAGTCCGATCTCAGCAACCAGTTATTCTTAGTCAGTTTTGTGATTTCTTTTAGCAAACTGTAGGTAAAAAATAGGACTCTTCCAATTTTATCTCCTTCTATTCATCACGTGAAGCAGAAATTTTCTCACCTTCTCTCCCCAGTCTTCAACACCGAGCTAAACCCTAAACCCTTAACCCTAAACCCTCTTGAGTTGTTTGTTACTCTTATCGGTTTTTTAAGAAGCTATCTCTGCTGGTTCACTATAAAAAAGAAAAGGTTTTTTAGGCTTACTTTATCTGGAGAATGTATTTTTTTGTGTTAGTGTACACAAAGAAAAATACAATAAAAGTACTATTTTTGTTAGTATGTGTAACGAAAGATACTATATAAAGTCCATAAAGAATTTATTAATAAATACTCTATGACAGATTTTAACTTTTCTAAGATAATTTTATTTAACTTTTTTATAACTTTATTTAACTTTTCTTTTAATAAACTAAGATAGATTTTAACTTTTCTAACTTAATAATTAAATAAAATTTTAAATTAAGGTTATTTATTTATTAAATATATAAAATAAAATGATTAATCAAATGGTAACTTTTACAATATCTTAATTCTCACTCTTAAGTTAGTAATTAAATATGATATTAGAAATCATGAAATCATATAATATAATATTCATTTTTATTATATAAAATTACTAAGAATAACACTATGTTGGAATTCTAATTTAATGCCAATGTAACATTTACATATTATATATCTTCATCTTCACTTACATCCCCATGATCACCTTCTCCACCAAATACATAATTTGAATCATTATCTTCATTTTTCAAACATATCCATATAATTCTCCTTGCATATATAATTATGTAAGACACAACAAACAATCACAATTTTTACTTGAATATCAAAACCAAAAGGAGCAACATCTTTTAATATTTCAAAATGAGCTTTTAAATGTCCAAAAGTACAATCGATAGTTGCCCTTAATAATGAGTGTCTTCGGTTGAACAATTCTCTTCGATTTGTAAGAGGGTAATCTCCAAATTCGTACAATTTATAATGAGTCTCAATACGGACTCAAAAACCTTGGAAGATTTGCATATCCATCATCTACAAAATAAAATTTACTTACAATAAAAAATATATTCCACATGAATTTATTGAAATAAGAATATATAAAAATTGACTAAATAATGAAATACCATTTACTTTCAAGAACCCAAAGTTTATATCATCTTGTTAATGTTGATTTTAGGACATGTGAATCAACTATTGATCCCTCCCTTCCAACAAGTACATAAGTAAATTGCATGTTAAATGCAAGCTACCATTACGTTTCATGAGAGAAAACCCTTATTGTTCCAATATTTTGCTTATTGATCAAACGGAATATATGCTTTAATATGAATACCATCAATAACACCAATACAATTCTAATGAAATAGTTTTAGTCAATATAAACATATATTTAATATTAACCTAAAATTATTAATCAAATGTCTTTATACATACCTTAAAGTAATGATAATATATGTCACTACTCAAAATCTTTGAATGAGTTCATCTTGAAGGCAATTTGTTAGAAGATGGGCCCAAGTCCACACGACCAAGGAAGACCCACATATCCAAGTGTGTTGGAAGATGGGCCCAAGTCCATAAGACCAAGGAAGGCCCACATATCCAAGAGTGTTGGAAGATGGGCCCAAGCCCATAAGATATGGGACCCACCATGATCACGTGAGGTGGCATAAGAAGTCTTACATAAATAAGAAGTTTAACAGAGCCACAATTATTATGGAAGCAGGTCTCATAGAGGAATTTCAGTTTAAAGGTGTTTTAGTCATGTTAGTCTTCTATTTATATTGGGTTATTTAATTATGTTAGGACTTATCTTTAAGTGTTAGAGTTTGGGTGTAATTGGGACAAAGGTAGTTTAATTATAATTGGACTCTACTACCTTCCTTTATTATAAATAGAGGTTCATGTACTCTGATTACATTAAGTCAATGAAGTATTTTTTTTTCCATAAATTCAACATGGTATCAGAGCAGGTTCTATGAATTGACTTGATCAACCAATAAAGGTAATGTGATCTTTTCTGATTTATTATCTCTAGCAGTTTAGGTTCGTATTTATCTTTTTTCAGTCCCTATACTCATTATTTGATTTACATTTTCATCTCTATACTGAGATTTCATATTATATATTGACAGAAAGATATTCAAGTCTAGTTTCCAAAGAAAAAATAATTTTGTCAATCGGAGTTTTCTACAAAGAGAAATCAATATTTGAAGTAGCAAAGTTTAAATTGCAAAAGAGGTTCAAGCAGCAGCAAAAGGCTTCAACTTTCAAGCAATTTTATGCTATCAAGAATGAGACTTTATATGTAGAATTATATATCCATAGAAAGATCTATAAGTCTATTCTTTCTTTTTCAACCAATTCTTGATCTGAGTTTTATATATGGAGAAATTGATATTGGAAGAGTCAATGGTCATGCCGGAAAAGGGGAAAGAGTACTTAGTTCGACCAGATTACAGAGATCGAAAACTATCACATTATATAACTTAATAGAAGTATATTTTATGAAGAAAAGTTATACGTTGATGAAATTTATTTAAGTGTAGTTTCAGAAGGAGAAAGTTTCATATCAATATAATCTATATTTAAGGATATATTTGTATTGGAAGAATAAAAAATCATGTTGGAATCCTGTTGTATTAAAAAATCCGAATTTAAGCCAAATTATTTCATGTGTCCTTATAACTCTGAAGGACTTTCATAATTTACTGGTTATCTATTGCTACAAATTTGGTACATGTTATTTGGACATTGGTTCATTTCCATTGCTTCTATTGTGTCCTTATTACTACATCTATGTTATTTGGTTCAAGTTAGGATCACTGCCATTAACTACCAGCTTGAGGGGGAGAAGTAGAAGAAGTGCAAGAAAGAGGTATTTTATATGTTGTGGTAATTTTAATGTAAAAAAAATAGTCAAGAAAGGGAGAGCACAAAAGATGAAGCTTTTGTATCTAAGAAAGAAATTTTTGCAGCAAAGAAAATTGAAGACCAAGAATCTTGACTCGCAATAATAATTGTGGTAATTATTGATGATACCTGACTTGGCTCAACTCGATTCTATTTTTTGATTGGATTATTATTTTGAGGTATTCACTACATATTCCTTGGTTAACATATTGCATCCGATTATTTCATGGGTCCTTTTTACAAAGATTTTAATTATTTTGGTTTGTGTTATATGGGCTCATGCCCATTTCAGCTGCAACTATTGTGTCTCTTTGGATGAGACATTATTATTGAATAAGTGGTGGCCTTAGCATCCTATCTTCTTGTTTACCCATTACCTATTGGTTATTTGACAAACTTACTCCTACCATCATTTATTTGACTCTCACATATATCTTTGGGCCAACCTTTTGTGTGTTACTTCGGTTGGGAGTTTTAAGTCCATCACGTATATGGGTGTTTTAAGTCCATTGATATATATATATATACTTGTGGGTCTTTTATCATATTTTATCGCCATCTTGTGAATGGCAGGCATTACCCACTTATCACGTCCTTTATTGTCGTCTTGTGAATGATAAACATTTATTATGTATCACGTTTTTTATAGCTGGCTTGTGAATGACAGGCATTTATCACCCATTTCTACCTGTGAGAGTTGGTGTTCGGGTTGGGACACCGGTATGGAGCTTATTACTACATATATGTTACCCCCCTTAATTGACATTTATTACTCCTACCATTTGAGAGTCGTTGTCCTGTGGAGGGACACGATGATGGAGGAGTTTTTACTACACTTCTGGGCAATACATATAGACCCACTACCTGCGAAAGATAGGAGTGCCACTACCTGAGAATGATAGGAGTGTGCCCTACGTCCAACATGGGTTATGACTGGAGTATGGAACGATGTCATACAACTTGGAGTGATTTTACTCTCACTTATCTTATGTCAGCGGGGCCTCATGGAAAAGAGCACCAACATGAGGGGGAGTGTTGGAAGATAAGGAAAACTGTCATTTTATACGAGAAGATCATATACATCATTTGCAGCAAGCTAGGAGTTCATGATGTTCTCTCACCCCCAGCTTGAGAAAGAGTGTTGGAAGATGGGCCCAAGCCCACAAGACCAAGGAAGGCCGACATATCCAAATGTGTTAGAAGATGGGCCCAAGCCCATAAGACCAAGGAAGGCACACATATCCAAGAGTGTTGGAAGATTGGTTCAAGCCCATTAGATAAGGGATCCACCATGATCACGTGAGGTGGCATAAGAATTCTTATACAATAAGAAGTCTAATAGAGCCACAATTATTATAGAAGTAGGTCTCATAGAGGATTTTCAGTTTAAAAGTGTTTTAGTCATGTGAGTCTTCTATTTATATTGGGTTATTTAATTATGCTAGGATTTATCTTTGAGTGTTAGAGTTTGGGTGTAATTGGGACAAAGATAGTTTAATTGTATTTGGACTCTACTACTTTCCTCTATTATAAGTAGAGGTTCGTGTACTCTGAATGCAAGAAGTCAATGAAGTATTTCTCTTTTCCATTAATTCAACACAGTTTAATGTAATTAGACTGTAATCTAACAATAACACCTAATACTTTATTAAAATATTTATTGATAGTCCAATTTGCACTATCAAACATATTTGAGGTGACACTATATGATGTTATTGACCAATAGTAAGACAAAAATATACAAGTTGTTTTTCCACTGAGATTGTCCTTATGTCAAATAAGAATCTTCTACTCTTCAAGACTCAGCCAATTTGAGAAAATATTGTAATTCATCCTATAAAACTTTTGAAATTTAACAAGTGATCTTTCTAATGCATTTTTCAAATATATAGAACCACCTCTACCATAAGAACGTTATATTTGCTCTTTACGGTGATGTAAATAATATCTTGTAAGAGCAAGTATAACTGTGTAAAAAGTAATTATAATGTTAATCTTTTCTTTGTCTAAAAGATTATCCATAAGTACATGAAATGTTGCACATTCAATAATAAAAAATAAAGATTCAAATACAAATGAACATCTATATCTTAACCACAAAAAAAAATTATATCATCAAGTAAGTCTTGCAATAAAACAATATTCATTCAAAAACAAACTTAAGGTCTTATAATGACATTGTTAACAAATAACATTTATTCAAAATCAAATCTAATGTTTCAAAATTAATGTTAACATTTTTATAAATCCTATGTCAAATTATGACATGCATTAAAGTTAAATATGAGTCATTAACGCCGCTCTTCTAGTGCCATTTGAATGAACATATTCTTCTTATCTACGGTGTCCAGCAACTGGTGTGTGTGTGGGGGGGGGGGGGGGACATGAAATTTCGCTTCTTTACACAAGTCAAATACTTTTAGTAGATCCTAGTACCATGCAAACATTGTATTGACATCTTTGGGTTTAAAGATCTCCACAAGCGTTGATTTCATAGCATCAATGAACTTGTTAATACTATTAGGAGATCATTGAGATCTCTTCCTACAACGAGTAGAAGTTTCCCCAAGCTTAGAATTTGATAATGTTAAAAGACATCCACGCGTGTAGGGTGGCATGGCTAGTAAATATGGAAAACTTTCATAGAAATGGTATAGAATTGTAATTATGCACGATAGTGAATGTGCCCTTATGTCCTTTTCCTTTTGAAGCATGTAGCCCTAAGGGCATTATAGTCATTGTAAACATATTCTCATAACTAAAAATAAAACTTCAAGGAATGTGGTAGATATTTCAAGCCTCCCCTCTTAGCTCAAATTTGTCCTTAAAACCTCTCTATCTTTCCTTTTATTTTAGTCCCTTGGTTTCTTCTCTCCTCTCTCCTAAGAAGTAGAGTTTCTCTCTTCTTTACTGCCCTTGAGATCTCTTATGTTTATGTGTTGGCCCTAAAAATCAACATGGTATTAGAGCTGGAAAATATCTGAGATGGAAAAGGAAAATAAGATGGAGAAGAATGGGAGGAAGAAGAACAAGAACAAGAACAAGAAAAAAAAAAAAGAGGAATCTCTCATTTCTCCCTTAGTTTCTTTCCTAATTCTTGTATTTCATTGGATTTAGCATTCTCTTACCAAATTTTTCACATAAAAAATATATACCGTTGGAAAGATATTTGAGTCTAGTTTACAAATCAAAATGGATTTTTAAAATCAGTTTTTTATTGAAGGAGAAATACACATTTGTAAAAGACAAGCAAAAGAAAAGTTTTGAGTAGCAACAGAAAAGTTTTTCTTTCCTTAAATTTTGTTATTTGATCTCATATTACATTAGTTTTCTTATGAGAAGTCTTTCCATATATGAGTTTGTTTCTTTTTGACATAATCTGAAATTTATTGAATTAGAAACTTTGTTTCCTAATCTAAATTCAAAATATTAGTGTCTTAAATCTTTCTTATTTTAAAATTTATCTCTCGAATATTTTCTTTCCAAATTGGGCAAGTTGTGTTAAAAAATAATTCCCTTATATTTGAACTCTATTTTTAGAAAGTTTTCATTATTATGTGTCATCTCAAAAGTTTCTTATTGGAGTTTTTTTTTTAAAGTTTTCTTCATCATCATGTTCATTGAGAAATTATTATTTTTATTTTCCTTTTGAGTCAAACCTGGTCATTTTTTTTATTATTCTATGGATCTAAACACACCTCCTTCTTACTTGGAAGTATGAAGAGTTGCATTATCCGCCTCCTTCCATTGAAGTATGACAGTTGCTATTTTTTTATTCACATGATATTATTCCTCAAAATATTTTTTAAAATTTTTGTTTCATAAAATCACTTTTGACCAATGCCTATAGACCCACTATATAAAAGTATAGGAGTGTATCCCACGTCCAGTTGAGTCAAGTCTTTTATTCTTCACCCAAAAGGTGTTTTTTTCTTGAGTTTCCCATAAAAAAGTGAGTAGTCTCTTTGTTGTGCCCTAGAGTTGGGTCATTTTTCCGCCTTTAAAATTAAGTAGAGTGTGTTTCAGACTATGACCATTTTAACTAGTGTATGAATCCTTGTCATATAGTTAGGAGTGATTTTCTTCTCTCACCATTATTTTGTGCAAGTTGGTTCTCTTGGTAAAGAACAAAGATATCCTTAGCTTGAGGGGGAGAAGTAGAAGAAGAGTACAAGAAAGAGGCAACCAACAACGAAGAATTCAACGTGTTGTGGTAATCAAAATTTATGTGAGTAGAATATCCTAGTAAGGTGGAGACAAGATGAGAATAAGATGAAGACTACAAGAAAGATGTGAACAAGAACAAGATGAATCAAAGAAAGACAATTAAAATTTCTCTTCAAGCCACACAAGATTAGAATTTCTTTTTTTCTTGACCAAGTTATTTGCAAAGTGAAGTTACAAACACTAGCTTGAGGGGAGTGTTAAAAGACTTCCACTTGTGTAGGGGTGGCATAGCTAGTAAATAAGGAGAACTGCCATTGAGATGGCATAGAACTGTAATTATGCAAGTTGGTGTATGTCCACTTATTTCTTTTCTCTTTTGAAGTATGTAGCCTTAAGGGCATTGTAGTCATTGTAAACATCTTCCCATAACTATAAATACAACCTCCAAGGCATAGGGTAGAGATTTCAAACCTCACCTCTTAGCTTAAATTTGTCCTTAAACCTCTTTCTCTTTTCCTCTTATTTATTTCCATTGGTTTCTTCTCTCCTCTCTCCTAAGAGCTAGAGTTCCTCTCTTCTTTCCTTCCTTTGAGATCTCTTGTGTTTATGTGTTGGTCATAGAAATAAACAAATGAAGCATTGCCTCTTTGTTGATCTTCATTTATGGACTACGTACCGCTATGGTGTGACTCAGGAATCTCTCTAATTGCATCAACTTCATCTATCTCTTCAATCATAGCCTCTTCCACTATAGAATGGAGGTTTGCATCAACTTAAGATTTTTTTGACAGGTTGTCCCCATGGCTATGGAATTTCCCATAACTAAGGCCAACCTTTCATATAGGAAATCATCCTTCGTGCCTATATTAATCAACTTCTTTATGTTCCTTCAAGAAAAAATACTTCTTTGAGAAAACTTGTATTCCTAATTAGTAACGCAACAAACACAACTTCCTATATTACATTTACTTACCTTTATATATCCTTGTCACATGACATTTCTTGTTGTGAGTCTGTGTTGTCGAATCTCATCCAAAGCCACTAGTATTGACACAAGTTGTCACAATCAGATGTTAGGAATTAGATGCCCTAATTTCAAACTAACGAGAGCACTAACAATAAACATGGAAGAAGGGAAAAGAAAGCACAGAAAAGCACAAAAAAACACAATAAGATTTATACAGGTTCATCTCAAGGTGAGACTATGTCCTGTCTTCTACAGCTGTTGTAATTCACTATGAAAATGAAATAGTTTACAAGAGAAATCGCACACTTACAGGTATTTCTCTCTAACCTCTCGGGCTGCAACTCGAGATGCTCCTCGGATTAAAATGATAAAACCCTAATAACGGTGCCCCTCAATTATAAAGAGAAAATTAGGGTAATTGTATTACAAGAGTGAAATTCCCAAACTCCCCTTAATGAAATAGCAATCAATATATCATTGATCTGTGACCAACTTAGCATAGGGCGTTAATTAGGCTCCACAACTTAACAATATCCCATTGGGAGACGAATCCATCATCAATATCTCCTCTACAATGGCAACAATTTCTCAATCCTCTGAGAGAAGTCCAACTGTAGTTGAACACAACTTCAGTTTCTCGATCATAACAGTTTTTGTCAACATATATGCCGGATTCTAACTTCCTTGAATCTTCTCAAGAGCTAAGACTCCATCCTCTAGAGCCGATCTGATGAAGTGATAACACACCTGTATGTGTTTTGTTATTGCATGATAAACATGATTCTTTGCTAAATGAATAATACTCTGACTGTCACAATACAACACATTCTTCCCATGCTTGAGTCCTAATTCTTCCCAGAAAGACTACAACCATGTGATCTCTTTTTTGGCTTCGATCACGACAACATATTCTGCCTCAGTAGTGGGAAAAACAACTATCTTTAGCAACTTAGAGAGCCAACTAACTGCTATACCACCCAACGTGTATACATATCCAGTGGTACTCTTCCTACCATCAATGTCTCTAGTCATGTCAGCATCTACATAACCCTGTAATCCCAAGTTTGACTTTCTAAAACAAAAGGCTAAGTCTACAGTGCGTCTCAAATACCTAAGAATCCACTTCACTACTTCCCAATGTTGTTTACCCGGATTACTCATATATCTGTTCACAACTCCCACTACAGGAGCTATGTGTGGTCTAGTACATACCATGGCATATATGAGACTGCCAATAGTAGAAGCATAAGGCACATTGGACATGTTGGCTCGCTTCTACTCTGTAGAAGGTGACTGCTCCTTAGATAGCCTAAAGTGAGTAGCCAAAGGAGTACTCACTGGTTTTGCATCATTCATTTTGGAATCATGCTATTCTTCTTCACATATTCTTCTTGTGACAATTTTAAGACATCAGTATCTCTAGTAATCCTCATCCCTAGGATTTGTTTTACAATACCCAAATCCTTCATTGCAAACTTCTTCGACAACTCCCTTTTCAAATTATCTATTTCCTATTTGCAAGTACCTGCTATCAACATCAACATATAGCACTAGAATGATGTAAGAGTCATCAAAATTCTTCACATAATAGCAATGGTCTGCTTAGCACCTCAAGAAACCATTACTACTCATAAAGGTGTCAAACTTATTATACCATTGTCTTGGAGCTTGTTTAAGACCATACATGCTCTTTTGAAGTTTGCACACCATTTTCCTCTTTCCTTGTGCTTTGAAACCTTGTGGCTACATCATGTAAATTTTTTCTTCCAAATCACCATGAAGATAGGTTGTCTTTACATCCAACTGCTCTAAGTGCAGGTATTCATTTACCACTAGTCCAAGCATTGTTCTAATAGTAGGCAATTTCACTACTGAAGAGAAAATCTCAGTGTAGACAATGCCTTCTTTTTTGTTGAAAGCCCTTTACCACCAGTCTTGCCTTGTACCACTTGATGCCATCATGTTCGTCTTTTATTCGATACACCCACTTATTCTACAAGGCTTTCTTTCCTTTTGGTAGATCGGTCAACTGCCATGTCTGATTGGATAACAATGAAACCATCTCATCCGACATGGCCAACTCCCACTTGGTTGATTCATAAAATTGCACGGCTTACTCATAACTCTATGGTTCACCTTTATCAGCCAATAAAATATAATTAAGTGCAAGGGAGTACCTCTGTGGTGGCCTGCTAGTTATGGCATGTCTCCTGAGTTCAATCATAGGAATGTTCTGATTTAGTTCTGGGAGTATGTTCTCATGGTCGTTTTTGAGCAATATTCTCCATCTCAATAGCTGGAAGATCTCTCAATTGGATCACTTCAGACTTCTTGTCTTCATCACTTGTGCTCTCAAACTTTGTTCTCAACCTGTCTTTATACAAGGCACCTTCATTGAAGATCACGTCCTTGCTCTTGATAACCTTACGACTTTGGTCATCCCGAAAGCCATAACCAAACTCGGTATCACCATTGCCAATTATGAGTTATAGGTCTTATGCGTTACATGTCTTTTAATTATTCATTTCATGTAAGTAGGAAAGCCTTAATGGCATTATTGTAATAACTCTTATCTCAGCCTTAGCTTAAGAGGTTGTCCAATGGGATGGGAAGCCAAGAAAGAATTACGGGATCTGTGTTCTTCCTAAGGAACCAGGGTCGGTGTTCCCCTGGAACCCAAGGTGTAGACACCCTTCGACGAGTCTAAATCCCCCTCTTCCATCAACCCTTTTCCTTCTCCTCTCTACTGTAATCCCTTCTCAACCCGATTTCTCACAAATCCGACATCATAGGGAGACCTGAGAGGTCTCGACAACCAGGCTCTACCCCAGAAACTCAAAACGATCTCTCCCATAGAGGAGTTACTCGGTCCATGGTCAGTGACCACAACAAGTCCTATCTTCCAAAAATTCCCCTCAAGCTGGGGGTTAGAGAACAACATGAACTCCTAGCTTGTAGCAAATGATGTATAAAATCATTTTTGTATAAAATGGCATATCTTCCAATACTCCCCCTCATGCTGGTGCTCTCATTCATGAGGCTCAACTACCATAATATAAGTGAGAGTAAATCACTCCTAGCCACTAAGATATTATTCCATACTCCAGTCATAACTCATGTTGGATGTAGGGCACACTCCATCTTCTATAGGTAGTGTGCTATTAGCATTGCTATGAAGTGTCCACCTCCACCATCTGTGTCCCTCCACAGGACAACAACTCTCAAGTGGTAGAGTAATAAATGACATTAATGGGGGGGGGGGAGTTGACTGGCCTTATTTATCATGGTGTCCCAATCCGAACACTGACTATCATGGTGTCCCAATCGTGATATTTTTGAGAGTTAAATAAATGGTGAACCAACCCAGGCACTGACTCTCATGGTGTCCCAACCGTGGAATTTTTGAGAGTCAAATAAATTATGGTATGAGAAAAGTTATTGAGGTCTCGTCTTCTTCAATAATAATCCTTGTAAAATTGACCTATGAAGTAATCTAATGCACATATTTGTGCCAAATAATATGTTGACCAAGGAATAATTTGTCAATTCTTCAAAATAATAATCCAACTAGAGAAAAATTTACCGAGTCGCATCAAAATATGTATAAAATGTGGGTATGTATATCGAAGTAGAAAATAAGTGGACCGAGTCAGATTGACCCGGACTAAGTTGACTCAGTCCGAGTTGTCTGAGTGAACTTGGATTACTGGTTGGTGCGGCTCGGGTAGCAAATTAAATTCTCGGCGGGTTCGTTGGGTGAACTCACCCGATCTGGGTTGCGGCAAAACAACTCGGCTCGGATTTAATCAGTTTCCTAACTTAGGAAACAAGAAATATTTCAATAGTGTCATCCCCTCGGCACCGGCTACCAATCAGTGCGGGACTACGGAGATTTTATGGAGTGCCGATTTCCTTGATTTATCATCTAGAAATGACAATCAAGCTGGAGTGAACAATCAGCCAACGTCTTGGCAAGATGTCGTCGCCTTTGGCCTCCAAAAATGGGAACATACTGGTAGGGAGATTTTTTGAAATAAGAAATAGCTCCGGTTTGTAATCTTCAAATGTCCATCTTTATCAGCCAACTCCCCTCTTTCCTTCCATAACTGATCATAGTACGAATGGATGACTGACCCCCGTCTGGGGTTACAGTAAGTAGATCGAGAGGTCGATAATTTTTGCCCAGATTTTTGGAATGAGATGAAATGGAAACACAATTTGTCTTCTTCTTCTTCGACAACGGTGGGTCGTCTTTCCCCATGGCCGAACAAAGCGGTGTTGAATTTAGGATCCCTTTTCCAATATTCCACGCAATGGTGATATCTTTGTGGGTCCCACTTGATCTTCAAGTCTTATAACTCATTTCAGCTAGTGCTTCTTATCTTCTTAACTCATGCTAGCTTGGATGATGACTCTTCTTGGCATCCCACGTCCTTATGGTGGGTCTCACCAGCTCGTGTGTCATGGTGTGTCTCATATTGTTACACTCCCCCTCAAGCTAGGGGTGAAAAAATATCGAAGATGCCCAACTTGTTGCAGATGGTAGACATAATTTTGTGAGTGACCGGCTTGGTGAGAATATCTGCAACTTGACTTTGTGATGATATATGCTTTAGAGATAAAAGATCCGCTTGGAACTTTTCTCATATAAAATGGCAGTCCACTTCAATATGCTTTGTTCTTTCATGGAATACTGGATTCGATGTAATGTTTATAGTTGCTTGATTATCACAATATAGATCCATCAGAGCTTCTTTGTAGAATCTCAATTCAGTGAGAAGAGATCTTATCCATAGGAGTTCACTAACAATGTGAGCCATGGATGTGTATTCTACTTCTGACTGGCCTTATTTATCATGGTGTCCCAATCCGAACACTGACTATCATGGTGTCCCAATCGTGATATTTTTGAGAGTTAAATAAATGGTGAACCAATCCAGGCACTGACTCTCATGGTGTCCCAACCGTGAAATTTTTGAGAGTCAAATAAATTATGGTATGAGAAAAGGTATTGAGGTCTCGTCTTCTTCAATAATAATCCTTGTAAAATTGACCCATGAAGTAATCTAATGCACAAATTTGTGCCAAATAATATATTGACCAAGGAATAATTTGTCAATTCTTCAAAATAATCATCCAGCTAGAGAAAAATTTATCGAGTCGCATCAAAATATGTATAAAATGTGGGTATGTATATCGAGGTAGAAAGTAAGTGGACCGAGTCAGATTGATCCGGACTAAGTTGACTCAGTTCGAGTTGTCTGAGTGAACTTGGATTACTGGTTGGTGCGGCTCGGGTAGAAAATTAAATTCTCGGCGGGTTTGTTGGGTGAACTCACCCGATCTGGGTTGTGGCAACACAGCCCGGCTCAGATTTAATCAGTTTCCTAACTTAGGAAACAAGAAATATTTCAATAGTGTCATCCCCTCGGCACCGGCTACCAATCAGTGCGGGACTACAGAGATTTTATGAAGTGCCGATTTCCTTGATTTATCATCTAGAAATGACAATCAAGCTGGAGTGAACAATAAGCCAACGTGTTGGCAAGATGTCGTCGCCTTTGGCCTCCAAAAATGGGAACATACTGGTAGGGAGATTTTTCGAAATAAGAAATAGCTCCGGTTTGTAATCTTCAAATGTCCATCTTTATCAGCCAACTCCCCTCTTTCCTTCCATAACTGATCATAGTACGAATGGATGACTGACCCCCGTCCGGGGTTGCAGTAAGTAGATCGAGAGGTCGATAATTTTTGCCCAGATTTCTGGAATGAGATGAAACGGAAACACAGTTTTTCTTCTTGTTCTTCGACAACGGTGGGTCGTCTTTCCCCATGGCCGAACAAAGTGGTGTTGAATTTAGGATCCCTTTTCCAATATTCCACGCAATGGTGGTATCTTTGTGGGTCCCACTTGATCTTCAAGTCTTATAACTCATTTCAGCTAGTGCTTCTTATCTTCTTAACTCATGCTAGCTTGGATGATGACTCTTCTTGGCATCCCACGTCCTTATGGTGGGTCTCACCAGCTCGTGTGTCATGGTGTGTCTCATATTGTTACACTCCCCCTCAAGCTAGGGGTGAAAAAACATCGTAGATGCCCAACTTGTTGCAGATGGTAGACATAATTTTGTGAGTGACCGGCTTGGTGAGAGTATCTGCAACTTGACTTTGTGATGATATATGCTTTAGAGATAAAAGATCCGCTTGGAAATTTTCTCATATAAAATGGCTGTCCACTTCAATATGCTTTGTTCTTTCATGGAATACTGGATTCGATGTAATGTTTATAGTTGCTTAATTATCACAATATAGATCCATCAGAGCTTCTTTGTAGAATCCTAATTCAGTGAGAAGAGATCTTATCCATAGGAGTTCACTAACAGTGTGAGCCATGGATGTGTATTTTACTTCTGCAATAGACTGTGCTACTACATTTTGCTTCGTGCTTCTCCATATAACCAAATTCCCTCCAACCATCGTACAAAATCCCGAAGTAGATTTTCTGTCATCTAGGGATCCAGCCCAATTTGCATCTGAGAATCCTTCGATGTTGAAGTGCCCATGATTTTTATAGAGAAGCCCTCTTCTTGGAGCTCCTTATAGATATTGTAATATCCTTTCAAGTGATTGTCAATGACTAAGTTGTGGTTTATGCATGTATTGACTCACCACACTTACTGCATATGCTATATTTGGCCTTGTTACACATAGGTAAATAAGTCTTCCCACTAGTCTCTGATATTTCTTGATATCTACATCTTCTCCAGTACCTGCACATAATTTTGTATTTGAGTCCATAGGAGTGTCTGCTGGTTTGCATCCTAGCATTTCTGTCTCCTCCAGTAGATCAAGGGCATACTTTATTTGGAATAGCACAATCCCACGTCTGGTACAATGCTTCAATACCCAGAAAATATATGAGTAGTCCAAGATCCTTTGTTTTGAATTCAACTCATATTTTTTATTTTGTTTTCTAGATGCCCTCGGAATCACTACCAGTTAAAATAATATCACCAACATATACTACCACAATTACCTTGCCTCTAGGTGTGTTTTTAATTTAAACTGAGTGATCTCCATAGCGTCAGTAAAATCCTGCCCGTATGAGGGCTTGACTAAATTTCTCAAACCATGCACGAGGGGACTGCTTTAGACCATACAAAGATTTTTTTAGTCGACATACTGACTCCCACACAACCACATACCCAAGTGGTTGTTGCATATAAATTTCCTCTTTGATGACCCCATTCAGAAAGGCATTTTTCACTTCAAGTTGATATACCTGCCAGGAAGAGTTAGCTACCAAAGATAATAACACATGTACTGAGTTCATTATTGCCACTGGAGAGAAGGTTTCCTCGTAATCAATTCCATAACATTGTGTATAGCCCTTAGTCATGAGGCGAGCCTTCAGCCGGGCCACAGACCCATCCGGATTGTGATTCTCAGTAAAGACCCATTTACAACCGACAGGTTTCTTATCTAATGGTTGTAGGACTAGAGCCCATGTTTGATTTTCATAAAGGGACTACATTTCTTCATCCATTGTTGTCTTCCACCCTGGATGTTTGAGATCCTTATGATAGGATTGTGGTATAGAAATGGAAGAAATAGCAAAGAGAAATTGACAACATGCAGGGGACAAACGATGATGAAACACAAAATTTGATATTGGATGAGATGTAGAGGTTATGGTGCATGATCTGGGTTCTTTTCTTTGTGTGATAGGATGAGTATCATATTGTGGGCAAAAAACAACTGGAGAAGATGGACTTACCTTGGTGGGATCCGTAAACTCAGACGGTGTGGTGTTAGCCGGTGTTTCTGGGGTCTGAGAGTTTTTGTGTGCTATAGGACGAGTATCATATTATGGGCCAAAAACAACTGGAGAAGATGGACTTACCTCGGTTGAATTCGTAAACTCAGACGGTGTTGTGTCAGCCGATGTTTCTGGGGGCTGAGAAGTTTCTGTTGCACGGGGCACAACCAGTCGAGGAGAACCTGACACTGAAGATAAACCTGGAGGTGCATTGTCAGAATAGTATGGAGAGTCTTAAAAAAATGTGACATCCCTGGACACAAGTAAACACTGAAGAGTGGGATTATAACAAACATAACCCTTTTGTGTACGAGAGTATCCTAGAAAGATACACTTGATAGATTTAGGATCAAGTTTACTGTATTTTGGAGAGGAATTATAGACAAAACATTGACACCCGAAGATTTTCAAGGGCAGTGAAAACGGATCATCATTTGGTAACAATACAGAGTAAGGAGATTTATTACTAAGAATGGAAGATGGTAGACGATTTAAAAGAAAGCATACGGTCAGGATTGCATGAGGCCCATAAAAGCATGGAACTTTCATGGCATATAATAAACCTCGAACTACCTCAAGAATATGATAATTTTTTTGTTCGGCTACACCATTTTGTTGAGGAGTGTAGGCATATGATGTTTAATGGATAATGCCAAAATCTTGACAAAAATAGTCAAGTTCTTTGGAAATGTATTCTTTGGCATTATTAGACCGCAGTATTTTTATGTTCTGACCAAACTAAGTGAGTACCATAGCATGAAAAGATTTAAAAATCAATGGTATCTCAGAATGCTCCTTAAATAGAAACAACCAAGTGGTACGAGTGAAATCATCAATAAATGTAATAAATTACAGCACTTGAGAAATATTTGAGATGCTCAAGGGTCCCCATACATCAGTATGAATTAATGAAAATAGAGTAATACTTTTGACTTCTGGATGAGGTGAATATGTACTCCTTTGATATTTACTCAGTTGACAAACTTCTCAATGAAACTCGGACCTGACTTTAAGAGTAGGAAACATATAATGAAGAGATTGTGAAGATGGATGTCCCAACCGGTTGTGCCATAGCCTTGTGTCATTTTCACTTGTGGAAACAATATTTATTTTTGGCACATCCAGGTAGTATACCTCCCTTGTTCACGGCCTCCGCCAATCACCTGCTTCGTTATAAGATTCTGAAATACACACGAAGTGGGTGAGAATGTGATAGAGCAATTAAAATACTTTGTCAGCTGACTAACAGATAATAGATTCAAAGGGAAGGTAGGAACAAATAGAATATCAGTGAGTGGAAGTGATGGTGTAACGGAAGTGGATCCTTTCCCTTGAACCTTGGTTTGAGAACCGTCAGCTATGGTAACAAACTTATGTGAAAGACACGGAGATACAAAATGTAATAAATGTCTGTTACCTATAAGATGCTCGGAGGCTCCTGAGTCAATTATCTAGGATGAAGATGAGGCAGATAGCAAACCTGAAGCAGTGGTGGAAGCGGTATTTAATGAGGAACTTTGAGAAGAACCCATCATTTTTTGAAACAACTCATATTCTTCATCAGTAAAAATTTTATTTTCAGTTGTTTTTGTGGGCTGATCCTCCTTTGTATCACCTACCAAAGCTTGATTATCCTTTGTCAAGTCTGAGTTGTCGTTGGCATTATAACATATTTCTCCATAGTGACCATTTTTTCCATAGTAACTCCTTTCCTTGTAATAGCATGTATCGATAGAGTGGCCATATCTCCCACAATGAGTGCATTCTTTCCAAAAAAATTTCATGCTTTTGATTAGCCAACTAATCACATTGGTATCATTTTTTAACCATTTGTTATAAAAAATGTCTTCTTGATCACTAGGTGGTCCACGGTTGGTGAGATGACCAAGTAGGTCATTTGTTATAAGAAACATCTGAACCCTTTGTAAGGGTATTGTGGTAATTCTGAGTATATCACCTTTTCTACTCACATTTTCTTTAGCCATAATAGGCATTTCAATGAAAATCATTTTCCAAAAAATTCTAATCAAAATATCCAAGTAGTATTCTTCAAACAACTTGGTGCATGGAGAAATTTAGCATTGATGCTAAACAATCATTATTCTGATTTTTTTCTGACTAAATAATCACTCATAATAGAATCAATATCAATCTTCTATATCTGGGGATTCATGTTCCGACAAAAAAAAATTTCAACAATCTGATCATGGACTGGTCTCGGTTAACAGAAATTCCAAACCGACAAAACTGCTTTGATAACTTCTTCTAGATCGAGAGACATTCATATCCACAATCTCATAAAATGAAAAACATTCACATACTCATCTTTAAATCATCTTCAAAATCTGGAAACTAGGAAAATGAAGTAGTAAAAAAATAATAAAGGAACTTACCTCACACTTTTTGATCTTCCTTCTGCCTTCTACTAGTGGTGTTGATCATATCTTCTTGGAGCATTCTTTTTTATGTAGGGATCCTAAATTTAATGTTCTGATACCATGTTGAATTTGGGATCCCTTTTTCTAATATTCCAAGCAAGGGAAGGGAGAAAAAAAAAGGAGAAAAGGGGAAGAAGGCTCTCGGGTAGAGAGAAGAAGAGAAGAGGAACAAGGTGTGCACCAAGCAAAGAGAAAGAGATTTACTCAAGAGAAAATTATAGAACTTGATTAATTCAGAATTACAACACCTCTATTTGTAGTAGAGGAAGTGATAGAGTCCTTATAAAATTAACCTTTAAATCTCCTTATTACATTCCAACTCTAACTCTCTAAGATAAGTCTATCTTGAAATGATAACACAATCTAATAGAATTCTAATATAAATTGAACTATAACTCTTCTTCAATAACGTGGAAATAAGGGAGGAGGTGAGCTTGTGGCCTTATCCTTATGGGTCCCATGTGATCTTCCAATTCATATTGGTAAGATTCCAGCTCATGGTATCTTTGTGGGTCCCACTTGATCTTCAAGTCTTCTAACTTATTTCAGCTTGTGCTTCTTATCTTCTTAACTCATGCTAGCTTGGATGAGGACTCTTCTTGGCATCCTACATCCTCATGGTGGGTCCCACCAACTCGTGCATCATGGTGGGTCTCACATTGTAACAAGCGGCAACTTTCCAGATAATGATTTTTTCCTGAATGGAAACTACGGCAAGACATCTCAGATTGTAAACATCAATAGAGCAATGATCGGTGACTTCCTAGCCATGAGAATTTGTCTTCTTTGGAACTGTAATAAAATAATTCTAGTTGCAGTAGAGGCTACATGCAGAGCAGAGTGAAGGCTAGAAAAGAACATCGATAATTTGCGAAGAGAAATAACTCAGTGGTAGGTAACTCGGCCATAGTTCAGCGGGAACACAGTCTTGTTGACGGTGCGACTTCCTCGCCGTGAGAAGTCGTCATCTCCAGCGCTGTCAGAACCTGAGAGTAGGATAGCAGCAAGAGCAAAGAGGTTCCAGAAAAACCGCTCTCTGTAAGATGGCAATGGAGCTCCGATTTCTATAGCGGAGCAACAACAAGAGAGTTGTGCTAGCGATGAACCAACGAGAATCAGAAATAGCCAGGCTTCGTCCTCTGGCCAGAGCCTCGAAATAAAATAAATCAGCAGAAGATGGTTTTCGGAAACTAATATCACGAGCAAATTTTGGAAAAATAAAATATGATCAAAACCATAATATGACGGAAAAAAAACTAACAAAAATATGAGAAAAAATAAAATAAATAACGGTTTCTTTGAATATGAAAAATCATAGATGAGAATCTTAAAATCAAAGCTTTGATACCATGTAGATTTTCAAGACTCCATGAATTTAGCTCTTGGAGAAAAAGGGAGAGAGACCCATTGGGAGAAAACCAGAGGAAGAAGTGGTTATGGACTTGATATCCTAACCCTCCCCTTAAAGCTCTATTTATAGATTAATGAAACTATTGTATTACAATAATACCCCTAAACTTAGGGTTTAGGGTTTAGGGTTTTAACCCTGGAACTTTAACTTAATTACATCAATGCCATCTCTATGAGATGACCCTTTATTTACCATCCTGCCATCATTGTATGTGGGCCTATGGGCCTTCTCCTTCATCTGTGGTCCTTGAGACCATTTTATATATCTCTTGGATGCATGGGTCTTCCTTGGTCTTATGGGCTTGGGCCCATCTTCTAACACACTTGGATATGTGGGCCTTCCTTGGTCGTATGGGCTTAGGCCCTATCTTCCAACATCAACTTTTTAGAAAACTCATTAATCAATTATGCTGTATAGAATTGACTTTGCAGAGTTCAGTATGATTGATCATGCAACATGGGATGATTGATCATGTTTTATAGTATTTTCTCGCTAGTTTTCTACATGATCGATCATGCTTTATAAGTTAATCTAGACAACATTGTGGATGATTTATCAAGCCTATACATGTTAATTGATCAAGCCTATATATGTTGATCAATCATGCAATATGCTTGTGTACTAATTTGCCATTTAAGCATGATATAGACTATTTTGATAAATTTACCATTGAAAAATATTTAAATGCATTCAATTAAAAGATGGTTTTGCAATATTTCGTGCCCTAAATCTCCATAAAATAAATGTACTTAAGAATCAAAGTTTGATTGGCTATCTGTTGAAGAGAAGATATGAAAGAGTCTTCCATGACACTCACAGTAAGAATTCTCATAGATCCAGAATTAATATAGTGGTCTTACAGGAGTCCCACAAGAGAAGTTCTCACACAAGAGTTTCAGTTAAAAGTGTAGTTATGTTAGTATTCTATTATGTTTAGTTGTTTAATTTTTCTAGGACTCATCTTTTAGTGTTTAACTTAGGGTGTAACTGGGATAAGGGTAGTTTAATTGTAATTGGATTTTACTTGTTTCCTCAATTATAAATAGAGGCTCATGTACTCAAACTACAAAAAGTCAGTGAAACTTTTCTCTTTTCTAGAAATTTAACACGGTATCAAAGTGGATTCTGTGAGTTGATTCGGTCAACCCACAAAGATAATGTGATCCTTTTCAGATCAATAATCTCTAGTAGTTTATGTTTGTCTTCTATATTTTTTCTCTCTCCTATCCCAGTACCCATTGTTTTCATGTAGTTAACACCTTCATACTTAAATTTTCATATTAAAAATTATATATTGACAAAAATATCTTTGAGTCTAATTTCCAAATATTTTTTTAATCGGAGTTTGCTACAAAGAGAAATAGATATTTGAAGCAACAAGGTTAGACTACAAAATAGTTTTGAACAGTAGTAGAAAGCTTCAATTTTATAGCCATTTTATGCCATCAAGATGTTAGGAATTAAATTCCCTAATTCCAAAATAACAAGAGAAATAATAATAAACGAGGAAGAAGGGGAAAAAAGCATGAAAAAACACAACAAGATTTATACAGGTTCGCCTCAAGGTGAGACTACGTCTTGTCTTCCGCTATTGCAGTAATCCAGTATGAAGATGAAATACTTTATAAAAGAAAGCGCACACTTACAAATGTTTCTCTCTAACCTCTCAGGCTGCAACTCAAGATGTTCCTTTGTATAAGATGATTAAAAATCTAATAGCAGTGCCCCTCAATTATAAAGAGAAAATTAGGACAATTGCGACACAAGAGTAAAATTCCCAAACTGCCCTTAATGAAATAACAATTAATATATTTTGGACCAACTCAACGTAGGGCGTTAATTAGGCTTCACAACTTGACACAAGAATGAGCCTTTATATGGAGAATTATATGTTAAAAGTAATATCTATAAGTTTATTTTTTTACTGATCCAACCAATTCTAAATCAGAGTTTTCAAGAGGGAGATATCGATCTCGGAAGAGTCAATGGACATGCCGACCAAAGAAGATTCTATTAGATTAAAAAAATCCAAAATATATTAGATTCTTTCTCTCCAAAGAAGTATATTTTTTTAAAAAAAATTGTACTTGGAAAAAAAGAACCGAATTTCCAAAGGAGAAAATTTTATGCCAATTTGATCTATATTTAAAGAGATAGTATAAGGGTCGGCAAGGGTCAAGTTACATAACAAAAAAAATCAAGAGGTCCAAAAAGATTAAAGAAAGAATCTTTTTAAGTCAAATTAGGTATCAATTTAAAGCTCTTTGAGTCTGGTTTCTTGAGAAACAAATATTTTGTAATTTTGAACTATATTTTTGGAGATATCAATATCAAAAGTGCCAAAAGTTAATTCTAAACAAACTCTCTCATTTTTTCCTATTTTCTCTCCTATTATCTCTCCATTGACATGAATTGAGTTTATTTTTATCCTAAAAATCTGAGTTTTTAACCAAATTTCTGTTCTAATTTGAGATTTTTTATCAAACCTAATCACTCCATGATGTGCTCATCATTCAAGGTATACAATATCTTGCTTCAATGTAGTTTTCAAGTTTTGTGTTTTTTTTTACTTGGTTATGTATCTTCTGCATAGTTAACTCAAAAAAATTGTGGCCACCCCAAAAAAAGTTATACTTGGTCAAATTTATTAAGTTCTACCATTATAGTCTCCCCTCTCCTAAACCTTCTTTCCACAACTCTCCTTCTTCTTCTCACCCCTTAATCGTCTTCTACTTTGATTATATATCATGGAATCCTAAGTTTTAACATGGTATCAGAGTGGGAAAATATCTAAGATGGAAAAGGAGAAGAAGATGGAGAAGAAGGGGAAGATAAAAAGAAGAAAAAAAAGAAAAAAAAAAGAGTTTCTCGTTTTTCCTTTAGTTTTCTTTCCCAACTCATGTATTTCATTGGATTTTTAACTCTCTTACCCAATTTTCCATATATAAATTTATATATTGTTGGAAATATATTTGATTATAGTTTCCATATAAAAAAATAATTGTTGAAATCAGATTTTTCTTGAAAGAGAAATCGACATCTAAAGCAGCAAAGGTCAAGCAACAGAAAAGTTTCGTGCAGCAATAGAAAACTTCAACTTTTGAGCCATTTTGTGCCATCAAGAATGAGACTTTATATGGATAATTATATATTCAAATAAATATCTATAAGTATATTTTCTTTCCTATTCAACCAATTCTCAATCTGAGTTTTTTAGATGGAGATATCGATCTCAAAAGAGTCAATGGTCAGGCTGGTCAAAGAAGAAAGAGTACTTAGAAGGAAAGAGTCTAAAATATATCAGATTATCTATCTCAAAAGAAGTATATTTTATGAAGATAAGTTATACTTTTATTAAAGTATTTAAGTATATTTTCATAAGGATAAAATTTCTGATATATATTTAAGGAGATATTCGCATTGGAAGAATCAAAGGTCATGTTGGTATCCTGTTGTATGTGAAGATTCAAATTTATGCTGAATTTTTTGCTTCCCTTTTTGTGTTGCTTGTTTAGTTGTGGAGTCTAATTAATGCATTATGCTAGGTTGGTACGTCGGTCAACCTTCATGGTAAGGTTGCCATGGGGGTTGGAAGGGTGGCAGGGACCCACCCTCCCGGGGGTGTGGGACAGAGCCCCCGCTAGATCCATGATATAGACATTTTTCATTAAGGGTAGTTTGGAGATTTTACACATATAATTCGATTGCCCTAATTTTCTCTTTAAATTTTGGAGTGCCATTGTTAGGGTTTTATCATCAGAGAAGGACCTTGAGTTGCGGCCTGAGAGAGTTTAAAGAAAACACCTGTAAGTGTACGATTTCTCTTGTAACTATTCCATCTTCATAGTGGATTACTGTAGCGGTGGAAGACAGGACGTAGACTCACCTTGACGCGAACCTGTATAAATCTTCATGTGTTATTTCATGTTTTTTTTCTTCTTCTTTTGCCTTTTCTCTTGTTAGTTTAGAATTAGAGCATCAAATTCCTAACAAGTGGTATCAGAGCTTTGGTTCGTGATTGAGAGCAATGGTTGGCGGAGAAGGATCAACACTTGGGATCAACAAGTTTGATGGTATGGATTTTGCATTTTGCATTCTGCAAGATACAGATCGAAGATTATCTATATAGTAAAAGTTGTACTCACCACTTTTGGATATGAAACTAGAAGGTATGAAAAATGATAAGTAGAATCTCATTGATAGACAAGTGTTGGGAGTAGTCCGGTTAACAATGTTGAAGAATGTCGTTCATAACATGGCGTCAAAGAAAACCACAGCTAGAATGATGAAGATTCTGTCAAATATGTATGAGAAGTCTTCTGCAAATAATAAGGTACATCTCCTGAATAAACTCTTCAATTTAAAGATGATAGAAAATACATCTATGGAAATTAAATTTGTCAATGAGGTTCATGCTTTAATTCTTTCCCATCTATGCCAAATTGTTGGGAGCCTATGAGTGTTGCGGTTAGCAACTCTCTGGGCAATGAGAAACTGATCTTTAATTATGTTTGGGATACCTTTCTTGTAGAGGAAGTTTGTATGAAGGACTCTCGAGAATCATCAACATCTAATTTTTCTGTAAGTGTCAATACTAGGGGTATGGACTTCGAGAGGAATTCCAACAAGGGCAATGATAGAGGGAAGTCAAGGAATGAAAGAAGCAAGTCAAAATTCGGAAGGACTATGGAGTGCTGGAATTGTGGCAAGTCTAGTCACATAAATAAGAACTGCAGAGCACTGACGAAAGATGAAAAGAAAAATGATGCTACAAATGCAGTGACTGATGAAGTATAAGATTTTTTACTGGTGTCGATTGACAACCCTATTGACTCTTGGGTGTTAGATTTAGGAGTTTATTTTCACACCACTGTGCACAATGAGATCATGGAGAATTACGTTGTTGAAGATCAAGGGAAGGTGTATCTTTCTAATGGAGAACCTTTGAATATTATCGGTATTGGTAATGTCAGTTTGAGGATGTCAAACAAGTGAGGAAAATTCACAAGGAGACATGTACAAAAAATTATGCGTAATCTGATCTCAGTAGGGCAACTTGATGATGAAGGTCATATATTGTGACTTTTAATGGTGCTGCCTGGAAATTCACTAAGGGAGCCATGGTTGTTGCACAAGGAGTTAAAACTGGAACTCTTTACATCACTGATGCTATTACTAATCCTGATTTGTGGTATTATAGGCTCGGTCACATGTGTGAGAAGGGAATGAAAGTGCTTCAGTCCAAAGTGAAGCTTCCAGGGTTGAAGACTGTACACAACGGTTTGTGTGAAGGCTGTATTTTCAGCAAGTAGAAAAGGGTTAGCTTTACTAAGGCTGGAAAGTAACAAAGGATAAAAAAATTGGAGTTGGTTCACACAGATATGTGGCGGCCTTAAACTGTTTCCTCCCTTGGTGGTTCTAATTACTATGTGACATTTATTTATGATGCAAACAGAAAGGTATGGGTTTATGTTAGGATCCTCACGAGCCATGGATCTTGTCACCCTCCTCTCTTCTCGTCCTTCCATTACCTTGCTTGACGTTGAGATGGAATGAGGGAATGATGGAGATTTAATTTCGGAAAGGAGAATTTCGGAAGGGAATTGGGGAAAAATGGGAGAGAGCTTGAAGGAGCTCTTGACCTGTTTATCTAATTTACTCTAGCTAAAGTAGACTCAATTCATATCTCTCATTACCCTAGCCGTCTCCTTACATAGGGTTGAGGACGTCCAACACACTAAAGACCCCTTGGGTCAAGGGTTCAAACCAATAAATGCTAAACCAACCCAAACCAAAGATAAAACCAAACCAAAAATAATTACATGGAAATTGAAAAACACATTCATTAATTCCTATGCCTATTGGTAACTCGTGATGCTATAGAGTCCATAACATCACCCCCTTCCTGGAGAAAGAGCTTGTCCTCAAGCTCGAAGGAAGGATATAAGAGTCGAAATGTTGATAACGGCTCCCATGTGGTGTCGCTGGGGTCAGCATCTGCCCACTGGACGAGAATTTCCCAATCACCTTGAATCTGGTGTGCATTTACCACCTGAACTGGAATAGAGAGGACTCTACCCTCATGTAGTGGCGGCAATGGAGTGTGCAGTAGGGGCGAGTCACCCTGGAAGGGCTTCAATTGTGAGACGTGAAATACATTATGGATCTTTGAATCCTGTGGTAGCTGCAAGCTGTATGCCACGGGCCCAATTTTGTCCAATACCTGAAATGGACCATAATATTTTGGAGATAGCTTATGGCGCTTGGATGCAGTCATAGACAGCTGGCGGTAGTGCTGAAGCTTTAACCACACATAGTCTCCAGGGAAATAAGATACCTCTCAGTGCTTCTTATCGTAATAATGTTTCATAGAGTGTTGGGCCTCCTGTAGATGAGTTCGTACCTCAATGAGCATAGCGTCTCTTTCAGCTAATGCTTGGTCCAAAGTGACGAATTTGGATGCCCCTGGTTCATTTGGTAACAGACGAGGTGGATCTCTGCCATAAACGACCCTGAAAGGTGTAGTTCCCAGTGTTGTGTGGTAAGATGTGTTATAGCAAAATTCTGCCCAAGAAAGCCATTTCACCCACCGTCTAGGTGCGTCCCCCACAAAACAACAAAGATATATTTCAATCGTGTGATTGACAACCTCTGTTTGTCCGTCCGTTTGTGGGTGATATGTAGACGAAAATGCCAATTGGGTGCCCTGTAATTTGAATAATTCCTTCCAAAATATACTGGTAAAAATGGCATCTCTATCACTGATAATGGATGAGGGAATTCCATGTAATCGGACAATGTTGTCCATAAATAATTGAGCGACCTGAGCAGCAGTATATGGATGCGCCAAAGCAATGAAGTGACCATATTTTGAAAACCGATCAACGACAACGAATATCACAGATTTACCTGATGAAACGGGAAGGCCAGTAATGAAGTCCATGGAAATGTCGGACCAGATTTGAGACGGTAGTTGCAGAGGTTGTAGTAGGGCTGCTGGACTTAAAGATTCAGCCTTGTTTCGTTGACAAATCTGACAAGTAGCTACATAATCAGCAATTGTGCTCTTCATGCCCTTCCAGTAAAAGTCCCGACTGATTTGGAAATATGTTTTTTGTCAACCCTCATGTGTGATATCATGGATAGAGGACAGGATGGTGTGAAGAAGTGGGGACGTATGATGCATAAAGATCCTATTTTTGTAGAGTATGAGACGATCCTAAATCGTCCAACGAGGAGCTGCTGTCCCCTGTTGAATATCCTGATATAATGACATGAGATCCGAATATTGATGTACTTCCTCACGAATAGAATCTAATACCAGTGAATGTGGGTGATTTAAAGCATAAACTTGTGTGGCTGAATGATCCAGACGTGATAAAGCATCAGCCCTCAAATTCGAACTACTTGGCTTATAGTGAACCGTAAAATCGAAGCCCATGAGTTTATTTAACCAATGCTGCTGTGGGGATGTGGTGAAGCGCTGTTCAAGAAGATACTTGAGGCTGCAATGATCTGTACGAATGAGAAATGGCCATCCCCAGAGATAAGGTCGCCAATGTTGGACAACCTTGGCTAACCCAATCAATTCCCTCTCATATGTAGCTAACTTATGGTGGTGTTGCCCCAACTGATGGCTGAAATAAGCAATGGGGTGTCCCAATTGTTGTAACACTGCCCCAATACCTCCCCCGGATGCACCACATTCCACCACAAAGTCTTCCTCAAAATCTGGTAATTGTAGGACTGGCGCTGAGGCTAAGGCTTCCTTTAACAGGTGAAAGGCCTGTTCTGCTGACGAAGACCAATGGAAGGCATGTTTTTTGAGAAGATTGTTGAATGGTGCTGCTTTTTGGCCATAAGATTGGATAAATTTTCTGTAATATCCTTCTAGGCCCAAAAATCCCCTTAATGCTGTGATGGAGGTGGGAATCGGCCAATCTGTTACTGCTTGTATCTTGCTCTGGTCAACTTTCATGCCCATAGCTGATATGACGTGGCCCAAATATGCCACCTCAGATGTACCCATAGAGCATTTTGATTTATTCAAAACCAAATGATGATAGCGTAGAATGGTAAATACTTGATGGAGGTGGTGGAGATGTTCTTCCCAATTTTTGCTGTAGACCAGAATGTCATAAAAAAAGACTAACACATAGTTACGCAGAAGTGATGAAAATACCTCATTCATGAGGGCCTGAAAGGTGGAGGGTGCATTGGAGAGACCGAAGGGCATGACGAGGAACTCGAAATGACTGTGATGTGTATGGAATGCAGTCTTTTCCACATCTGTCGGGTGAACTCTTATTTGATGATAGCCCGATTTCAAATCTAATTTGGTAAAAATTGTAGCACCATGTAACTCATCCAGCAACTCATCCACGACTGGAATGGGGAACTTGTCTTTAATTGTCTGCAAGTTGAGTTGCCTATAGTCGACACAAAACCTCCATGATTTATCCTTTTTACGTACTAGTAACACTGGTGAGGAAAAAGGAGATCGACTAGGCTGGATCACGCCTTGAGCGAGCATATGCATGCATTATCTTTCTATTTCATCTTTCTGTATATGTGGATAACGATAAGGACGCACCACTACTGGATCAGTTCCCAACTTTAAACGAATGCGGTGATCGCAGTGACGCACTGGTGGTAGACCCGTAGGGTCATTAAATAAATCCACAAATGCTGTAAGTAAAGGAGCTAACTGACCATCACCTTTGTGTTGAAGCTTTAAAGTGTGAAGTGCGTTAGGGACCGGTGCCACAATACCTTGTAATGTAATCTGACCCTGTGGTGCTGTAAAGGTCATACTCCAAGCCTGAAAGTCCCATAATATAGGTCCTAATAACTGAAGCCATTTGACCCCGAGCACCAAATCAAATCCAGCCAAGGGAATGATTAATAAATCTGCTTGAAATGAATGTCCCTCAATGGTGAAAGGTGTGTTTGCACATAAACCCACACTTGCATTCTTAGCCCCATTGGCCACTGAAACCGAGAGTCCCCTTTGCTGTTGAATTTCCAATCCCAATTGTTGCGCAGCTGGTTCACTTATAAAATTATGCGTGCTGCCCGAATCAACTAAAGCAAGTAGCATGAGATAATGTAACCTGGCCTTTACCTGCATGGTGTTAGAACTACGCAGGCCATGCATGGCATGGAGGGAGAGCTCTGGTTCTTGCTGTACCTCTTCAACAAATTCATGTTCAGGAAGCTCTTCTGAATCTTCTTCCAACAGTTCAATACTGAATAAGCATTTACAGGTATGACCTAGAAGGAATTGTTCATCACAATTAAAACATAGGCCTTTGGCCTTTCTAACTTCCATTTCCTGTTTAGTCAAAAATTTGTGTGGCATAGTGTGTGGAGGCACACTGGTAGACTAATCTACTCGGTTAGGGGCAGAGGACCCAAAACGTAGACCAAATGTTGTACCTTGTGTTCTGTTGTTCCAAAATGGTTTTCGGTGTAAAGACTCTTTTAGGACTCTCTGTTTGTGTTCCACAACTCTGGCATAATTCATTACTGAGTCCAAATCTGTCGGACCAAGTAATTCAACTTCCAATCTAACCGCCTTTGTCAATCCAGCATTAAAAATCTGAACATGTAGGTGAGGAGGAACAAATTCACTAGCTCGGGCCAACCTTTCTTGGAACGTTTTTTGGTAAAATTCTAAGGTGCCTATCTGTTTATAATTGATCAATTCCCCCACTGGGTTGCTGCTAGCAGGAGGTCCAAACCTCAACTGGCAAGCATGTTTAAAGTGCAGCCAATCCTAAGTGGAATGGACATTTCGGTAGTGATGGAACCACATGAGCGCTTCATCGAGCAGGTGGTAGGCAGCCAAAGTAACCTTGTCCATTTCCACCGTTTGTTGATGATAGAAGAATTGTTCACATTTCGTGAACCACAATAAGGGATCTTTAGAACCATTATATGTAGGAAAGTTAAGTTTAAAGTACCTTGGAACCGTGGATGGTCCTTGTGCGTGAGTAGCCATGGGAACCAGTGGTTGGCGCAGGGGTGGATTTGGTGGTGGCGTGAATTGTTGTTGATGTACTGGTTGTTGTTGAAAATTGGTGGCTGGTGGTGGCGTTGGTGCTTGAAGTGCAGCAAGTTACCGGATGACTATTTGGAGAGATGATTCTAGCGTATGTAATGTATTATTGATGTGAGAAATTTCAGTACCTTGAAGAGTGGATCGTTGTTGAAGTTCTGAAAGTACTTGACGTTTGTCCTCTGGAGAAGAGGAATCACCGAGGGTGGACCTGTCTGATACCACGTTGTTAGGATCCTCACGAGCCATGGATCTTGTCCCCTCCTCTCTTCTCTTCCTTCCATTACCTTGCTTGACGTTGAGATGGAATGAGGGAATGATGGAGATTTAATTTCGGAAAGGAGAATTTCGGAAGGGAATTGGGGAAAAATGGGAGAGAGCTTGAAGGAGCTCTTGACCTGTTTATCTAATTTACTCTAGCTAAAGTAGACTCAATTCATATCTCTCATTACCCTAGCCGTCCCCTTAAATAGGGTTGAGGACGTCCAAAACACTAAAGACCCCTTGGGTCAAGGGTTCAAACCAATAAATGCTAAACCAACCCAAACCAAAGATAAAACCAAACCAAAAACAATTACATGGAAATTGAAAAACACATTCATTAATTCCTACGCCTGTTGGTAACTCATGATGCTATAAAGCCCATAACAATTTATTTTCTTGAAAAAAAAATTTGATGTCTTTGATACCTTCAAGAGATGGTGTTATGGTCCCGGATTTGACACATGGATTCGTAGGGAGGAAGAAGAGGAAGACGAAAATCAAGCTAAAGGGAAGCTTGAAAACCCTAGGTTCGTAAAGGAGAACGCACACTTCTGAGCTCGTTGAGGAGAACTCAAAACCCTATTTAACCTAAATGAATGCTAACTTTTTCATTACTCTTACCCCTTAAATAGGATTCACCCTTACAAGGTTTAAGATAAAATATTACAAAAATACCCCTATAAATAAAATATTCCAAAAATGCCCTTGTGGCCTATTAATTCTTTAACTAAAATAAAATAAAGTAAATTAAATAAAAATAATTAAAATAATAATGTTATTGCGTGCATAACATTACACCCCCCTTGGGAGAAAGAGCTTGTTCTTAAGCTCAAAGGTAGGGTCTGTATGCCGACGTCTCCACCTATTCCCAAGTAGCATCCGTGGTAGCTAAGTCCGCCCTCTGGACGCCCAAAACTGGAGCATTCCCCCTAGTAATTTTTTTTCAAGGACGACTGTAGGGATACGTGCCGAACGTCGCCATATCTCCCCAAGTAGCATCTTTGCTCCACCCCCGTTGTTGGCAAGGTTGACCTGCCCACACTCTTCCAGCATGGCAACAACTCTTCCTGACCAGCCCCCTAGAATTGAGAAGACTCAACAACACACATTATATATATTGCTGATATTTTTGCACTCTCTTCCTGTAGTAACGCAGCTATATATTCTTTGAATAGAAAACTCATGACATCTTCTCCCTTGGCACGGAGGAACTTGCAGTATTTCATGCCATTGATCTCTGCATTCCTTTGAGCATCTAACATTGCTGATGCATTCAGTTGAATGCCCACTACCATGCCACCACAATGTGCCAAACTAAGGCCAATGGTTCCAATACCGCAGCACACATAAAGAAAAAAGTATCCAGACCAAGATCAGTCCAATCACCAGCTAGAGAGTACAACCTCTCTGTAGCTAGATTGTTAACTTGAAAAAATGTTGTAGGTGATATAGCCAAGCATAAATGACTGATGGAAGCATGAATTCTTGTTGCAAAGTAGAAAAAAATCATAGGTTCATGTTCCACCATTTTCTGATTTTGTACCCTAGTGTAGAAGATGCATCGAATATCAAAAGATCAGCAGCATCAGACATTAAAATTTTCCTATCACATCCAGCCACTTCAACCTGAGCTTGCTCGAATTGACACACCTCCTGCAATTTTACAGCAGTTTTTTTGGTGAACTATCTTGAGCAATTTCAATATAAGAATCAGTCTCAACAGCATAACAAAGTGTACCTTTACTATTCGGACTCACACAGTCATATTTTAAGGCCCTAGATAGCTTCACCGCTAGTTCTGTATGGTCATCATCATAACTTTCAATACTGTCAAAAAGCTAGACTATGTCATTTTGCACTACGCCAATCACAGACTGATCAACTTCAGCACCTGCTAATTTAAGAATTCCTGCAAGTGTTTCCACTGCGCCTTGAACTTCAGCTTGTGTGCCCATAGTTGCACAAAGCTACGCGCTGGCCTATGTCAGTTGTTTGATCTCACAAATGAGTTATTTCTCTTCTTTCAAATGCATGGTCCCATGTTGTATCTTATGCCCATTGCCATGTATCCTTTCCTCAATCTCATCAATGAAAGTTTCATTCTTCATCCTATTAATAATCATGTGGACAAAATCAATTTCTCGAAATATCGCATTGACAACATTTTGTGTTGCTTTTTCTTCTGATTTAGCAGCTAGAACATTGTCCCAGTACTCGACACAAGTTGTTGTTTTCTTCTGTAAATTTACTTGAATGGAGTCCCTCTCCTGTGTATTTTTGTTGACTTCTAACTCAACACAAAGATTGCCAAATTCAACCTTTGATTCCAAGCCATCACCAGGATTTACAGACAAATTGCTTTTATTTTCACAAAAATGAAGACTAACTGCACCTTTTGTTTTGACATCTTTCTAAAGTGAAGTTGAGTCACTTCTAATAAAAGAATCATTCAGCACTAATGCATCCTTATCATTAGATACAGGTTCCCTTCTCTCAGCCGATGATATTTTCTCTACCATTATGCCCCTTGGAACCCGAATAATCTTGCATGAAGTAATTATACCTGTTGGAAGATAAGATCAAGCCCAAAAGACCAAGGAAGGCCCACATATGTAAGATTATTATAAGATGGGCACATGACCAAGGAAGGCCCACAAGATGGGCCCAAGCCCATAAGAAGTAGGACCCACAATGATTACCAAGAGCTGGCATCCTTATCACATCAGTTGGAAGATCAAGAAGAACTCACAAAAGTATCTTTATCTTAGGGTCACAACCAAGAAGAGTTTTAGTTTAAGTTATATTTGTCTTTTATCAATATTGAGTTACCTAATTATGTTAGGACTTACCTTAAGTGTTAGAGTTTAGGTGTAATTGGGACAAAGGTAGTTTTATTGTAATTGGACTCTACTAACTTCCTCTATTATAAATAGAGGTTCATGTACTCTGATTACAACAAGTTATTGATGTCAATGAAGTATTTCACTGCTCTATAAATTCAACATGGTCTCAGAGTAGGTTCTATGAGTTGACTTGGTCAACTCACAGAGATAATGTGATCCTTTTCTCTAAACCCTAAACCCTAGGTCTAGGTTTGTAGTTATTTTTTTAAGTCCTTACACTCGTAGCTTTCTTTGAGTTTTTTTTCCTCTATACGGAGTTTTTCATATTGTAAAATATATATTGACGGAAAAATATTTGAGTCTAATTTCTAAATAAATACTATTTGTTCAAATCGAAGTTATCTACAGAGAGATATGGATATTTGAATAAGCAAAGGTCAGATTGCAAAAAGGTTCGAGTAGCAGCAGCAATCTTCCGATTAAGAGGTATTTTTTGCTATCAAGAACTAGACTTTATATGGAAAATTATATATCAAAATAAATATATGTATTTATATTATTTTACCTATTCAACCAATTTTGTATCTGAGTTATCTACAAAGAGAAATTGATATTTGAAGTAGCAAAGGTCAGATTGAAAAAGAGGTTCGAACGGCAGTAGAAAGCTTCAAATTCTGAGGTATTTTATGCTATCAAAAAAGAGACTTTATAAAGAGAATTATATATCAAAAGAAATATCTGTAAGTTTATTTTCTTACCTATTGAACTAATTCTCGGTATGATTATTTTATAAGCAGATAATGATCTTGGAAGAGTCAACGGTCATCATGGAAAAATAGGAGTAACAATACTTAGTTTGGCAAGATGACAGAGACCAAAATCTATCAGATTATTTATCTTTTGATAATTATATTTTATGAAGAGATGTTATACTTGGATGAAATTTATTTAAGTATAGTTTCAGATGAAGAAAATTTCATGTCAATTTGATCTATTTAAAGATATATTCGCATTGGAAGAATCAAAAATCATGCTGGTATTCTGTTACATTGAAAATCTGAATTTTTGCCCATTGTTTTGCGTCATTTTTTGAGTTGATATATCAAAAAAATATCTCACTTCTCCCTGGTTTGAGGGCTTATCTATGCATCTATGTTATATGGGCTTATTGCTACATCTATGATATTTGGTTCAAGTTGGGATCACTGTCATTACCTCCCAGCTTGAGGGGGAGAAGTACAAGAAGTACAAGAAAGAGATATTTTATTCCATATGTTGTGGATGAGTTTATGTGACCAAAATATTCAAGAAAGGGGGAGCACAAAAGATGAAGCTTGTGAATCTAAGAAGTTTTTATATCAGATTATTTCATGGGTTCTTTTACAAAGTTTATTATTTGGTTCGTGTTATATGTGTTGAAAGATGGTGGTGTTACATTCAGTTGCAACTATTATGTCTCTTTGGGGACATTATAATTGAAGAAGAGGTGGCCTCATGTCATCATTTATTTTACCCCGTCAAAAAGATAAAAATTATTTGTTGTCGGGAGTCCATGACAGAGGAACTTCATCCTCATAAAAAAAATGAAAATTATTTGTGGTTGGAAGACCATGACGGAGGAACTTCATCCCTGTAAAAAAGATGAAAATTATTTGTGGTTGGGAGTCCACGACGGAGGAACTTCATCCCCATCAAAAAGGTGAAAATTATTTGTGGTTGGAAGTCCATGACAGAGGAACTTATGATTACATCTACATAATCCTCTCCTTCCCTCCCCCCCCCCCCCCCCCCCCCCCCTCCTGTAATGGATTTTATGTCTCCTACCACTTGAGAGTCGTTGTCCTATGGAGGGACACGGTGGTGGACACTTCAGAGCAATGCCGATAGACACACTACCGATAGCAGTGGAGTGTGCCCTACATCCAGCATTAAGACTAGAGTATGAAGCAATGGCTTACCGACTAGGAGTGATTTTTACTCTCACTTATAATGCCGCAGGGCCTCATGGAAGGACGCAACAACGTGAGGGGGAATGTTGGAAGATGAAGGCATATTGGAAGATGTCCCATTTTATACATCATTTGCAGCAAGCTGGGGGTTCATGTTGTTCTCTCACCCCCAACTTGAGGGGGAGTGTTGGAAGATAAGATCAAGCCCAAATGACCAAGGAAGGCCCACATATGTAAGATTATTATAAGATGGGTCACATGGCCAAGTCCATAAGAAGTAGGACCCACAATGATTACCAAGAGCTGACATCCTTATCACATCAGTTGGAAGATCAAGAAGGACTCACAAAAGTATCTTTATCTTAGGGTCACAACCAAGAAGAGTTTTAGTTTAAGTTATATTTTTCTTTTATCAATATTGAGTTACCTAATTATGTTAGGACTTACCTTAAGTGTTAGAGTTTGGGTGTAATTGGGACAAGGGTAGTTTTATTGTAATTGGACTCTACTACCTTCTTATATTATAGATAGAGGTTCATGTACTCTGATTACAACAAGTTATTGATGTCAATGAAGTATTTCACTGATCCATAAATTCAACAATACCAAACTCATAAAACAATTCATTCAGCTTCTCATCATCTATATAGCCTCTGTGACCAATTCTAGAAAACCCAAATTGCTAAGCAGTAAAGTGAAGTATTCGCCCTATCTGCCAGACATATCACCATATCATTTCCCGTCCTCTTCCAATTTTTTTATCACTTCTGAATTAGCTCCAACCTGACTATCTACTGGAGCCCATTTCTGCCCTGTAATAGCAGCAACCAGTGGACACTCCATCCTACTATTCAACCCAGCCACAAAAAAATCATACATCAAGTCATCTACTTTCTTTGCCTTAGGAGATTTTTTTATGATGTATGAAATACAATGAGTGGTATTTGAGGTTGCATCTTCCTCAATGGCATGTGAAGTATCCTCGGATTTATCCAGTATTCTATCTTGTGTACTCAGTAACGGGTAAATATTTTTCTTCAAACCATCACAGCCCCAATGGTAAACTATATTGGAAGCATGATCAGGGTCTGAGCAAAAGTTCCACCATCATCTTCAGGCTGATTAATACCTGGATAATACACTTCACTCCCACTACTACAGATAATTGCATCAAAATTTGTTGTCTGGAGTTTAGCTGACTTCATAAAATTAATTGTTTCTAACATTGGCATTGTAGTAGAAAGAGAAAATCCTGACCCATTCAATGAAAATTTGGCATCCACAGAGAGCCTTAAAGACATGTTCTGGAGAAATTTTATAGAGTCACGAAGAGATTCTTCCGAAACTTTATCATCTAGTTGATACAACCAACCAAGCATCTTCACTACCCACAAAAAAATATTATCTCCATTTCGTACCACGTTGGCTCCCTTCACATATGCTAACTCCCACTGAAATGAAACATTTCCACTAATAGTGCCTGAGCAGTAAATATGGAAACCAAAAAAATAACATACGCACAAGTACTGTGCGCATCAACAGAAAAACAAAGCCCCCCCAAAAAAACAAATTCAGCAGTCCCCATAAAATTTTTTCTATGAATCTCGACATCCCCAAAAAAATTTCATCTCAAAATTCATACACCCAAGCTGGAATTCCAGCAATTGGGCACTGGTTCTCTGCTGCACAAAACAAAGAAGCACCGTCCCCAATTTTTGAGTAGCGTTGTTGCTACTGAAGCCCTTGGAGCCCCATCAACCCCATCGAACAACCGATTTGACCTAAAAATCGAGGGTGTTTCTGAAGCTTACCCCCAAATGCGTTGAAGATGGTTCCCCACTGGACTACCAAGAGCGAGATTGAGACTGAGAGTGAGAATCCAAAAGCCAAAGCCCACTGGATTTGTTTCCAACAGCGCCGATAGAGCCTCCTCAGTTTCCGGTGGCGAATAGAAGCAAATCGTTGTCTCACTTTTTTTTCATGGTGAATAGTAGGACATCATGGCCAAAACTTAGAATAGGTCTGGTCCGAAGAACCTTGAGGTGGGATGACGAATACGCCTCTTGGTTCCTGTACAGCAAACTCTGACGTCAGATTTGAGGTCACACCCAACTCAGCCTTTACCGACAAGATTTTGGCAAAATACCATTCCGATTTCCCAAAATATGGGTCCCCGTCGTCTGATTTTGGAAGTTTTGAGGCCGATTTCGGATTTGATGTCTCTGACTCTGATTTTTATGTGCAGAGTCCCCGCTGTTCGGATTCGGATTTCCCTGCGCGGAAATTGGTAATTTTTTTGGCCCTTGGCCTTTCTGCCCGTCTAAGACAGCGTCTGCTACCTCTCATTTTGTGCATTTGTCGTGCTCAAAGAATTGAGTTTGTATGACTTTTTTTTACGGCAGTAGCAAGTTGCTCATTGTCTACTCATTCCCTCAAGTGTCTCTCCCAATAATTCGAGTATGGCCATACATTTTTCTTGGAATGAATTGCTTATTATGTTCCCGCTCTGATACCAGTTGTTATTGTCCCGGATCTGACACATGGATTCGTAGGGAGGAAGAAGATGAAGACAAAAATCAAGCCAAAGGGAATCTTGAAAACCCTAGGTTTGTTAAGGAGAATGCACAGGAGAACTCAAAACCCTATTTAACCTAAATAAATGCTTGACTTTCTCATTACTCTTACCCCTTTAATAGGGTTCACCCTAACATGGTACAAGATAAAATATTACAAAACTACCCCTATAAATAAAATATTCCAAAAATGCCCCTGTGGCCTATTAATTATTTAATTGAAATAAAATAAAGTAAATTAAAGAAAAATAATTAAAATAATAATATTATTGTGTGCATAACAGATGGAGAGCAATGGTTGAGAATGAGACAAATTTGAAGGTGAAGTACCTGTAATCACTTAATGGGGGAGAATACATAGATGATTATTTCAAGAGGTACTGTGCTAATAATGGAATCAAGATGAAGAAGACCATTCCTAGAAAATCTCAACAGAATGGATGAACAAGACCTTGAACGAGCTTGGTAGGAGCACAACATTGCATGCGGGATTGCTAAAGATGTTCCGGTATGAGGCTATTAGCACTGCTACTTATTTGATCAATAAAGGTCCATCACCACCACTGGATTGCAAAATACCAGAAGAGGTTTGGAGCGACAAAGAGGTAAACCTTTCTTTCTTGAAAGTTTTTGGTTGTGTTTCTTATATTCACATTGATTTTACTGTTAGAAGTAAACTTGATGCTAAATCTAAAATATGTTTCTTTATTGGCTATGGTGGTATCGAGTTTGGTTATCACTTTTGGGATGACCAAAGTCGTTAGGTTATCAGGAGCAAGGATGTGATCTTCAATGAAGCTGCACTGTATAAAGACATATTGAATACGGAGTCTGAGAGCACAAGTGATGAAGCCAAGAAGTTTAAAGTGATTTAGTTGAGAGATCTTCCAGTTATTGAGAAGGAGAATATTGCTCAAGAAGACCAGGAAAACATACCCCAGAAATAAATCAAAATATTCCTATGATTGAACTTAGGAGATCTGCTAGAACTCGTAAACCACCACATTACGCTGAATTATATTTTGTTGACTGGTAAAGGTGAACAGAGAGTTATGAGTGTTGATTTACAGGACTCCATGGATTTAGCTCATTGAGAAAAAGAGGGAGTCCTCATTGAGATAAAACAAAAGGAAAAAGAGGTAATGGACATATATCCTAACCCTTCCCCTGAAGCTCAATTTATAGATTAATCAAACTACAGTATTACTATATGCCCCTGGAACTTAAACCTAATTACATCAATCATGATTATCCAAACCTAATTACATCAACCATGATTATCCAAATCTACATAAATTAGATAAATCAATTACATTAATCTAGGAAGATTTGCCAAATCTTCCAACTCAAGTGATAAGGATTCCAGCTCGTGTGATGACTCATCATGCCACCTCACATGCTCATGGTGGGTCCCACCAACTCATGTGATCATGGTGGATCCATATCTTATGGGCTTGAGCCCATCTTCCAACACTCTTGGATATATAGGCCTTCCTTAGTCGTGTGGGCTTGGCCCCATCTTCCAACACTCCCCCTCAAGTTGGGGGTGAGAGAACATTTGAACCCTTTGCTTACTGCAAATGGTGTATAGGATCTTATCGTATAAAATGGCAGTCCTTCATATCTTCCAACACTCCCCCTCACACTGGTGGTCTCTTCCATGAGGCCCAACTGGCATAAGATAAGTGAGAGTAAAATCACTCCAAATTGTATGACATTGCTCCATACTCTAGTCATAACCCATGCTGGATGTAAGGCACACTCCTATGCGAGTATTTGCACCAAATAATATGTTGACCAAGGAATATATTGTGAATACCGCAAAATAATAATCTAACCGAAGAAAAAGAACCAAGTCACATCAAGTCAAATAGTAGACCAATATAGCCGAGTCACGAAAGAAATATGTATTTGGGATCCGGACCCATATAACCGATGTAAAAAAATGTGGGCTGGGTCACTTGACCTGGACCCGAATTGGCTCGAGTTAACTCGGGTCGACTGGTTAACTTAGCCTAGTCCAGGTTGGGCTAGAACAGGTGCGGGCCGGCTCAAGACTCAGAACCAACACTAGATTTAATTTTTCCTAACTTAGGAAAACATTTATCAATAGTGTATCTTCTTCGGCAACGGTGGGTTGTCTTCTCATAGAAACCAAGCAGCAGAAATAGTAGCCAAAGAGACAAGCCATCAGAAATTAATAGGCAACGATATTGCAGAGACAATGGGAGTTTATGAAAACTAGTGGCGATACAGCCACGAGACAGCAAGACTTTTCAGAAAAATAGCAACAAAATAAAGAGGATAGCCGGCGATGAACCAGGAACTTTCCAAAATATAGAGCGGCAAACCAAAGAAGAAGAGTTTCCAGAAAATATTTCCAAATATTGCTAGCAGCAGAAGGAAACATTCCAACTGATGATAACTCTCTCCAACTGAAAGTTTCCAAGAACTTTCCGAATAGAAAATCAATCTAGCAAAAGATAAATCTTCCTGAAATTATTTTCGGCTATTGTATCATGTTGTCCAAAAGCCAATCATGTTCTGCAACTCCAGGAGAATTGTAAAACAGGGAGGTTTATTTTTCTGTGTGTTGATTTCTATTGAATGAAGAGTTAATTTATACAAGATTTTTACAATCTATGATCACAATTCTCATGATTTTATACAATCCATTTACAATGGTTGAGCTTATCTTTGATTTCAACTGTGATTTTCTCAACACTCCCCCTCAAGTTGGAGAATGAATATCAAGAACTCCTAACTTGCGTATCCTAGTTCAGAAGGCTTCCTTTCCCAATGGCTTGGTGAACACATATGCAAGCTGATTTTTTTATGCAACATATTTGGTTAAAACTGAACCACCTTGTATTTTGTCACTAATAAAATGACAATCCATTTCTATATGTCTGGTTCTTTCATGAAAAATGAGACTGGCTACTATGTGTAAGGCAGTTGTGTTATCACAATATAACAGTGTTGGTTTCGTATGTAATATTCTCAACTCTGTAAAAAATGACCATAGCCAGGATAATTCACAACATGCAGCTGTCATGGCTCTATATTCGGCTTCTGTTGAGGAGAGAGATACGGTTTTTTGCCTTTTTTCTTGAGGAACCAAAAAAAACACAATAACCAGTAGTGGATCTACGAGATATTGGACAACCAGCCCAATCCAAATCAGAAAAGCTCGCAAGTATAAATCATTCTGAGAAGGGAAAAACAAATCTTGTCCTGGACTGCTTTTTAATAATGCAACACACACAAGACAAATTCCATGTGTGGTTTGCATGGTTCATGCATGAATCTACTTAACACATGGACCGAATAAGTAATATCCGACCAGGTGATAGTCAAATAAATTAGGCGTCCAACAAGTTGCCTATACTGAGATGGATCTTTAAGCGATTCTCCTAAATCTAAAAGTTTTATGTTTTGCTCCATTGAAAAGGTCACAGGTTTAGCACCCAAAAATCCTCCATCTTTTAAAATTTCAAAAGTATATTTTTCGTTGCAAGATGGAAATACCTTTCTTTGACCGACAAACTTCGATGCCCAGAAAATACTTCAAATCACCCAAATCTTTAATCCAAAAATGGCTATGCAAAAATATCTTGAGAACTAATATGACATTGACATCATTACCCATAATAAAAATATTATCAACATATATCAACAGAGTTGTAAAAGATTTTCCTTTCCGATATGTGAATAATGAGTAATATACTTTGGATTGAACAAATCTAGTAGCTTGGATAGTTGTAGAGAATTTGGCAAACCATTGTCAGGAAGCTTGTTTTAAGCCATATAACGACTTGTGAAGGTGACACACAAGATTCTCCCCCTGTCGCCAAAGACCAGAAGGTGGAGACATATAAATTTCTTCATGGAGATCACCATGAAGAAAATTATTGTTGACATCATGTTGGTGAAGAGACCAATTCTCGGCGGTTGCTAAAGCCAATAAACAATGAACAATAACCATTTTAGCAGTGGGAGAAAAAGTGTCACGGTAATATATATTGTTGAATTTAGGACCCTTTAATGAAATCTCAAACAGTGTGAGAGAGGGAGAAAGAAAAAAGAAAGAGAAAGAGAGAGTTCTCAGGTAGAGAGGAGAGAAGAGAAAAAAAAAGAAAAAAGAGTTTAAGCTAGAGAGGAAGTCTTCACGAGTGAGAAGTGGAGAACTACTCCACTTTCTTATTATTAATTAAAGTACAAACACCTCTATTTATAGTAGAGGAAAGTAGTACAGTCCAAGTACAATTAAACTACCATTATCCAAATTACATCCAAACTATAACTCTTAAAGATAAGTCTATCATAATAAAATAACTCAACATAATTAGAAGTCTAACATAACTCAAACTAAAACTCTTCTACTAGGATGCAATCATATGATAAAGATGCCAGCTCGTGGTTATCATTGTGGCTCCCACTTGTTCTTCCAACTCATGTGATAAAGATACCAGCTTGTGGTTTTCTTTGTGGGTCCCACTTGATCTTCAAATCTTCCAACTCATTCCAGCTCATGCTTCACATCTTCCAACTCATGTCAGCTCATGTGATGACTCATCATGTCATCTCACATTCTCATGGTGGGTCCCACCAGCTCTTGTAACCATGGTGGGTCCCACATTGTAACACTCCCTCTCAAGTTGGGGGTGAGAAAACATCATAAATGCTCAGCTTGCTACAAATGGTGGACAAGATCTTATGAGTGACTAGTTTGGTGAGAATGTCAGCAACTTGGCTTTGTGAAGATATATGTTTGAACGATAATATGCCGATTTGGATTTTTTCTCGTATGAAATGCAGTCTACTTCAATGTGCTTTGTTCTCTCATGGAAGACCAGTTTTAATGTGATATACATTGCTGCCTAATTATCACAATATAGATCCATAGGAGCTTCTTTATAGAATCCCAGTTCAGTGAGAGGGGATCTGGTCCATAGAAGTTCACTAACTATGTGTATTTTTTATGCACGCAATAACATTATTATTTTAGTGTTTTATTTAATTTACTTTATTTTATTTCAGTTTTAGGTCACAGGGGTATTTTTGGAATTATTTATTAATAGGGATATTCTTAGAATATTTTATTCATAGGGATATTTTTGTAATATTTTATTAAACCCTAACAGGGTGAACCCTATTTAAGGGGTAAGAGTAATGAGAAAAGAAAGCATTGAAGTATTAAGAATTAGGTTAAATCTAGCATAAAGAGGCTTAGAGTTCTCCTCAACGAGCTCTAGGGTTTTCAAGCTTCCCTTAGGCTTGATCTTCGTTTTTGTCTTCCCCATGTCTTCCTACTACCCCTACGGTAATGCTTGGAATAGCCGTAACTCGTGGCAGACCCCAGATCCTCCCAAAGAATCCTTGTGTCAGATCCGGGACCGTGACCGTAACAGTATCATGGCTCTGTATTCTGCTTATGTACTAGACCTTGCAACTACATTCTGCTTCTTGCTTCTCAATGTAACCAAGTTCCCTCTAACCATTGTACAATATCCCGAAGTAGATTTTCTATCATCCGGGGATCCAGCCCAGTCTGCATATGAGAATCCTTCTATGTTGAAGTGACCATGGTTTTTATAGAGAAGCCCTCTTCCTGGAACTCCTCTCAAATATCGTAATATCCTTTCTAGTGTTTGCCAGTGACTGAGTTGTGGCCTGTGCATCTATTGACTCACCACACTTACTGCATATGATATATTCAGCCTTGTTACACAAAGATAAATGAGTTTCCCCACAAGTCTTTGATATTTTCCAATATCCATATCTTCTCCACTACTTGCAGATAATTTTGTATTTGAGTCTATAGGGGTTTCTTCTGGTCTACACCCCATCATTCATGTTTACTCTAGTAGATCAAGGACATATTTTCTTTGAGATAGTACAATCCCATGTCTGGACTATAGTACTTCAATACCTGTTGAATTTATGGAAAAGAGAAATACTTCATTGACATCAATAACTTGTTGTAATCAGAGTACATGAACCTCTATCTATAATTGAGGAAGGTAGTAGAGTCCAATTACAATAAAACTACCCTTGTCCCAATTATACCCAAACTCTAACACTTAAAGATAAGTCCTAACATAATTAAATAACTCAATATAGATAAAAGACAAACATAACTCAAACTAAAACTCTTGTTTAACTTGACCATAAGATATAGTCCTAACATATACTGCCAAAATCACCTTGCCTTTAGGTGTGTCTTTAATAAATATGGAGTGATCTACAAAACATCAATGAAATCCTGCCCGTATGAGTGCTTGGCTAAATTTATCAAACCATGCACGAGGAGACTGTTTCAGACCATAAAGAGATTTCTTCAATCGACATACCGACTCCCCTCCAACTACAAATCCAAGTGGTTGTTGCAAATAAATTTCTTCCTTGATATCCCCATTAAGAAAAGCATTTTTCTCATCAAGCTAATATACCTATCAGGAAGAATTAGCGGCCAGAGATAATAAAATATGTACTGAGTTCATTTTGGCCACCGGAGAAAATATTTCCTAATAATCAATTCCATAACACTATGTACAACCTTTAGCAATGAGGCAAACCTTAAGGCGAGCGACGGACACATCCGGATTGTGTTTCACAGTAAAAACCCACTTACAACTGACCGATTTCTTATCTGATGGAAGAGGAACAAGAGCCCATGTCTGATTTTCATAGAGTGCTTGCATTTCTTTGTCCATTGCCGCCTTCCACCCTGGATGTTTGAGAACCTCCTGATAGGACTATGGGACTAATATGGAGGAGATAGATGGAAGAAATTGACAACATGAAGGAGATAAATGATGCTGAGACACAAAGTTGGATATGGGGTGAGAAGTAGAGGGCCTAGTGCAAGTTTTGGGTTCTTGTCGCAAGGCAATGGGACGAGTATCATATTTTAGGCCAAAAACAATAGAAGAGGATGGACTTACCTCGGTGAGATCCATAAACTCAACAGGTGTGGTGTCCGCCAATGTGTCTGGGGTTGCATAAATTATGTAGCACGGGGCATAACCAATCGAGAAGAAGCTGGTACTGAAGATAGACCTGGAGGAGCATTGTCAGAGTAATATGAAGAGTCTTCAAAAAAGTTACATCCCTAGACACAATTAACCTTTGGAGAGTGGGATTATAAAAATACAAACCTTCTGTGTGCGAGAGTATCCTAAGAAGATAAACATGACAGATTTGGGATCAAGTTTACGGTGTGGTGGCGAGGTAATATGAACAAAACATTGACAACCGAAGACTTTCAAGGGAAGTGAAAAGGAGTATAGGGATTTATGATTGAGAACGGAAGAGGGTAGCCCATTTATAAGAAAGCATGCAGCCAATAAAAGTATGGGACTTTCATGGTATATAGTAAACTGTGAGCTACCTCAAGAAGATAACGGTTCTTCCGTTCTGCTACACTATTTTGTTGAGGGGTGTAGGCACATGATGTTTGATGGATAATGCCATTCTCTTGACAAAATGAGTCAAGGTCTCTGGATGTATATTCTTTGGCATTATTAGACTGAAGTACTTTTATTTTCTGACCAAACTGAGTGAGTACCATATCATGAAAGGATTTAAAAATGGGTGGTATTTCAAAACGTTGTTTAAAGAGAAATAACCATGTGGTATGAGTAAAAATCTTCAATAAATGTAATAAAGTACTTGACTCAAGAAATATTTGAGACGCTCAAGGGTCCCCATACATTTGTATGAATTAATGAAAAAGGAGCTACACTTTTAAGTTTTGGACGAGGTGAGTATGTAGTCCTTTGGTGTTTGCTCAGTTGACAGACTTCACAATTTAACTCTGACCTTTATTTAAGAGTAGGAAAAAAAAGATGAAGAGATTGTGTGGATGGATGTCCCAATCGATTGTGCCATAGACTTGTCTCAGTTTCACTGGTTGAAATGGTATTTTTTTAGGCACATCCAGGTAGTAGAGCCCCCCTTGTTCACGGCCTCCACCAATCACCGGCTTCGTTATAAGATCCTGAAACACACAAGAAGTGGGTGAGAAGGTGATGAAGCAATTAAAATATTTTGTGAGCTTACTAACAGATAAAACATTCAAGGAAAAAGTAGGAACAAAAAGAATATATGTGATCGGCAGTGATAGTGTAATAGAAGTGGATCCTTTCCCAAGAACTTTAGTCTGAGAACCGTCAGCTATGGTAAAAAATTCATGTGAGAGACAAGGAGAAACTGAGTGTAGTAATTTTTTGTTACCTATGAGATACTCGAAGGCCCCTGAGTTAATTATCCAGGATGAAGAGGAGGCAAATAGCATACTTGAAGTGGTGGTGGCAGCAGTTGTTGAGGAGGAACTAGGAGAAGAAACCATCAATGTTTTCATTTTTTGGAATAAGTCATACTCATCGTCGGTAAGGGTTGTCTTTTATGTTGATGTGGTAGACTGGTCCTCCTTTGTATCACTTACTAAGGCTTGATTAGCCGTCATCTAATCCGATTTTCCATGGAATCTATAACATGTCTCTATAGTGTGGCCATATTTTCCACAATGGGTGCATTCCCTGTAATAGCACGTATCTATGGTGTGGCCATTTATGACAAAACCATTCCTTCAACCTCTCCCTGGTCCTCCTCTATAATTTCTTCCATGACCTCAGTCGTAGTTGGATGATGTTCCCCTATGCCCGGAGTACATAGAGGATGATACTTCAGTAATAGAAGAAGAAACGTCAGGAATACAGAGTAATGTGGCACATACATCATCAAAAGTGGGAATAGCAGAGGGGCTAAGAAGTTGAATTTTAGCAACTTTGAGATATGGCTTAATATTTTCAAGGAAAATGGCAGTGATTAAGACTTCTTTCTGATTGTCTTGGACAGAGGCATCCGTGGAGGTAAGCTGAGCTATTTTCCATTCTTGAAGAAGGCCTCTAAAATGAGCCAAATATTCATGGATATTTTCTCCTTGTTTAGTGTTGAACATTCTTTGGAGAATATCATATGGCATGTGTAAGTTGTTGGATCTAGAGTACAACTTGGCACATGTGTCCCAAATTTGTTTAGCGGTAGCAAGATGAATAACATTGTTGGAGACATGTTCTTCCATGTTGTTGATGAGCCAACTCATAACCAAAGTATCATTTTTTAACCACTTATTATAAGAAATATCTTCTTCATCAATAGGTGGACCAAGTTTGGTGATGTAACCACGTAGGTCCTTTGTTATAAGAAACCAACTAACCGATGTGGACCAAATCATGAAATTTGATGCCCCTCGCAAGGGTATAGTAGTAATTCTGAGTATATCACTCTTGTTACCCATGTTTTCTTCAGCCATAATAGGCAATTCAATGTAAAAAAATTCTCCAACAAATAATAATAAAAAAAAGTAGACTTCTATAACCAACTCGGTTAATGGAGAGGCTTAGCATAGAAGCTAAGTAATCATATTTCTGAAATCCAATGAATAAATAACCACTCATAATAGGATCAATACCAATTTTATTTATCAAAAAATATTTTTCCCACAAAATTATAACCTTTTATTCATAAAATCTCAACATAAACTGTTTTTCAATAAAAAAAAACAAACCGACAAACTGCCTTGGTAACTTCTTCTAATCCGAGATGCATAAATCTCAATAATCTCATAAGGTGAAGACAACCATAAAATCATCTCTAAACCATCTTCTAAATCCGAAAACCAGTAGCATGAATTAATAATAAGAATAATAAAAAAACTTATCTCATGAGCTTCAATCTTGCTTAAGAAAGAGCCTTCTATGGGTAATTTTGATCATAACTTCTTAGAGTCCTTTTGACGTGGGGATCCTAAATTTTTTGCTTTGGTACCATGTTGAATTTATGACCCCTTTACTAAAATCTCAAGCAAGGTGAGAGATGGAGAAAGAAAAATAAAGAGAGAGAGAGCTCTCAGGTAGAGAGGAGAGAAGAGAGAAAAAAAGAAAAAAAAGTTTAGGCTAGAGAGTAAGTCTTCATGAGAGAGAAGTGGAGAACTATTTCACTTTCTTATTATTAATTCGAGTATAAGCACCTCTATTTATAGTAGAGAAAATTAGTAGAGTCCAAGTACAATTAAACTACCATTCTCCTAATTACATCCAAACTATAACTATTAAAGACAAGTCTATTGTTGGAAGATAGGCCCAAGCCCACACGACCAAGAAAGACCCACATATTTAAGAGTATTATAAGATGATCCACACGACCAAGGAAGGACCACAAGATGGGCCCAAGCACATAAGAAGGACCCACCATAATTACCATGAGCTAGAATCCTTATCACATAAGTTGGAAGATCAAGAAGGAATCACAAAGAAGAGTTCTAGTTTGAGTTATGTTTGTCTTTTATTTATTTTGAGTTATTTAATTATGCTAGGACTTATCTTTAAGTGTTAGAGTTTGGGTGTAATAGGGACAAAGGTAGTTTTATTGTAATTGGACTCTACTACCTTCCTCTATTATAAATAGAGGTTCATGAACTCTGATTATAATAAGTTAAGGAAGTTAATGAAGTATTTCTCTTTTCCATAAATTCAACATGGCATCAGAGCAATTTCTGTGAGTTGACTTGGTCAACCCACAGAGATAATGAGATCCTTTTCTCTAAACCCTAAACCTTAAGTCTAGGTTCGTAGTTCTTTTTTTTCAGTCCCTACACTCGTCGTTTGCTTTGCATTTTTAACCTTTATAATGAGTTTTTCATATTGAAAATTATATATTTAAGGAAAGATATTTGAGTCTACTTTCTAAGAAAAATTATTTTTTCCAATCGGAGTTATCTAAAAAGATATATCAATATTTGAATGAGAAAAGGTCAGATTGAGAAAGAAGTTCGAACAGTAGCAAAAAGCTTCAACATCTGAGGTATTTTATGCTATCAAGAACAAGACTTTATATGGAGAAAAATATGAATCAAAAGAAATATTTATAAGTCTATTCTCTTACATTTTCAACCAGATTTTTTATCTGAGTTATCTACAAATAGCAATCAATCTTTGAAGCAGCTAAGGTCAGATTGAAAAAAGGTTCAAGCAGTAGCGGAAAGATTCAACTTCTAAGGTATTTTATGATATAAAAAATGAGACTTTATATGGATAATTATATATACAAAGAAATATGTGTAAGTCTATTTTCTTACCTATTAAACCAATTCTAGATCTGAATTTTTTATAAGAAGATATTGATCTTGGAAGAGTCAATGGTCATGCTGGAAAAAAAAGGAGAAACAGTACTTCGTTCGGCCAAATGTAAGAGACCGAAATCTATCAGATTATTTATCTTCTGATAATTATATTTTATGAAGATAAGTTATACTTTGATGAAATGTATTTAAGTCTAGTTTCATAATAATAAAATTTCATGTCAATCTGATCTATATTTAAATATATATTCGCATTAGAAGAACCAAAGATCATGCTGGTATGCTGTTGAATTGAAAAATTCGAATTTATGCCCTTTGTTTTGCATCACTTTTTGAGTTGCTATATCAGGAAAATATCCCACTTCTCCTTGGTTTAAGGTTTTATTACTAAATCTATGTTATTTGGGCTTATTGCTGCATCTATGATATTTATTTCAAGCTAGGATCACTGCCATTACCTCCCAGCTTGAGGGGGAGAAATACAAGATGTACAAGAAAGAGGTATCTTAATCCATATGTTGTGGATAAGTTTATGTGACCAAAGTATTCAAGAAAGAGGGAGCACAAAAGATGAAGCTTATGCATCTAAGGAAAAATATTTATATCGGATTATGATTATTTCATGGATCCTTCTACAAGGTTTATTATTTTGGTTCGTGTTATATATGTTGGAAGATGGTCGTGTTACATTACAGCTGCTACTATTATGCCTCTTTGGATGAGACATTATTATTGAAGAAGAGGTGGCCTCAGTACCTTTTCTCATACCATAATTTATTTGACTCTCAAAAATATCACAGTTGGGACACCATGAGAGTCGGTGCCCTGATTGGGACACCATGATAAATTTAACTCTAAAAAATATCACAGTTGGGATACCATGAGAGTCAGTGTCTATCTGGATCATTATAAATAAAACCACTACCCTCCCCCCCCCCCCCCCCCCCCCCCCCACTTGTAATGGCTTTTATTACTCCTACCACTTGAAAGTCGTTGACCTGTGGAGGGACACGGTGGTGGACACTTTAGATCAATGCCGATAGACACACTACCTACAGAATATGGAGTGTGCCCTACATCTAACATTAGGACTGGAGTATGAAGCAATGTCTTACCAGCTAGGAGTGATTTTTACTCACTCTTAAATTATGCCAGCAGGGCCTCATGGAAGGACGCAATAGTGTGAGGGGGAGTGTTGGAAGATAAAGGCATGTTGGAAGATGTGACATTTTATACAAAAAGATTCTATACATCATTTGCAGCAAGCTAGGAGTTCATGTTGTTCTCTCACCCCCTCACCCCCAGCTTGAGGGGGAGTGTTGGAAGATAGGCCCAAGCCCACATGACCAAGGAAGTCCCACAAGATGGGCCCAAGCACATAATAAGTAGGACCCATCATGATTAACATGAGCTAACATCCATATCACATAAGTTGGAAGATCAAGAAGGACTAACAAGGAATATTTATCTTATGGTCACGTCCTAGAAGAGTTCTAGTTTGAGTTATGTTCATCTTTTATCTATTTTGAGTTATTTAATTATGCTAGGACTTATCTTTAAGTGTTAGAGTTTGGGTGTAATTGGGATAAATGTAGTTTTATTGTAATTGGACTCTACTACCTTCCTCTATTATAAATAGAGGTTCGTGTACTCTGATTATAATAAGTTAAGGAAGTCAATGAAGTATTTTTTTTCCATAAATTCAACATCTATCATAATAAAATAACTCAACATAATTAGAAGACTAACATAACTCAAACTAAAACTCTTCTATAAAGACGTGATCATATGATAAAGATGTCAGCTCATGGTTATCATTGTGGGTCTCACTTGATCTTCCAACTCATGTGATAAGGATACCAGCTCGTGGTTATCTTTGTAGGTCCCACTTAATCTTCAAATATTCCAACTCATTCCTGATCGTGTTTCACATCTTCCAACTCATGCCAACTCGTGTGATGACTCATCATCTCATCTCACATTCTCATGGTGAGTCCCACCAGCTCGTGCAACCATGGTGGGTCCCACATTGTAACATATAGCTTCCAATTGTGTGTAACCTTTCGCAACCAAGCGAACTTTGAAATGCTCAATAGTACCATCCGAGGGCCTTTTGATTTTATAAACCCAATGACAACCAATGGGTTTCTTACCAGGAGAAAGAGAAGTGAGGGACCAAGTGTGGTTGGCATCCAAAGTGGCCAATTCAGATTGCATTGTTTCTTGCCAATGGGAATGAGAAGCTACTTCCGTATAAGATGTAGGCTCAATATCTTGAGTGGCTCAATATCTTGATTGACAGCAGCAGTATAAGAGTAATGTTGCAGTAAGTAATGATGATAAGAGACAAAATTGCTAAGAGAATAACACGTACCTTTTTGTGGACCTAATGACAAATGACACAAATGGTCTGCAGATGTCACTTGGTTGCAGACATAGTCACGTAAAGCTGAGGGAGGGTTATGGGGATGCTGGGAATGAATTAAAATAGGTTCAAAAGGAGGAGTATTAGATGATGGTGGAGGAGGAAGTGGAGTCAATGGTAACAGTTGTTGGTAAGGATCGGGTATAGAAAGAGGAATCACTGGGGCTGAATTGGAGGAAGTGGATGGAATGGACTCATAAGGAAAAATATTTTCATGAAAAACAACATCATGGCTAGTGAACATTTGATGAGTGGTAAGATCATATAGCTTGTAAGCTTTCTGCCCAACTGGATAACCAAGAAAAATACAACATTTGGCTCGAGTAGTGAATTTATGGGGGACGTGCACATCAGTAGCATAAACAAGACACTCAAAAACTCAAAGATGGGAATAAGAAGGGATTTTTTCATAAAGCCATTCAAAAGGAGTTTGGAGAGAAATGAGTGGTGTGGGAAAATGATTAATTATATGAACAACAGTAGAAACACATTCTGCCCAAAAATGTAAAGGTGGGCTTGAAAACTAAAAGTTTGAACTGAATCAAGAATATGGCGGTGCTTGCTATACAACCCCATTTTGTTGGGGAGCATATACACAAGAATGTTGATAAGTGGTCCCTTTTTGTTTAAAAAAATCATGCATGGAAAAGAACTCTCCACCATTATCTACCCGAATGTTGGCTATAGAAACATGAAATTGTGTTTGGATGTTGGAAGATGGGCTCAAGCCCACAAGCTCAAGACAAGAAGACCACACGTTAAGGAGTGGCATATGTATAAAATATGGTACTTTCCATGAAGATGACATAGAGGTGTAAATATGTGTTCCTTTTATGTCTTTTTTTTATCAAGTTGTAGCCCTAAGGGCATTGTAAAACTATAAATAAAGGGTATTGGCTAAGAGGTAGAGCATTGAAGCGCTCTCCTCTTCTTCCACAAATTCGTCCAGACTTCCTCTTTCTTATTTGATGCAAACCCTTCTTCCCTTAATCCAAACTCTCTTCTTCTATGTTCTTCTTCTTCTCCTCTCCTTTCTCTCTTCTTCTTCTTCTTCCTCAATGATCTAAATTTCTTCTAATGGGATCCTAAATTCTACATGGTATCAGAGCAAGGAGTCTAGGATCCCACTTGATGAAGTATTTATGAAATTTGTCCAAAATTTTTATAAAAGAAGGAGTTTAGCCATGAAGAGATAAGTTATTTCTCTTATTCTTTACATTTTTTCTTCTTTTTATGTACATACTCCTTCTTTATGCTTTTTTTCTTCTTCTTGAACTTTGAATCATATCAAGTCAGGATAATCTTCATATGTTGTGAAGATTTATTTTTATGAATAAAATCATGTTATAATCTTGATCTTCTTGTTGATCAATTATAAGCTTGATCAAGATCGGTTGATACTTGTGTCTTATCAAGATTGATGTTTTGAGATTAAGTTACCTTTATGTAACCTGGATCAATTTTAATCGAGGTGGAATTCCAGCACATGTTGTTGTAAATTCTCCCACTTGATATTACACATGGGATTGTGGTATGTTGTTGGATGATCATTATATGTTTGATGAAATTCCAACACACAATTATCCCTATTATTTTTGTTTCTCTTGAACTTCAACAATTGCATTTTTTTTACGCTGAAGTATTCCCATGAGCTTAAGATCAATTTGTTTCCGAGTGTCTTGATTTGCCTCTAAGTTTTCTCTAAATATTTTCTGCTCTCTATTAAAATATAGGACCCACCATGGTGCACGAGTTGGTGGGACCCACCATGAGGATGTGGGATGCCAAGAAGAGTCCTCACCCAAGCGAGCGCGAGTTAAGAAGATACGAAGCACAAGCTGAAATGGGTTAGAAGACTTGAAGATCAAGTGGGACCTACAAAGATTCCACAAGCTGGAATCTTATCAATATGAGCTGAAAGATCATGTGGGAACCACAAGGATAAGGCCACGAGCTGGCCCCCTCCTTTATTTCCACATTATTGAAGAAGAGTTATATTTCAACTTATATTAGAACTCTATTAGATTGTGTTGTCCTTTCATGACAGACTTATCTTAGAGAGTTAGAGTTGGAATGTAATTACGAGATTTAAAGGTTAATTGTATAAGGGCTTTATCACTTTCTATACTATCAATAGAGCTGTTGTAATTCGAAATTAATCAAGTTCTACAATTCTCTCTTGAGTAAATCTCTCTCTCTTTGCTTGGCACACACCTTGTTCCTCTTCTCTTCTTCTCTCTACCCAAGAGCCTTCTTCCCCTTTTCTCCCTTTTCTTTCTCTCTTCCCTTGCTCAGAATATTGGAAAAGAGATATTAAATTCAACATGGTATCAAAGCATTAAATTTAGGGTCCCTACATCAAAAGGAATACTCTAGGAAGATATGATCAACACCACTCATAGAAGGCTCCTTGTGAAGGAAGATAAAAAAGCGTGAGATAAGTTCCTTCATTATTTTTTTATTACTTCATGTTGCTAGTTTCCAGATTTAGAAGATGATTTAAAGATGAGTACATGAATATTTTTCATCTTATGAGATTGTGGATATGAATGCCTTTCGATTTAGAAGAAGCTATCAAAGCAGTTTTGTCAATTTAGAATTTCTGTTAACCAAGACCACTTCATGATCAGATTGTTGAAAAAAACATTTTGGGGGAACAAGATTCCCCTAATATAGAAGATTTATATTGAGTCTATTATGAGTGGTTATTTACTCAGAAAAAAATAGAATAATGATAATGATTGTTTAGCGTCAATGCTAAATTTCTCCATGCACCAAGTTGTTTGAAGAATACTACTTGGATATTTTGATTAGAATTTTTTGGAGAATTATTTTCGTTGAAGTGCCTATTATGGCTAAAGAAAATGTGAGTACCAAAGGTGGTATACTCACAATTACCAAAATACCCTTACGAAGGGTATCAAATTTTATGAGTTGATCCACATTGGTTCAAAGGTTTCTTATAATGAACGACCTACTTGGTCATCTCACCAACCATGGACCACCTATTGATCAAGAAGACATTTTTTTTATAAAAAATGGTTAAAAAATTATACCATTGTGATTAGTTGGCTAATCAAAAGCATGGAAAATTTGTGAAAAGAATGCACTCATAGTGGGAGATATGGCCACACTCTCGATACATACTATTACAAGGAAATGAGTTACTGTGGAAAAAAAGCTCACTATGGAGAAATATGTTATAATGCCAACAGCAACTCAGACTTGACAACGGCTAATCAAGTCTTGGAAGGTGATACAAAAGAGGATCAGCCCACAAAATTAACTGAAATGAAAAATTTTACTAATGAAGAATATGAGTTGTTTCAGAAAATGATGGGTTCTTCTCCTAGTTCCTCATTAAATACCGTTGCCACCACTGCTTCCGATATGCTATCTGCCTCATCTTCATCCTAGATAATTGATTCAAGAGCCTCTGATAATCTTACAAGTAATAGACATTTATTACATTTTGTATCTCTGTGTCTTTCACATAAGTTTGTTACCATAGCTGACGGTTCTCAAACCAAGGTTCAAGGGAAAGTATCCACTTCCGTTACACTACTTTCGCTCACTGATATTCTATTTGTTCCTACCTTCCCTTTGAATTTGTTATCTGTTAGACAGTTGACAAAGTATTTTATTTGCTCTATCACCTTCTCACCCACTTCGTGTGTATTTTAAGATCTTATAACGAAGCAGGTCATTGGTGGAGGCCGTGAACAAGGGGGGCTATACTACCTGGATGTGCCAAAATAAATACTATTTCCACCAGTGAAAATGAGACAAGGCTATGGCACAATCGGTTGGGACATACATCTTCACAATCTCTTCATTATATGTTTTCTACTCTTAAAGTCAGGTCCGAGTTTAATTGTGAAGTTTGTCAAATGAGTAAACATCAAAGGAGTACATACTCACCTCATCCAGAAGTAAAAATTATTACTTCATTTTCATTAATTCATACCAATGTATGGGGACCCTTGAGCATCTCAAATATTTCTCAAGTTAGGTATTTTATTACATTTATTGATGATTTCACTCGTACCACTTGGTTGTTTCTATTTAAGGAGCATTCTGAGATACCATTGATTTTTAAGTCTTTTCATGCTGTAGAATTTAGGATCTCATGAAAGGAACTTTAGATCAACAAGAAAGAAGAAGAAGAAGAAGAAGAAGAAGAGAAGGAGAAGAGAAGAAGAAGAACGTGGAAGGAGAGAGTTTGGATTAAGGGAGAAGACAGTTGCGTCAAAAAGAAAAATGAGGGCTGGACGAATTTGTGGAAAGAAAGGAGAGTGCTTCAATGCCCTACCTCTTAGCCAATGCCTTTATTTATAGTTTTACAATGCCCTTAGGGCTACAACTTGATAAAACAAAAGACATAAAAGGAACACATATAAACACTTCTATGCCATCTTTATGGAAAGTACAATATTTTACACATATGCCACTCCTTTGGCGTGTGGGCTTCTTGTCTTGAGCTCGTGGGCTTGAGCCCATCTTCCAACACTCCCCCTCAAGCTGGAGGAGAAAAGACATCATAAATACCCAGCTTGCCCCATATAAACGATAGGATTTTAGATGTAACGGGTTTAGTGAGAATATCAGCTCTTTGTTCTTGAGATGACACATGTTTGAGAGAGATTATTCCTGCTTGAAAGTTCTCCCGTATAAAATGACAATCCACCTCAATATGTTTAGTTATTTCATGAAAAACTGGATTTGAAGTGATATGAATGGCTGCTTGATTATCATAATGCAGAATCATGGACCCCTTTTTATAAAAACCTACTTCAGTAAGAAGGGTCCTGATACATAAAAGTTCACTAACGGTATGGGTCATAGCTCTGTATTTTGCTTTGGAGCTAGATCTTGCAACCACATTTTACTTCTTACTTTTCCATGTAACCAAGTTTCCCCCAACCAGAGTATAGTATCCTGATGTAGATTTTCTATCATCAGGAGATCCAGCCCAATCTGCATCTGAGAAACCTTCTATGTTGAAGTGCCCATGTTTTTTATATGGCAATCATCTTCCTGGGGCTCCTTTTAGATAACGTAATATTCTCTCTAAAGCTTGCCAGTGGGTGATTTGTGGTTTGTGCATGAATTGACTCACCACACTTACAACACATGATATGTCTGGCCTAGTTACCGTGAAATAAATAAGTTTTCCCACGAGTCTTTGATATTTGCCAATATCAATATCTTCTTCATTTGTGGTACATAATTTTACATTTGTATCCATAGGTGTGTCAACTGGTCTACAACCCTTCATACATGTTTCTTCAAGGAGATCCAAGACATATTTCCTTTGAGACAATATTATCCCATGCTTGGATTGAAGAACTTCTATACCCAAAAAATATTTAAGCATACCAAGGTCTTTAGTCTTGAATTCCTGACATATCATCTGCTTCACTTCTTGTATGCTCAAAGCATCATCACCGGTTAAGATAATATCATCCATGTATACGGCCAATAATATTTTCCCTTTGACCGTATCTTTATAATATACGGAATGATCAACTGAGCACCGATGAAAACCAAACCGTAGGAGTGTTTGACTAAATTTATCAAACCAAGCCCGAGGGGACTGCTTAAGCCGATATAAAGACTTTTTTAACCGGCATACTGACTCCCCCTCAAGCACATAACCAGGTGGTTGAACCATATAAATTTCCTCACTGATATCACCATTTAAAAAAGAATTTTTAACATCCAACTGATAGACGGGCCATGAGGAGTTAGCAGCAATAGATAAGATGATGCGTACCGAATTCAATTTTCCAACAGGAGAGAAGGTCTCCTCATAATCTATCTCATAGCACTGCGTATAGCCCTTAGCAACCAGTCGAGCTTTAAGATGAGCAATAGATCCATCCGGATTATGTTTCACCGAAAAAACCCATCAACCAACCGGTCTTTTACCTTTCGGGAATGATGTTACGTACCAGGTTTGGTTTTCGTAGAAGGCGTGCATTTCTTCATCCATAGCTATCTTCCATCCTGGATGTCTCAGGGCCTCCTCATACGACTGCAGAATGGAAGTAGAAGAAAGGGACACAAGAAACTGAAAACACTCGGAAGACAAGCGATGGTGAGACATAAAATTTGAGATAGGATGTGAAGTACTACAGGAGCGACGTTCTTTTCTTAAAGAAATAGGCCGAGTATCAAATTCAGACCCATACATAGGTGGAGAAGGACTTACCTCAGGTGGATCCGACAACTCCATAGGTGAAGGTACGGTCGGTGCATCAAGGGATGGATCTACTTCAAGATTGAACTGCACAAACGGACAAGGAGTAGTAGAAGGACAGGTCCATCCTGGAGGAGCATCGTGGGAGGAGTAGAAGGGAGTGTCCTCAAAGAAAGTCACATCCCTAGAGATAAACATCCTCCGAAGGGTAGGATTGTAACAGACATAACCTTTCTAGGTGCGAGAGTATCCCAAAAAAATGCACTTCATAGACCGAGGATCAAGTTTATTTTTATGTGGAGATGTAACATGAACAAAATACGTACATCAAAACACTTTCAAAGGAAGAGAAAAAGGATCTTCACCATTAAATAACACAGAGTAAGGAGTTTTATGATGAAGGTAACCTATTAATGAGAAAGCATGTTGTAAGTATAGCATGAGGCCAATAGAAATAGGGTACCTTCATGGAGTAGAAGAGGCCCCGAGCAACTTCAAGAAGATGACGATTTTTCCTTTCAGCAACACCATTTTGTTGAAGAGTATAGGCACATGATGTTTGATGAATAAGCCTATTAGTCTCACAAAATGATTTGAAGTCATGAGACATATATTCCTTTTCATTATCAGATCTAAGGGTTTGAATTTTCTTCCCAAATTGTGTCAAGACCATAGCATGAAAATTTTTAAACAAAGGAAGAATTTCAGAATGCTCTTTAAATAGATATAACCAAGTCACTCGAATAAAACCATCAACAAAAATGACAAAATATTTAACTTGGGAAATATTTGAGACACATAAAAGGCCCCATACACTAGAATGTATTAGCTCAAATGGAGCAGTACTTTGTAGTTGTAAGACAAGGAGAATATGTACTCCTGACATGTTTACTTAATTGACAAACCTCACAACTGAAATTAGAAAGTCCTTTTAAAGATGGAACCAAAGAACGAAATGAAGGGGTAGACGGAAGACCAAGTCGGTTGTGCCAAAGTTGGGCCTCAAATGTAGTGGACGATAATGCAGCTAATGGTGGAAGAGTGAAGTAGTACAAACCCCCCTTTTCGTGGCCGCTACCAGTCACCTGCTTCGTAGTGAGATCCTGAAAGACACAAGAAGACGGTGAGAAGGTGATAGAGCAATTTACTTGTTTGGTCAATTGGCAAACCGAGAGCAAATTTAAAGGAAATTGAGGAACAAACAAAACATCTTGAAGGGGAATAGATGATGTAAGAGAGGAGGAACCTTAGCCAAGGACCTTGGTTTGGGTACCATCAGCAATAGTAACGAATTTATGAGGATAACAAGGAGATAAGGACTGCAACAAGTGTTTTTTTACCTGATAGATGTTCGGAGGCCTCGGAGTCGATGATCCAAGAGGAAGAGGAAGAAGAGGAAGAAAGCATAGCTGAGGCAATAGTAGTGGCAGCAGTAGATGATTCCCTGAAGGACTTCATTTTCTAAAATGCAGCATAGTCCTCAGCCATAAGAGTCACATTTCCAGATGATGATTCAGCCTTATCTTCATTTTTCACAACGTTAACTGAGACGGGTTAGCTATGGCCCAATCAGGCTTGCCATGAAGTTTCTATCATGATGCCACAAGATGGTTCTAACGGCCACAATAAGTGCAAAGTTGAGGCTCAGTATGGAAAGAATTCTGACCCATTCTACCTCCTCTATTTTCAGCCCCTCTCATAGTTCGACCCCCTCTCATATTTCTGCCTCGTCCTCGGGATGAGGAAGATGTTCCTTGATTGCTAGAGAACATCGCCATGGAGCATCAATAGGAGAAGGAGGGGATGGATCCGGTATCCGAAGTAATGTAGCACTAATATCATTGAAGGATGGAAGAGCAGAAGAACTTAGAAGTTGAGTTTTGGCCACCTCAAAGTATGGTTTAATATTCGATAAGCAAATGGCTGCTGCCAAAGCTTCTCTTTGTCATTCTTGAACGGCAATATCAGTGGAATATGGCTGAAGTAGTTTCCATTCTTGAAGAAGACCTCAAAACCGTGCCAAAAATTCGTGAATATTATCTCCATGTTTCGTATGCAGCATGTTTTGTAAGACATCATATATTTTTTGTAATGAAGCAGTGCTTGAGTAAAGCGTGGCACAAGTGTCCCATATGTTCTTGGCGGTTTCCAAGTGGACCACATTTTTTGCCACCTACTCTTCCATGCTATTAATGAGCCAACTTATCACCATGTTATTATCCTTAACCCACTTGTGGTAGGACGCATCTTCTTCATCAATAGGAGGAGGAAAGTTAATAACGTGGCTCAAGAGGTCACGAGTAATAAGAACCCTCCGAACCGATTATGACCAGCTCATGTAATTGGAGAGACCTCTAAGTGGAATTGTAGTAATACAGAGTATATCACTCTTATTACTATTGTATCCAATCTCCATGATGAGGCAAGTAAAATATGGAGGTCAAGGGAAAAGGCCTTCTTCAAAGAACAATTACTCAATGTAATTTGAAGAACTTGTAGACCAAATCAATCACCAAAAAAAGAGAACAAGAACCAATTTCTTTCACAAGGGCAAGCACCAAATTATCAACAAATTTTTGCCTTTAGAAAGTGATAATAACACTCAGCCATCACTCAACTTCTCTTGTATTCATAAGAACAAAGAGAAGAAAGTAGATGCAATCGATTAGGCCTTAATCCAAACTCCAACACAAACAAGCAATAGACAAAAATTTAGAGAAGATTTAACGACAAACCAAGACACTTGGAAGAGATTTATCTTCAGCTCATGGGAGACTTCAATGTAAAAAAAAAATCAATTCTTGAAGTTAAAAAAAAGGGAACTACAAAGGGTAAATGACTGCTGGAATTTCATCAAACATATAATGGGCATCCAAGAACATAACACAAACCCATGAGCAACCTTAAGTAGGAGAAGATACAGTAACATGTGTTGGAATTCTACCTCAAATAGATGGATCCAAATTACATAAAGGTAATTGAATTTCACCCATCAATCTTAATAAGATGCAAACAGCAAATGATCTTGATCACTCTTGTAATTGATTTACAAGGAGTCAAGATTATAACATCAATTTAGTCATAGAAATAAATCTTTAAAATATATAAAGATTTATCTTGACTTGATATGACTCAAATTCAAGAAGTAAAGAAAAAACAGTAAAAGGGATTATGTAAATAAGAAAAGAAAACAAAAAAAAACGTAAATAAGAAGAGCATGAACTTATCTCTTCATGACTAAACTCCTTTTACAACTTCTTGAACAGATTTCATAATAACTCCATGAAGATATCCTAAACACCTTGCTCTGATACCATGTAGAATTTAGGATCTCATGAAAGGAACTTTAGATCAACAAGAAAGAAGAAGAAGAAGAAGAGAGAAGGAGAAGAGAAGAAGAAGAACGTGGAAGGAGAGAGTTTGGATTAAGGGAGAAGACGGTTGCGTCAAAAAGAAAAATGAGGGCTGGAAGAATTTGTGGAAAGAGAGGAGAGTGCTTCAATGCCCTACCTCTTTGCCAATGCCTTTATTTATAGTTTTACAATGCCCTTAGGGCTACAACTTGATAAAACAAAAGACATAAAAGGGACATATATTTACACTTCTATGCCATTTTTATGGAAAGTACCATATTTTACACATATGCCACTCCTTTGACATGTGGGCTTCTTGTCTTGAGCTCGTGGGCTTGAGCCTATCTTCCAACACATGCTATGGTACCACTCTGTTTGGTCAGAACATAAAAATACTTCGGTCTGATAATGCCAAAGAATACATTTCCAAAGAACTTGACTCTTTTTGTCAAGAAAGTGGCATTATCCATCAAACATCATGTGCCTACACTCCTCAACAAAATAACGTAGCCAAACGGAAAAATTGTCATATTCTTGAGGTAGCTCATGTTTATTATATGCCATGAAAGTTTCATACTTTTATTGGCCTCATGCAGTCCTTACCGCATGCTTTCTTATAAATCGTCTACCATCTTCCGTTCTTGGTAATAAATCTCCTTACTCTATATTGTTACCAAATGATGATCCGTTTTCACTGCCCTTGAAAATATTTGGGTGTCAATGTTTTGTCTATTTTTTTCACCCCAAAACACAGTAAACTTTATCCTAAATCTATAAAGTGTATCTTTCTAGGATACTTTAGTACACAAAAGGTAATATGTGTTATAATCCCACTCTTCAGCGTTTACTTGTGTACAGCGATGTCACATTTTTTGAAGACTCTCCATAATATTATGACAATGCTCCTCCAGGTATATCTTCAGTACCAGGTTCTCCTCGACTGGTTGTGCCCCTTGCTACAGAAACTTCTCAGCCCTCAGAAACACCGGCTGACACCACACCTGCTAAGTTTACAAATCCCAATGAGGTAAGTCCATCTTCTCCAATTATTTTTGGCCCACAATACGATACTCGTCCTATCGCACAAAGAAAAGAACCCAGATCATGCACCATACCCTTTACGTCTCGTCCCATATCAAATTTTGTGTCTCATCATCGTTTGTCCCCTGAATGTTGTCAATTTCTCTCTGCTATTTCTTCCATATATGTACCGTTGTCCTATCAGGAGGCTTCAAACATCCAGGGTGGAAGGCAATAATGGATGAAGAAATGCAAGCACTTTATGAAAATTAGATATGGGCTCTAGTCCCACTTCCATCAGATAAGAAACTCATCGGTTGATGTTTACTTTGAAACACAATCCGGATGGATCTGTGGCTCGGCTTAAGGGTTGCCTCATGGCTAAGGGCTATACACAATGTTATGGAATTGATTATGAGGAAACCTTCTCTCCAATGGAAAAAATGAACTCAATGCATGTGTTATTATCTCTGGCAGTTAACTCTTCCTGGTAGGTATATCAACTTGATGTGAAAAATGCCTTTTTGAATGGGGACATCAAAGAAGAAATTTATATGCAACAACCACCTAGGTATGTGGTTGAGGGGGATTCAGTATGTTGACTGAAAAAATCTTTGTATGGTCTAAAATAGTATCCTCATGCATGTTTGAGAAATTTAGTCAAGTCCTCATATGGGTAGGATTTTACAGATGCTCTAGAGATCACTCAGTTTTTATTGAAAACGCACCTAGAGGTAAGGTAATTCTGGCAGTATATATTGAAGATATCATGTTAACTGGTAGTGATTCCGAGGGCATCCAGGAAATAAAAGAAAAATTATGTGCTGAATTCAAGACAAAGGATCTTGGACTACTCAAATATTTTATGGGTATTGAAGTATTACAATCTAGACATGGGATTGTGCTATCCCAAAGGAAGTATGCCCTTGACCTACTAGAGGAGACAGAAATGCTGGGATGCAAACCAACAGACACTTCTATGGACTCAAATACAAAATTATGTGTAGGTACTGGAGAAGATGTAGATATCGAAAAATATCAGAGACTAGTGGGAAAACTTATTTACTTGTGTGTAACAAGGCCATATATATAATATGCAGTAAGTGTCGTGTGTCAATACATGCACAAACCACACCTTAGTCATTGGCAAGAACTTGAAAGAATATTACGACATCTGAAAGGAACTTCAAGAAGAGGGCTTCTCTATAAAAATCATGGTCACTTCAACATCGAAGGATTCTCAGATGTAGACTGGTTCGGATCCCCGAATGACAGGAAATCTACTTTGGGATTTTGTACGATAACTAGAGGGAATTTGGTTACATGGAGAAGCAATAAGCAAAATGTAGTAGCACGGTCTAGTGCAAAAGCAAAATATAGAGCCATGGCACACATTGTTAGTGAACTCTTATGGATAAGATATCTTCTCACTGAATAGGGATTTTGCAAAGAAGCTCTGATGGATCTATAATGTGATAATCAAGCAGCAATACACATTAATCTAGACTTCCATGAAAGAACAAAGCATATTGAACTGGACGGCCATTTTATACGAGAAAAGTTCTAAGCGGGTCTTTTATCTCTAAAACTTATATCATCACAAAGTCAAGTTGCAAATATTCTCACCAAGCCGGTCACTCACAAGATTATGTCTACCATCTATAGCAAGTTGGGCATCTACGATGTTTTCTCTCCCCCAGCTTGAGGGGGAGTGTTACAATGTGGAACCCACCATGGTGCACGAGCTAGTGGGATCCACCATGAGGATGTGGGATGCCAAGAAGAGTCCTCACCCAAGCTAGCATGAGTTAAGAATATAAGAAGCACAAGCTGAAATTAGGTAGAAGACTTGAAGATCAAGTGGGACCCACAAAGATACTATGAGATGGAATCTTATCAATACGAGTTGGAAGATCACGTGGGACCTAAAATGACAAGGCCACGAGCTGGCCTCCTCACTTATTTCCACGTTATTGAAGAATATTTATAGTTCAACTTATATTAGAACTCTATTAGATTGTGTTATCTTTTCATGATAGACTTATCTTTGAGAGTTAGAGTTGGAATATAATTAGGAGATTTAAAGATTAATTGTATAAGGACTCTATCACTTCTTCTACTATAAATAGAGGTGTTGTAATTCGGAATTAATCAAGTTCTACAGTTCTCTCTTGAGTAAATCTCTCTCTCTTGGCTTGGCGCACACCTTGTTCCTCTTCTCTTCTTCTCTCAACCCGAGAGCATTCTTCCCCTTTTCTCTTTTTCTTTCTCTCTTCCCTTGAACATAACATTGGAAAAAGGATCCTAAATTCAACACTCTCGGTTTGTGTTGGAGTTTGGATTAAGGCCTAAGCGGTTGCATCTACCTTCTCCTCTTTGTTTTTCCTTTAAGAATATAAGAGGAATTGAATGATGGTTGGATCTTATTCTCACTTGAAAAAAGCACAAATTTGTTGATAATTTGGTGCTTACTCTCATGAAGAAATTATTTTCTCTTTTTTCCTCTATTTTTGGTGACTGATTTGGTCCACGGGTTCTTCAAATTATATTGAGTAATTGTTATTTGAAGAAGGCCCTTGCCCTTGACCTCCACATTTGCCTTGCCTCATCATGGAGAGTGGACACACCAGCAATAAGAGTGACATGCTCTGCATTACTATGATTCTACTAAGAGGACTCTCCAATTACTATAGCTAGTCACAATCAGTACAAAGGGTTCTCACTACTCATGACCTTCTAAGTCATGTTATCAAAATCCCTTCTCCGATTGATGGAGAAGGTGAAGCCTCCCACAAGTGGTTTAAAAATGATAACATGGTTATCAGTTGGGTCATCAATAGCATGGAAGAGCATGTAGCTAACAATTTGGACCACTTGGAAACAACCAAGGACATTTGGGACACTTGTGCTAAGCTCTACTCAAATACTGCCTCCTTACAAAGAGTATATGATGTCTTACAAAGTATGTTGCATACTAAACACAAAGATAACATTCATGAGTTTTTGGCCCGGTTTCGGGGCCTTCTCCAAGAATGGAAAGTAGCTCAGCCATACTCCACTGATATTTTTGTTCAAGAACGACAACGAGAGGCCTTGGCAGCAGTTATTTTCTTGTCAACTATTAAGCCTTACTTTGAGTTTGCGAAGACACAGCTTCTAAGTTCCTCCGCTCTTGCATGCTTAGATGACATCAATGCCACGTTATTACGGATCCCTGATCCATCCCCTCTTGATCCTATTGATGCTCCATCGGTTATGTTCTCGAGAAATCGGGGCACATCATCCTCATACCAAGGACGAGGTAGAAATATGAGAGGGGACAAAACTATTAGGGGGTAGAAAATAGAGGTGGTCGAATGGGTTCGAATAATTCCTATACCGAGCCTCGACTTTGCACTTACTATGGTGGTTAGAACCACCTTGTGGAAATATGCTGGAAACTTCATGGAAAACCTGATTGGGCCATGGCTAACCCAGTCTCTGTTAATGTTGACAAACGTGAAGAAAAGGCTGACTCCCACTCCAAAAATGTGACTATTTTTTCTGAAGATTAAGTTGTATTTTAGAAGATGAAGTCCTTAATGGAATCCTCAATTCCTCCATTATCTACTACCACTACCACTATTGCCTCAGGTATGCTTTCTTCCCCTTCATCGTCTTCCTCTTAGATCATCGACTCCAGGGCCTTCAAACATTTGTCAGGTTCCAAACACTTGTTTCAGTCATTATCTCCTTGTCTTCCTCAGAAATTTGTTACTATTGCTAATGGTACCCAAACCAAGGTTCTTGGCAAAGGTTCACCCTCTCATACCTCATCTATTGCTCTTCAAGATGTTTTTTTTGTTCCTCAATTTCCTTTAAATTTTCTTTCTATTATTTAATTAACAAAACAATTGAATTGCACTATCACCTTCTCATCGTCTTCTTGTATATTTTAGGATCTCACTATAAAGTGGGCGATTGGTGGCGGCCATGAAAAGGGTGGTTTGTACTACTTCATTCTTCCACTATTAACTGTCCTATCATCCACTACATCTGAGGCCCAACTTTTGCACAACCGGCTTGGTAATCCGTGTACCTCTTCACTTCATTTTTTGCTTCCGTCTTTAAAATTACTTTCTACCTTTAGTTGTGAGGTTTGTCAATTAAGTAAACACATTAGGTGTACATATTCTCCTCGTCTTACAACTACAAGTGTTGCTCCTTTTGAGTTAATACATTTTGATGTATGGGGACCTTTATGTGTCTCAAATATTTCTCAAGTTAAATATTTTGTCACTTTTGTTGATGATTTTAGTCAAATGACTTGGTTATATTTATTTAAAGAACGTTCAAAAATTCCTCCTCTGATTAAAATTTTTCATGCTATGGTATTGACACAATTTGGGAAGAAAATTAAAATTCTTAGGTCTGATAATGCTAAGGAATATTTGTCTAATGATTTCAGGCTTATCCATCAAACATCATGTACCTATACCCCTAAAAAAAATGGTGTTACTGAAAAGAATAATCATCACCTTCTTGAAGTTGCTCGGGGCCTCCTCTACTCCATGGTACCCTATTTTTATTGGCCTCATGCTATACTTACGACATGCTTTCTTATTAATAGGTTACCTTCATCGGTACTTTGTAATAAAACTCCTTACTCTGTTTTATTTCATGGTGAAGATCCGTTTTCTCTTCGTCTTAAAGTGTTTGGATGTACAAGTTTTTTCATGTTACTTCCCCACAAAAAAATAAATTTGATCCTCGGGCTATGAGGTGTACGTTTTTTGGGTACTCTTGCACCCATAAAGGTTGTGTCTTTTGTTGGAAGATAGGGGTCAAGCCCACATGACCAAGGAAGGCTCACATATATAAGCATATTATAAGATGTGTCAAACGACCAAAGAAGGCCCACAAGATGGGCCCAAGCCCATAAGAAGTAGGACCCACAATGATTACCATGAGCTGGTATCCTTATCACATCAGTTGGAAGATCAAGAAGGACTCAAGAAAGTATCTTTATCTAATGGTCACGTTCTAGAAGAGTTTTAGTTTTATTTAGGTGTGTCTTTTATCTATATTGAGTTATTTAATTATGCTAGGACTTATCTTTAAGTGTTAGAGTTTGGGTGTAATTGGGACAAGGATAGTTTTATTGTAATCAGACTCTACCGCCTTCCTCTATTATAAATAGAGGTTCATGTACTCTAATTATAACAAGTCAATGAAGTATTTCTCTTTTTTATAAATTCAACATCTTTTACAATCCTGCCCTTCGGGGGATACTTGTTTCTAGAGATATGACTTTCTTTGAGGACAGCTCCTTCTACTACTCCCATGATGCTCCTCCAGGATGAACATTTCCTTCTACCACTCCGTGTCCACTTTTGTCTTTCATTGTTAAGATATTAATCCACCCCTAACACACCAGTCGTACCTTCACATGTGGAGTTGTCTGATCCACCAAAGGTAAGTTCTTCTCCTCCTATGTTTGGACCTGAATTTGAAACTAGGCCTATTGCTTTACGAAATGAACGTCATTCCTATACTACTTCGCATCCTATCTTAAATTTTATGTCTCACCATCGCTTGTCTTCTTAGTGTTTTCACTCCCGAATGGATCTGTTGCTCATCTTAAGCTCGACTCATTGCTAAAGGTTATGCTCAATGTTATGGGATAGATTATGAGGAGACCTTCTTTCCTGTTGCTAAATTGAATTCGGTACATATCATCTTATCTATTGTTACTAACTTATACTGGCCCGTATATCAATTGGATGTCAAAAATGCTTTTTTAAATGGTGATATATGTGAGAAAATTTATATGGTTCAACCACTTGGTTATATGGTTGAGGGGGAGTCGGTATGCCAGTTAAAAAACTCTTTATATGGGCTTCAATAGTCCCCTTGGGCTTGGTTTGATAAATTTAGTCAAGCACTTCTACAGTTTGGTTTTCATCGGTGCTCGATCGATCATTCAGTATATTTTAAATATACTGTCAAAGGGGAAATATTATTGGTTGTATATGTTGATGATATTATCTTAACCTGTGATGATGCTCAGAGCATACAAGAAGTGAAGAATATGATATGTCAGGAATTCAAGACTAAATATATGGGTATGCTTAAATACTTTTTGGGCATAGAAGTTCTTCAATCCAAGCATGGGATAATATTGTCTCAATGGAAATATATCTTGAATCTTCTTGAAGAAACAAGAATGAAGGATTGTCGACCAGTTGACACACTTATGGATACAAATGTAAATTTGTGTGCCATGATTAAAGAAGATATTGACATTGGAAAATATCAAAGACTAGTGGGAAAACTAATCTATCTAACTGTAACTAGACCGGACATATCATATATTGTAAGTGTGTTGAGTCAATTCATGCACAAACCACATTTCTTCATATCCAACTTTGCTCATCAACAGTAGCAAGAACACTCATTTTGCCACCAGTTGTTATGCCGAGTGGAGAACAGGTTAGAAATAATGTTTGTAACAACCTGAGGTAGCGGCAACTATATTAGCTTTAGGATTGGTGGATTGTGTTGTCCCTTTTCCTTGCATAATAGATAATATTTGCTGAATTTTCAAAGCAGGAAGACCATTCATCACTGATGGCAATTCTGGCAATATTGGACCCTCCTTGACATTGTTGATGGAAGACTGATACCTATTGTTGCATTTGAAAGGACTACTTCCTTGAATAGGCCTTTTTGAAGCATGTTTAGGGTGGTCTGGTGGGTACCCGTTTAGCTTCCAACATGTTTCTCGGACATGATGGTCACGGTCACAATAAGAGCAGTGCAAAGGTTTCTGATTAGGAGTACAAGAAGAACCGTGTCCACGTTGAAAAACCAAAGCTATTGGTTCAGTCCATTGAACGACCATGGCTGAACTCACAATCGTCTCACGTACAGTCCCAAGGCTTCTCTGCTTCTCTTCTTGTACAATAGAAGAGTAAGCTTTGGCAACATCAGGAAGTGGACTCATCAATAGAATTTGCCCTCGCCCATGAGAAATTGCATCAGTCTGCATCTCTTATGGTCTATCCCACAACAGCAAACGGTATCATTATAGGATCCTAGTTCATACCATAATCTTTTAAGCTTCGTGTAATAAGCCGCAATAGTCATCTAATCTTGAGCAAGACAAGCAATGTCCCTCTCAATCTGAAAAATATGAGGGGCATTGCTTTGAGAAAAACGAGCACCATTCCTGGATGATCGGAATGATGAATAAAATATGGATGGACAACATCAAGCTTGCCTCCATTCAAAGCTTGATCATTCATCATGATGATGGGAAATGGTGATAAAAGGGAGGGCAAATAATAATTTACCCGAGGAGAGCTTGACAGTGGAAAACCAGATCCGAGTTGACTCGGCCGAAAAATTGGTGTGGCTCGGCTCAGTTGGTTTTGGCTCGGCTCAGTTGGGTTCAGCTTGGCTCGGATCTGTTCGGCTCGAATCTGTATTGGCTTGGCTCAGATCATGGCTCTACTTAGACCTTGGGAAAAGGTGTTGATTTAATTTATCGCAGAAGCACAAAGGTTTGTTGTAAATCTTCATCTTCTCATCTCTCACTTCGGAGTAGAGCGAGAGAAAAAAATTAATGAAGCAGCGAACAGCAGGTGAATGACGGCGAATGGTGGGGTGACGAACGGCAGTGCAGCGGCAGAAAATAGTGAGCAGTGAAGCTCAAGGAACGGCAAGAAAAAACTCGGCAAAATTTTCGAGAGAAGAAAAGGCTAAAATCGCTCAACCTCTTGGCCAGACGAGGGAGTGAGAGCTGCAGAGATAGGGCAGAGCGTCTGTTCTGATACCATGTAAAACAAGGAAGTTTATTTTTTCATATGTTGATTTCTATTGAATGAAGAGTTAATTTATACAAGAGTTTTATAATCTATAATCTCGATTCTCGCAATTTTATACAATCCATTTACAATGGTTGAGCTTGTCTTTGATTTCAATCGTGATTTTCTCAACAAGAATCAATAGCTCTCGGTAGGATGACTTGCTGCAACGGAGTGCGGCCCTTAAAAATTGGTTTTTGGCTTCGGAAGGAAACCAAAAAGCTTATCTGTTGTCTCCCGAGTCTTTCTTCGATTACCAAAGACAGGAGACTATCAGACCGCGACAGCTATGAGATTTTCTAAAAAATGCAATGGCAGAATTTGTATCTCGATATGGAAATGCCAGCGATGGAGCAGTACAGAAGATCAATCCCAATATCCAAAAATGTTAAGCACATAGCTAATACTACCCAAAAGACCGGCCTGTTAGGAGCGGAAGACATAGGTACTTAACCCAGGACCATAACATCACACCCCACCTTCGCGAGCAGACGACCACAGCGGCGTAACGACACTGGCCCAACCCGGTGGCCTACTCTAGCGGCGGCCTACTCCTAGTGCCCCTTCGCAGTTCTCCAGGTCGCCCCCCTCCGCTAGGTCGCCCCTTCCAAACCTACCAGTAATTTTAATCCAGCCTTTGCGCTCCCCGGGACTCGAACTCGCGACGTGGGAGCCCATTCTGATACCAAATGTTAAGCACCTAGCCAATACTACCCAAAAGACCGGCCTGTTAGGAGCGGAAGACATAGGTCCTTAACCCAGGACCATAACAAAAAACTTCTCTTTCCAGTGAAGGAGACAGCCACAAACTTTCCGAACAAAGATAAGTCCCAAGAGTACTTTCCGAACAAGGGAGGATTAAATGTATTTCTGGTAGTTTTTGCGGCAGAGATCTTCTCGGAGAAACAATAGCTAGTGAAGGAACAACAAAGGAAACTACCCGAAATAGATCAATCTAGCAGAGAATGTGCTGGTTGAAAGATAATAAGTAGCAGATTTTTTGGAGTGCATCCGTTCAAAGATAAATCACCGACAGAGACCATTTTGGAGAGGCGGGAATGGAAAAATGTTGGATGCTTGCTGGAAAGATAGCAGTGAGAAGATCTCTCGGAAAGCAGTGGTATTCGGGCTCTATTTTGAACAACACCAAGTTGCCAAAGATATATTTTCAGAAATAAAGATAGAGATGGCAGAGAACTTCTTACGATATCTATGATAATGGTAGAGTACTTTCGAAGATATCGGTGACCTTTCGATGATAGGACTATTGCTTAAGTTCGGATGATTCTCCCAATGATCATGCCTGAGCCAATAAATTTCTTAGTAGACATTTTCATAATTAAAACAATCAAACTCTGGTGTTTACAAAATTTGATGAAAACGATGTTGGAACAGAAGATCCTTCAAGATGTATGTAACAAAACCACGATCATCCACAACTCGATCATCCACCAAATAGAATTTGCTTATGCTTTACAAACTCATTCACCGAGCAACAACAATATGAAAAACTCCTCAACAAAAATGGAGTTCTAGTAACGATGAAAAACAAAAGAATAATATGAGCAAAGAAAAAAGTAATGGATTTTTCTTTTCAATCCTGAACACCAAAGATGTGAGTCCCAAAAATCAATGTTGTGTTACCATGTTGATTTTCAGGACTCCATGGATTTAGCTCATGGAGAAAAAAAAAGCCTCATTGAGAGAAAACAAGAAGAAGAAGAGGTTATGGACTTATATCCTAACCCTTCCCCTGAAACTCAATGTATAGATTAATCAAACTACAGTATTACTATATGCCCCTGGAACTTAAACCTAATTACATCAATCATGATTATTCAAATCTACATAAATCAAGGGAAGATAAATCAGATAAATCAATTACATTAATCTAGGAAAATTTGACAAATCTTCCAACTCATGTGATAAGGATTTTAGCTCATGTGATGACTCATCATGCCACCTCACGTGATCATGGTGGGTCCCACCAGCTCATGTGATCATAGTGGGTCCATATCTTATGGGCTTGGGCCCATCTTCCAACACTCTTGGATATATGGGACTTCCTTGGTCGTGTGGGCTTGGTCCATTTTTCCAAATGAGGAAGTCGTGCAAGTTGATGAATCAACCAAGAGGGAGTTGGGCATGAAGGATGAGATGGATTCATTGCTATCTAATCAGACATGGAAGTTGATTGAGCTACCAAACTGGAAGAAATCCTTGTAGAATAAATGGGTGTAGCAAATAAAAGATGAACATGTTAGCAGCAAATGGTACAAGGCCAGACTGGTAGTAAAGGGCTTTCAACAAAAAGAAGGCATTGACTGTATTAAGATTTTCTCTCCAGTAGTGAAATTGACTACTATTACAACAATGCTTGGACTAGTGGCAAATGAAGACTTGTACTTAGAGTAGTTGGATATAAAGACAACTTTTCTTCATGGTGATTTGCAGGAAGAAATTTACATGATGCAACCACAGGATTTCAAAGCACAGGGAAAAGAGAAAATGGTGTGCAAACTTTAAAAGAACTTGTATGGTCTTAAACAAGCTCCAAGACAGTGGTAAAAGAAGTTTGACATCTTCATGAGTAGTATTGGTTTCTTGAGGTGCCAGGTAGATCATTGCTGTTATGTGAAAAAGTTTGATGACTCCTACATCATTCTGCTGCTATATGTTGATAATATGTTAATAGAAGGTGTTTGCAAACAGGAAATAGGTAAGTTAACAAGGGAGTTATCCAAGAAGTTTTCAATGAAGGATTTGGGAGCTGCAAAACAGATCCTTGGGATGAGGATTACTAGGGATATTGATGTTTTGAAACTATCACAAGAAGAATATGTGAAGAAGGTGTTGAGTAGATTCAACATTAATGATGCAAAACCAGTGAGTCCTCCTTTGGCTAGTCACTTTAGGCTATCTAAGAAGCAGTCACCTTCTACAGAGTTGGAGTGAGCCAACATGGCCAATGTGTCTTATGCTTCTGCTATTGGCAGTCTCATGTATGCTATGGTGTGCACTAGACTACACATAGCTTATGCAGTGGGAGTTGTGAGCAGATATATGAGTAATCTGGGTAAACAATATTGGGAAGCAATGAAGTGGATTCTTAGGTATTTGAAAGGCACTGCAGACTCAGCCTTATGTTTCAAAAAGTTAGACTTGGGATTTACATGGTTATGTAGATGCTAACATGGCTGGAGACATTGATGGTAGGAAGAGTACCACTGGATATGTATACACATTGGGTGGTACAATAGTTAGCAAGATCTCTAAGTTGTAGAAGATAGTTGTTCTTCCACTACTAAGGCAAAATACGTCATCGTGACCGAAGCCAACAAAGAGATGGTATGGTTGCAGTCTTTCTAAGAAGAATTAGGTCTCAAGCATAGGAAGAATGTGTTGTATTGTGACAATCAGACTACTATTCATTTAGTAAATAATCCTATTTATAATGCCAGAGCAAAGTACATACAAGTGCGTTATCACTTCAATAGATCGACACTTGAGGATGGAATATTAGCACTTGAGAAGATTCGAGGGAGTCAAAATCCAGTTGATATGTTGACAAAGACTGTTACGATTGAGAAACTGAAGTTGTGTGCAACTTTAGTTGGACTTCTCGTAGGATTGAGAAGTTGTTGTCGTTGCAGAGGAGAAATTTATGATGGATTATCTCCAAGTGGGATATTGTTAAGTTGTGGAGCCTAATTAACGCCTTACACTGAGTTAGTACGCAGGTCAACCTTCGCGGTAAGGTCGTCATGGGGGTTGGAAGGAAGCTGGGAGTCCCCCCTCCTGGGGGTGTGGGGGTGGAGCCCCCGCCAGATCCTTGATATATTGATTGGCTTTTCATTAAGTGTAGTTTGGGGATTTCACACTTGTAATCTGATTGCACTAATTTTCACTTTATATTTGAGGGCGCCATTGTTAGGGCTTATCATTGGAGAATGACCTTGAGTTTCAGCCTGAGAGATGTTACAGAAAACACTTATAAGTGTACGATTTCTCTTATAAACTATTTCATCTTCATAATGGATTACTGCAGCGGCAAAAGACAAGACGTAGTCTCACCTTGAGGTGAACCTGTATAAATCTTATTGTGTTATTTCATGCTTGCTTTTTTTTCTTCTTCTGCCTTTATTATTATTGCTCACGTTGGTATGAAATTAGGACATCTAATTCCTAACATTGTTGTTATTGATCAACAATACCAGGAAAGTATCTCATGATCCACCCTTAGAAAGTTTAAATTTTTTAACTAACAATATCTGGAAAGAACCATTAGAAGATCATCTTATTTTTAGAAACTTTCCTTGATTTATTTGTCAAATAGAAGAAGTGTTATATTCTGAAATATGGCAACTTCCTAAAAAAAGTAGTTACTTGATTTAATGTTACAAATTATAGAAGTATCTATGTAAGGAGATTATGATATAGGATCATATTCAGATCATGTATTTCTTCTCTAGTTATCAGAAATCCTTGTAGCATATTAATAGCATGTTGTAGCAGCACTTGGTGTACTTATCTCCTTATGAAGTGAGTAGCCTTGCTCAGCCTATCACTCGGTGAAATCCTTTCAAGCTATAAATGGTCTAGACTCAAGCTTTGTCTTCGTTTTTTTTATCTTGCCTTTCAGAATCAATTTCATTCTGTAATTATATCTCTTAGCATGGAACATGACACTTATGTCATTGACTGCTTATTTGTTGGTTTAATATGGCTAACTCTTGATTTGGTGTCTAAATTAATCACTGATGTAGTAAGCATGGAATCAACACCCATTAATGTTTTATTCACTCTTTTCTATTTTTATGAAGACCTTACATCTGCTCTTGGAACCAGCAATACTCAGTTCAGTTATTATTTTTTAAAAGATTAACAACACTTGGTTCGACTTATTGACAACTTATTACTTAGTTTCAGCTTATTATTTGGTGCACATCTTCCTTATTCAAGGATGGACTTGATGTAGATTATCTCATGTGTCCTTATTACTTTTAAGGACTTCTATTATTTACAGGTTATCCACTGCTATATAATAACATATTTGGTATATGTTATTTGGGCATTGTCTCATTACCGTTGTTGATATTGTGTCTATTTGATTGAGAAATTATTGTTGAAGAAGAACTCAGTTGTTTGCCTTGGGTTTATTATTTGCTAACTGTTGTCGACATTGATTTTGTTGGAAGATGGGCTCTAGCCCACACCACCAAGGAAGGCCTATATATCTAAGAGTATTATAAGATGGGCCACACTACCAGGAAGGCCCACAAGATGGGCCCAAGCCCATACGAACTAAGACCCACCAAGATTACAACGAGCTAGCATCCTTATCACATAAGTTGGAAGATCAAGAAGAACTCACAAAGGCATCTTTATCTTTTGGTCACGTCCAAAAAGAGTTATAGTTTTATTTATGTTTGTCTTTTATCTATATTGAGTTATTTAATTATGCTAGAGTTTATCTTTAAGTGTTAGAGTTTGGATGTAATTCGGACAAGTGTAATTTTATTGTAATTAGACTCTACTACCTTCCTCTATTATAAATAGAGGTTCATGTACTCTAATTATGATAAGTTTATGAAGTCAATGAAGTATTTATCTTTTCTATAAATTCAACATGGTATTAGAGCAGGTTCTGTGAGTTGACGTGGTCAACCCACAGAGGTAATGTGATCCTTTTCTCTAAGCTCTAAACCCTAAGTCTAAGTTCGTAGTTATTTTTTTTCATTCCCTACACTTATAGATTCATTTGTGTTTTTCACCTCTATACTGAGTTTTTCATATTGAAAATTATATATTGAAGGAAATATATTTGAGTCAACTTTCCAAGTAAAAACTACTTTTTCCAATCAGAGTTATCTACAGAGATATATCGATATTTGAATGAGCAAAGGTCAGATTGCAAAAGAGGTTCAAGCAGCAGAATAAAACTTCAGTTTCCGAGGTATTTTATGCTATCAAAAACTAGAATTTATATGGAGAAATATATATAAAAAGAAATATCTATAAGTCTATTCTTTTACCTATTCAACCAAATTTTGATCTGATTATCTACAACGAGAAATCAATATTTGAAGCAGCAAAGGTCAGATTGCAAAAGAAGTTCGAGCAGCAGTAGAAAGCTTCAAATTCCGAGGTATTTTATGTTATCAAGAAAGAGACTTTATATGGAGAATTATATATAAAAATAAAGATATGTAAGTATATTTTCTTACCTATTCAAAAAAAAATTGGTATAAATTTTATATAAGGAGATATTGATCTTGGAAGAGTCAATGGTCATTCTGGAAAAAAAGGAGAAACAGTTCTTAGTTCGGCCTGATAACAGAAACCGAAATCTATTAGATTATTTATCTTCTGATAATTATATTTTATGAAGAGATGTTATACTTGGATGAAAGGTATTTAACTCTACTTTCTTAAGGATAAAATTTCATTTCAAACTGATCTATATTGAAAGATATATTCGAATTAGAAGAATCAAAGGTCATGCAAGTATCCTACTGCATTGAAAAATCTAAATTGAAGCCCATTGTTTTGAGTCACTTTTTGAGTTGCTATATCAGGAAAATATCTGACTTCTCCCTCGTTTGAAGGCTTACGTATACATCTTTTTTATTTGGACTTATTGTTGCATTTATGATATTTGGCTCAAGTTGGGATCACTGCCATTACCTCTCAGCTTGAGGGGGAGAAGTAGAATAAATATAAGAAAGAGGTATTTTATTTCATATGTTGTGGATAAGAGTATGTGACCAATATATTCAAGAAGGGGGGAGCACAAATGATGAAGCTTATAAGAAAAAATATTTATATAGGATTATGATTATTTCATGGGTCCTTCTATAAGGTTTATTATTTTGGTTCATGTTATATGTGTTGGAAGATGGTCGTATTACTTTACAGTTGTTGCTATTATGTCTATTTGGATGAGACATTATTATTGAAGAATAGGTCTCAGTACCTTTTCTCATACCATAATTTATTTGAGTCTCAAAAATATCACAGTTGGAACACCATGAGAGTTAGTGCCCAGATTGGGACACCATGATAAATTTAATTCTAAAAAATATCATGGATGGGATACCATTATAAATAAACCCACTAGCCCCCCCCCCCCCCCCCCCCCCCCCCTCTTTAATGGCTTTTATTACTCCTACCACTTGAGAGTCATTTTCCTATGGAGGGACACGGTGGTGGACACTTCAAAGCAATACCGATAGACACACTACCTATAGAAGACGGAGTGTGCCCTACATCCAGCATTAGGACTAGAGTATGGAGTAATGTCTTTCCGGGTAGGAGTGATTTTTACTCTCACCTATATTGTGCCAGTAAGGCCTCATGGAAGGATGCAACAGTATGAGGGGGAGTGTTGGAAGATAAAGGCATATTGGAAGATGTACCATTTAATACTAAAAGATTATATGCAGCAAGCTGGGAGTTCATGATGTTCTCTCACCCCCAGCTTGAGAGGAAATGTTGGAAGATGGGCTCTATGCCACACCACCAAAGAAGGCCCACATATCTAAGAGTATTATAAGATGGGTCACATGACCAAGGAAGGCCCACAAGATGGACCTAAGCCCGTAAAAAGTTGGACCCACCAAGATTACCAAGAGTTGGCATCCTTATGACATAAGTTGGAAGATCAAGAAGGACTCACAAAGGCATCTTTATCTTATGGTCATGTCCAAGAAGAGTTATAGTTCGAGTTATGTTTGTCTTTTATCTATATTGGGTTATTTAATTATGTTAAATTTTATCTTTAAGTGTTAGGGTTTGGGTGTAATTGGGACAAAGGTAGTTTTATTGTAATTGGACTCTACTACCTTCCTCTATTATAAATAGAGTTTCATGTACTATGATTATAATAAGTTTATGAAGTCAATGAAGTATTTCTCTTTTCCATAAATTTAACAGATTCATATTGTTGAGATATTTATATCTGGTCAGTCCTTGTATAAGATCCGTACGGTTGCTTTCCTAAAAGGTTCGAGCCTTTTAGCGCACTGGTTTCAACATGGTATCAGAGCAGGTTGGTCCCGAGTTCGAATCCCGCTCCCGCCGCGTTTCCACAGTTGTCCCCGTGCGCTTTATACGGGCCCCGAATTTCCACGAGTTTCCCCGTGCGGGGGAGTGTTGAGATATTTATATCGGGTCAATCCTTTTATAAGATCCGTACAGTTGCTTTCCTAAAAGGTTTGAGCCTTTTAGTGCACTGGTTTCAACACATATGATGAAGAGTTTGAATTACTTTGGAAAATAAAACATATGATGGCCCCAGCTTCTTAATCTTATCTTCCTATTGATTCTCATTACTTTTTTTATTATTTGGTAGCCTTTCTCCTACCATCCTTTATTTGGCTCTCGTTTACCCCCTTTGGCTAACCCTTTTTGGTGCATTTCTATGGTTGATCTTTTTTATATATGGGTGTTTTTAAGTTCATTGAGACTTTTTATTGGTATCCTTGGGTTTTTTACCTCCATCTTGTGAATGATAGGCATTACCCATTTTAGTGACCATTATCACTATATTTGTTGGAAATCATTTGAGGTTCATTTTGACTTTTGTTTTATCACTCATTTCTTCCCTTTGAGAGTCTGTGCCCGGTTTCGTACTTATCCTTGGGACATTGTGATGGAGAAGTATCTTACAACATCTACGTTATTTGTTTCAAACTGAGATCACTACTATTACCTCCCAGCTTGAGCGAGAGTGTTGGAAGATACGAATACATTAGACTTTCATTGATGTAATTAGTTTATGTTTTATATCTCTTCTTCACTCTTACTAGGGTGAAGGGTATAATTATAATATTATACTTTTATGATTTATAAATAGAGCTTAAGGGGGAGGATTTGGAACTAGTCCACAACCCTTCTCCAGCTTCTTTCTCCTTCTCAAAATTTGTCACTCTTCTTCTTCTCCTCCTAAATCTTCTCTCCACAACTCTCCTTCTTCTTCTTACCCCATAATCCTCTTCTACTTTGATTATACATTATGAAATCCTAAGTTTTAACAGGACCATAACAATCTACCATACTTTTGTGTTGACATCCACGATGGCCCCCTCAATGACAAGTTTCACTCTAGATCATGTAGACCTTTTTCACATTCGTAACAACTTTCACTTTGACACTAGGTATCCCTTTTCATGGGTTGGCCCCTCTGAGATTCAAACACCTGACGTGATGTATACTCTAATATCAATATTAGGTACCTAACTAATACATCAACAAGCTTTTATATGCACTAGATTATGCAAATGTGAGCGTCATCCATGTCTCACATGTGATCAAGAGAGAAGGGAAGTTCAAGCTTTTAAGAGGTTTAGACCTCATTTTTGTAAACAATGGAAACTAACAAAAACAATCGCACATGCGTATGAAGAAAGTTCCGATCGCATGTGTTTCAAATTTTTAAAAGCATTCAATAATATATTAGAAAAATCAAATGGACATACTTAACCCAAAAAAGTTTTCAAAACTTTTATATAATACGTAACCTTTTTCAACAAAATGGTTTATATAAATAAATAGAGTAAAGAAGGGAGAGCCGTTGTACCCAAAGTTTTTATTATGATCAGCTATATTGGAAGCAAAAGTATTTAATTTTTCTTTTTTTCTAATTCATTGAAATCCTGATTGCTTTCCCTTGATATTTTGTCAACAAGAAAGGGGAATTCCTAGAAACATCTACAAATCTGACATGAGTCAATGAGAGAACATGAATTTCCAACTTGTGAAGCCAACTTTCTTCCTGAGTCTTGTATCCTTTATATCTCTGTAAATTCTCATAATTTTCGGGAAAAAAAATCCCTTGTATCAGACGAGCCTGCCATTGTCTGACATTGTTTTCTTTCCTTCCATTACTACAAATCAGCTCGAAAAGACCCTTGTATCAGACGAGCATATCAATTATCCTAACATTTCTCCATATCATGAGATAAAGTACACTACCGGGAATTTTTCTCGACTTTGCTACTTTGCAGCTTGCTAGGTGGTACCTTAAGATCTTCGACGAGTACCCGACGAAGGTTTTTATTTTCCTCCATCAGTTCTTCAATCATCTTCTGATGCTTTAAAAGCTGGATACAAAGGGAAACTAAAGTTACAGCTGCCATTTAAAAAAAAAAAACAAGGAAATATAAGAGACCAGATAGAAGTGGCAAAAACGAGGAAACAGGTAATGAAAAATTTTCCCACTTGAAGCAAGTTTTTTTCTGATTTTAATCGGGCAGCCTACAAATGAAATTGCTACATTAGGATAAGTAATAGCACTGTCAAGTTAGAAATCAAAAACATCAAAAACTTGATCCCCCAAAGCAATTTAGTTATCCTTATGGATAGACAGGGGAATGATTATTTTGGCTGTTCCCATATGCTGAAGATCAAATATATATGATTGTCATCTTATCAGTGCTTACGGGGAATAAAGGCCATTTGTGGGGGCGAGGGTCTGTTGTAACACTGAAGAATATGAAGAGCAAAAAATAAAAGAAATAACTAAATAAACAAGGAGATACAACTTGGAGGAACAAGTTCATTTAGGAACCAATCATGAAAGTTATCGTTCTCAACCACACATGTAATCATAATAATTCCAACCCGACCCAAACTTGTTTCTAAGAGATCCTTGTGTGTAGTAATAGTACTTCTAATATAGAAGAGAAGCAAGAAAAAGGAAACTTTGCACAGAAACAAAATAACTCATGATAACTGCTCTGTTATGATCGACACAGACAGATTTTTTAAAAAAAAGTTACAGACAGAACTCTAACATAAAAAATGGTTATCGACCTGTTTTTTGACTTACCAGTTTCTCAACTTCCATTTTCTCCTCATTTTTCAAAACAGGATTTTTCAAGAAACTGTGGATGACCTTCTCAGATCGGCTGCCAAGTGCCGTACTTTCTGTAGCTTTAAGTATTGAGGACATGCTACTTTCAAGTTGGTTTTGCAGATTTTTGCTAGCACTGTCACATAATTTACCAACACTGCTCTGTAAATAACCTTGGACAATGCCGGATCCACTAGGCACCCTTACAGATGTCATCATCTTAGCTGCTGCTTGCTATGAAAGGTGCCAGATTAAGTTTAGAAAGATGAGCATATGATCATATTTTAAAGCAAAGGACGTTAGGAAAATGATGGATACCAAAAAGAAAGACTGGATTCTATGCACCACACCAGGCTTTACGTAAAGGCCTATCAAAAAATTATAAAGGTTTTGGTTACAATGTATATCCAACAGCATTATGAACAGAGCTACCAAACAAAATTGTTATTAGCAGATAAAAGGCATGCACATAAAACGTTACCAGTATAATTATGGTAGACTACATTCATCAACATGGGAGATACTAGAAAACATGTTCCAACTTCAAGATCTTATAAATGTTAGGGAGACAGCATAGTATGAAAATCGGACTACAGGAGATCGATATCAAATGCATCAAGAGCTATTGGACATTCAGGTAGACAAAATTCACTTAAGATATTAGGGAGCTATTGGACCCTGGTAAAATGCTTACCAACTCCACATCCAAGGCCTGCTTCAATGCTCTTCAGTCCCAGCCTTCCAAGCTGACAGGACAAAACCAGAAAAAAATGTCTACTCCCATTCACATTTTGGAACTTGATGACATAAACCAAAATTAATAAAACTAGGCAGAACTATCAAAGGAACACATACAGAGCCATTAAGATGCCGTCCTACACCAGAAAATGCATCTGTGGCTCCTCGAGTAGCCGCCATAATCTCTCGCAAGGCCGGTATTGTTCCTGTTAAACAAAATGTTGTGTGAAGCGTGAGCCTTCAAGGAAATACTAAAAACACTGCAAAAGTAGTAATAGATTTCAAATTTCAAGCTTCCATATAATGAATCTATTATCATAGAGATTGGGGCATATTGCAGGCTGGAGGAAAAGAAACTCATAGGTCTCTCTACCAGGCCAAGTGCAATCTACATGAAAAGGCTTTATTGGACGCACAGACCCAGTTTAAAACCAACTGTACCAAATATAGGGCTGCCCATTCGGGGACCTAATTCCTCTTCTAAAAGAACAAGAACCAAAGCACTTACTCCACTAGTTAAAAACTATTCTTAACAATCACTGGACATAACTAAGCGACAATGCAGAGGTAGTGCGAGCAGCAGATACCCGAGTAACCAGAACAGTAAAAGAAATACAAGTAAGCTTGTCAAAAAGAAATTGTAATTAAATTGAAGATGAGCTACTACCAGCTGAATTTTTGGGTTTGTCAGCATTCGTTCCCCTAACAGAACTTCCGAAATCCATGGTGTTTGAGCGGAACAAAGGGGTGGCGGGAAAAAAATGTTCCTTACCGAAGTTTAAAGGGCGCCCGACGCCGATACCAATTCCGCACCCAATGCAAAAGCCAGTGAATACCTGCCCCACCCTCAAAGTAAAGAGGTTCTCCCTTGCAGATGAGGAAACTTTAGCTTTTGGCGAATTATACTCCATATAGAAGAAAGTAAGAGACCTCTACAAATATTTTAGCCATCCCAAACCCTCACGTAACTGAGAAGTGCAAGAGTATGTCCGCTTCACCTTCACCTACAAGAGGCTCCACTTTCAAGGAGACTGTTTTTTCTTTGAAACTGGTAAACTTTACCAACGGGAACAAATTAAAACATACTGTGCTTCCATCGCCTGTGACTGTTTGTGTCGTTACATCAGAATAATTATTTTTTATTGGAAAAAAATTCCTTTAATTGCTTTTCTTTGGTCTATGTCTCTATGGAAAATAGCGGAAAAGTTAATTATGATATTTATGTTATAGTAAAAATAAACTAATTTATTTATAATAAAAAAAAGGTTAAAGTAAGATGTAGTCATGTAGGTGATCAAGAACCACTTTAGCTATATTTGGTTTATTTTTTATATAGTTTCCTATTGAACAATAGGAAACTCTTTTTCTATCTTTTTAATATTTCTTAGAGGCAAAAGAAATCAAGAAAAATGAAGTGAAAATTTTACTCATCCTAAAAATTGGTACAAATGCGAAAACTTTTTGTCAGCAAAAACATTTTTCTCGTAGCATTATTTTGTGTACTTTCTGGTTAACACAAACACACCCTTATGTACAATTTCTAGCCAAGGATAACTTGATAAACTTTTTTCTTTCTTAAAAACAATATAACTTATTTACAAGAGTGTCATCCACTATAATATTTACAGTTATATTATTATTTTGAATTTTATTATTAAAATTAATAAAAAAATTAGAATAAGAAGCAATTTGCAAGTCATTTAATTTAAATTTTACAATAAAGATACAAATTAGGTACACTTAAAACATGTATGGACTTAGGTTCATACTTACTTTAGAACCTTTGGATGCAAAGTGTTTATATTGAAAGAATCAAAGGAAGAACTAGAGAAGTTTGACTCTAGTGTTGATATAGAAATTTTCTTGGGTTATTCTGTTCATAGCAAAACATATAGAGTTTATAACAAAACATCTATGAATGCAGATGAATTGGTTCATGTTGAGTTTGACGAATGCAATTGGCCAAAATCCATCCCCAAATCCAATTTTTTATGACAAAGAGGGAAACCCCTTTGCCTCATCTCCGGGATCTCAACCTCAAGACCAAAATCTTGAAGAGAACCCAAATGACCCGAATAACCAAGAAGAACTACCTATGGAGCCAAAGAACTATAAGTTCATGGCTAATCATCCTCTAAAACAAATCATAGGGGACCCTTAAAGAAAATTTTTAACTTGGAGAGTAACTCTTGAGATTGGCAAATAGTGCCTTCGTTTTTCAAATAGAAAACAAAAGCTTTGCCGAAGCAAAAAAAGATGACTTTTGGATCATGGCAATGCAAATTGAATTTAAGCTAAGGGACTCAAAGAGGAAAGGCCTAGCCATTTGAGAGGAGTTCGCCTCGCTTGAGAATATAGTAGGTGTGTGCACTAGCTTACATGGGTGTGAGCGCATAACGAATGAGACGCTCATCAACTCACTCTATCTCTATTAGGGAGAAGACTTTATAGATGGATTAGGAGAACTCTATGAGTCATGGTAAGACAAAGGCTTGTGGGTGACTTTCGAAGATGACATCTTCTTCGATGGGAGCAGCTCCCAAAAGCTAGTCCTACTTCATGGTGTACTGGTGCTTTTCATGGTGAACTCACATTCTTCCTTGGACTTCAAGTAATGCAAAAAAAAATTACATATTTATAAATCAGTCCAAATATACTAAGGGATTTCTTAAGAGATTCAACATTGAAAACCCTAAGTTAATCAGTACACCCATGGGTTCGTTCTAGGAACTTGATTCAAACAACTCCGGTAGGGCCATAGATAAAAAAAACTATATAGAAATATGATAGGATCCTTACTTACCTTACAGTAAGTAGACCAGATGTAATGTTCTCGATATGCCTATGAGCTACATTTCAATCTGATCCTAGAGAATCTCACTAAGTTGCAATAAAAAGAATTTTCCCTTATTTACTTGGGACACCAAACTTTGGTGTTTGATACTCAAAACTCTATGGAATAATCTAGTAGGTTACTCATATGCTAATTTTTTCAATTGCAAAATTGATTGAAAGAGTATAAGTGGTAGTTGCCAATTACTTGGAAATATGCTTGTCTCTTGGTTTTCCAAGAAATAACATTCGGTTGCACTATCCACAACCAAAGTTGAATACATAGCATGTAGAAATTTGTGTGCTCAACTTCTTTGGATGAAACAAGAACTAGACGACAACGGCTTAGGGCAAAAAACAAAATTTTAGTTAATTGTGATAATATGAGTGCCATAAGTCTAAGTAAGACATCACTTCATCAAAGAGTTGGTTCTAACCAAGATTATTAAAATTTAGTTTGTCCTCACTGAAAATAAATTAGAGGACATCTATACAAAGTCATTAGGATTTGACAGTTTCTCTAAGCTTCAAGGAGAACTAGGCATGAGCAACCCACCTTGATTCATTTAGGCCAAAAAATATGAGCTTAATGGACACATCCCACCTTTGTAGCGCCAAAAGAGTGAAGTGGAAACAAAAGATTAAATTTCTATCACTTTGACTAGGTTATTGATCGATCAATGCCTATTGGTTGATCGTTCAACTTGAATAATTAACCAATCAATCGACACAGAATGAAAGATCGTTCACGACACAAAGTGAGAAGTTGAAGAGTTTCAAACGATTTTTAACCTAATCTCTTCAACTTCAAATCCACCCAAAACCCAATGGTATATATGGAGCTTTAGGTCATACATTGCATATAAACAGGTTTAGGAACATCATAAACATCCCTTACAACATGTTAGAACACTTAGAAAAAATCATTCTCATGCTTTTAAAGTCAATTTAGTAGAAGTGGCATTGGAATGATCGACCAGCCTCTGCCAATGAGCGATCATTTAGGAGTGTGCAGGCCAAAATTATAAAACATGATTGATCAACCACAGTCAATTGCTCAATCACCCGGAACATGGACATATTATGTTATAAAGCATGACCAATTATCCCATTTGGATTGATCGATCTATACTATCCAAACATGAAAATTTTACATGGAATGATCAACCATCTCACATGATTGATTGATAAGACATAATCTTTCTAGTCAGAGATATAAAACATGATCGATCACAGAAAGTTCATTGATCGATTATACTTGCATTCCATAGCTAGAGGAAAATTTGATTGGTTGATCATCTCCTTGCAATGATCGATCAACTTAACTTTTCAAGACCAACAGTAACATATTGATTGATCAGTCCATCGATCAATAAGTCACATTCTGACAAAAAAAAAGTGATTATGATCTATTGATCAATCAATCGTTTTACATTGATCAATCAATTATTGTACTGTTAAAATTTTTTTGCAAACAAACAAAAAATGGCTAGTTTGGTTTGGGGAAGTTATAAATACCCCACCAAACCATGTATTGAAAAGTTAATGAGCATTTATTGACAAATCCTTTGAGAATTTACTCTCAATCTTGCAAAACTTCTCAAAAGTGCTTTAGAGTGAAAAAGAGAGTGTTAGCCTTGCAAAATCATCTTCTCTTTCCATTCATTTTCTTGCTTTGAATTCTAGACAAGCTCTCTCACTCTATATTGTGCTGCTAAAGAAGATGGAGCTTGGACTTCTCAAGGAGAAGGAACTCTCCAAGTAAAGGGTATAAATTTTTACCTTTCTTTATTTTCATTTTGTGAAAAGTTCATCTAAAACCTAGTCAATCTAGATAGAAAGGGCTAGCTAGAGCTAAAATTTAGCACCAATCTCTTGGGGAGATTATTATTGTAAAAGCTTGTATTGAGCTACACTTAGCATAAAGAGAGACGAAATTTCTTTGTGTAGCTATAAGAGCTTTGAAATAATGGAATTTCCCATGCAAGGGTTATTGGGCGGTGAATACCATTAGGGGAACATCGATAACAAAAATTCTCTCCATACATACCCACACCCAATTTTATGATGACTGATCAGTCAGAGTTCACTTTGGTAGTGTTGTGCAAGTATAACCGATCAATGTATTTCCTATGATCAATCATGCTTTATTTCTAGCATGGTTCTATTTGATTGATCAATCATGTGGGATGATCGATCATTCCATGTAATTTATACTTGCTTAGACAATGTTGATCGATCAATCCAAATAGGATGATCGATCATGCTTTATAACATGAAATGACCACGTTTTGGATGATTAATCAATGAACTGTCGGTAATCTATCTTGCTTTATAATCTTGGCTTTCACATTTATAGATGATCGATCAATGGCAAAGGTTGATCGATAATTACAGTGCCAGTTCAACTAGGTTGACTTTTAAAGAATGGGAATGATTAAAATTTACATGATCTGACATGTTTGAAAAGATGTTTATGATATTTCAAAATATGTGTACATGCAATGTATGTCTTAAAACTTCATGTATAACATTGTACTTTAAAAAAGGGAGTTAGAAAAAATCTCTTACATTTTTTACTAAGTTTTGATATACATCAATGACACTTAAACCCTAGTCTTCACAATGTCTTTTTTTCCAATGGTGCTTCTTCTAGAGATGTCCTTCAATGTTGTTTGAGGTTTTGAGTAGGCCTGTTCATTTTGAAGGGTTAGACCTTGAGATGCATGTCTCTTGAAGGTGAAGTATCTGAATTACTCAATTTGAAGATTGTCAACTCTATTAAGTTTTGTTATCATCAAAATCAATAAGGGAGTCAACCTACAATAATAAGTCGTAATTATTTATTATGAAGAAAACCAAAATTCGGCAATTGAAGTCAACAAAGTAATTTTTATTGATCTCTTAAACAACACATGAGATGTACAAACCACCAACCTTAGCTTTTTGTATAGGTTAAACAGAAAGAACATACATACTCTTGTTTTTTTTTTTTTTTTTTTTTTTTTTTTAATCTTTACTTGTTGTTGGATTTGATACACCACATCTTCCACAAAACGAATTATTCCCATCTCATGATGACTCCTCACATATGGTTGTCCCTTCCTCACAATTCATCTTTACAAATTATATGGAAAGCAAAATTTTATGACAATTAGTGGAAAAATGAGTTCTTCAAGACAAAAGTATCATAAACAAATGAGAGGAAATAAGTCACTTTAAAACAAAAACATTAACAACCATATATGATAACTATCACAACAACTGATCATGAAATTTCTTTCCTCATAATCTTGCAACCTCATAGGAAAAAAAGAAGAAGCCAAAATTTAATGAAAGAATGAAAGATGATGCAAGAGAGAGAAATAAATGAGAGAGAGAAATAAATGAGAGCGAGTTATGCATTCTTAGCTCCTCTAGCTGAGATCACTCTTTGCTATTCAGTTCTAGTGATTCTACTATGGGGTTGAGATGTTTCCATCTAATTATTTCCTAAGAATAAATGACTCCAACATAATGAATTTTATTTTTTAATTCAATTACCAAATACTTGCACTAATTTTCTAATGCAAATGAAACTGCTATGAGAAAAAAAAATGTTCAATTAATCGGTAACATATTAATGATAGCTAATAGATTTGTTCTTAATCTAGACATGAACATCATTGATTGGCTTAAAACCTCAAACACACATACACACACACAATGAGATAGGTAATTATTCTTAGTATTAGCTGTTTGCTCAATATGTCAGATTAGTTCTCCAGGTAATGAATTTTAACTCAACATTTCCTTCATTATCAAACTCCTTTTTTCTTGGATCAAGGGTGATCTCTTTCCTCGAATTGCAGTGTTTCATAATTAATACCTCTATATATTTATTTGATATTTTTATTATTTGTTATAAATCCTGACCTAATTGGGGTAGGCAAAAGCCTAAGGGAGCCAGCTTTTATGATTCAATCGATGAACTATGAAAACCCAAGCTTGGTCCAATTGGGCTATTACTCCTTTTTTATGGTGCAGATAAGACTTCCTTGTTCGTGTGCTATTAGGTGGAAGACACGGAGGGCCTCCCACACCAGTAGAAAGAAAGACAAGGTGCACCCCCACCCTCTCCTGTCGATAGGAGAGGGGTGGGCATGGGGTGGGTTAGATGAGAAATTTGGCCTGATTTAGGTGAGGATGGGATCAACCACTCACCTCGTGTGGTGGGGACAGGGTGAAAGGGAAAACCCTCCATAGGTTTGGGTTAGGTTGGTTTCTTTAACTCTAACATATGAAACTAGAATACTCTCCATTACTTTAAGTGTAGAACTACACTTTTTAAACAAGGAGAGATTCTTCACTTAAGCTAGGGCTTTTGAAGGAATAAAATTTTAATTATTTTCATAACATTGTTGTAGATTTGTTTAATTTTATTATTTTGGTATTTAGCTTTTTGATATTTTATATCGTCAAATGTATATATATATTTTTTGTTTTATAATCTTTATAAGGTTATGTCTAATGAATAGGTCGTGGGCTAAAGTGGGGATGAGCCGAAAATATGGGGACAAGGTGGAAATGAGGTTAGGTTGGGGAAGAGGAGAAAAAGTGAGGGAGGAATGAATTTTTAACCTTAACATAGATATTCAAGGAACCAATTTCAAGGTTAGATCAGATAAGTGGGGGGTACATTTAGAGTCTGTTTGGAACCCTAGAAAGGAAAAGAAAAAAATAAGAATTTGACCATTATTATTCCCAGCAATAGTAAGTGAAAATGAGATAATTATCAAATTCTCTTTTTTAAGTAACTATTTTGGAAAAAATAATGATGAAATTCTCATTTTCTTTTCTTTTCTTTTCTATGAGTTCCAAAAATACCCTTAGGATTTTAAAAACCTATCCCGAACCTGTTGCATGCCCTTCCCTAGCAAGAGAAGGGCGAAGGTTCCTCTCCTTGCTTCCTCGAGGAACTTGATCGAGGGAGAAAAATACTCTTTTAAAAAAGAAAATAATGTTATATGCAATCAGTGATCAAACTCAGTTGAATCAGATTTGGCCGAACTCGAGAACCTCATAAATTCGATGATCAGATTATTTTTTATAACATTAGCACAACGCATCTGCTGTTTCCAATATAACTCTACCAGTCAATCCTGCACAAAGGAAAACCTTTTGTTCTAAGAGATTAACGCATTTAGCTATTATTACTCCCTTCGAAGAACCAAGACTTCGTTAAGCTACAAGATTCCCATATATGTAAAGAAAATATGATAATCCGTTGCTTTCAACAAATCAGCGGCAAGTAACTGTCACTGGAATTCGAAAAAGAAGGCCTAACAACAACAAATGGCACAATTCAAAGCCCAGTGAGAAATCAAAAGATGACAAGGAATCTTGACGTTGTCACCGGTTTCAGTTGGATGACCAAATCGCTTAATTTAATGCTTTAAAATGGAGAATACTCACTTCCCAATTTAGAGAAGCGTAACCAGTCTTTAATTCCAGTTTCTTAATCCGATGCGGTTGAAGCAGAGAAAAGTAATTAGTTTTTTTATTCCTGTTTCTTAATCTGATGTGGTTGAAGCAAACCTAACACGTTCGGGTTAGGTGATGTTAAGAACAAGTGGAAAAAGAAACTAAGAAAGGAACTCATAAAGTGAGGGAATATGGAGGCCTTCTCATTGACAATTTAAGAAGACAACAACCCACAAATCTCCCTTCTCCACAGCCTTATTCAAACTAAACATCTGAGAGAAATCATATCAAATATGGTAGGTTAGGTATCGGTCTGTAAGCAAAAGAAAAAGAAAGACTGTAACGTGCGAGAGGCTGCGATGGGAGGAGAAATCATGGTTCCACCCTTCACTGGTCGCAACTGTTCGACGAACTGCCTTAATGGTTTAAGCATCTTCTTGTGCCATGCAGATGTGGGTTAAAAATAAATAAAAGAAGAGTCGAGTAGAGGATGATTGAGACATGGCCTAACTCTTCGTAGGAATCCATAATAGAAGAGTCGAGTAGAGGATGATTGAGACATGGCCTAACTCTTCGTAGGAATCCATAATGGCTACCAAATCGAACAGCTAAGCTCAGTAACGGGAACGGCCTTCAAATTTCTGCAAGGTGAGACCTGTTCTTTATCACTTTGATTGGAAGTGAAGATTACCCAACACGATTTGGAATTGATCGTCGAAGGAAAAATCACTTTTAATTTGCCTCTGCTACATATTAAGAAAAAATCTAGAAAGTCTACAAAACAGGGAAAACAAGAAGATGCGAACCATCCCGTCGGAGTGTTTTCCGGGGATCCAAATAAGGGGCTTACCTACTGTGAACGAAGCCTGTAGACCCTGTTTCCATCACAAGAACCGATGGAGAGACCCAAGTTTCCATCACCGGAACGAAGTATCTCCGAGTGCTAAAAATAATTTTTTTCTGTTATTTAATTTATGTATAAATACACCTTATAACCTTGTTTATAATCGTGGTGAATGAAATTTTTTTTTATTAAAAACTCCCACCTGCCACCTTACATGCATAGTCATAATCATTATTAGATAATTATGGGCTAGCTGAAAATTGTGGTATTTTCATCTAAAAATTATGAATCATAAATTGACATCTTTAATCTATAAATTGTGTGAATTAAATAATGGAGAGAGAGAGAGAGAGAGAGAGAGAGAGAGAGAGAGAGAGAGAGAGAGGGAGGGGTCAAAATATATATATATAAAAATCTCTCTGCATGTAAGAATAACATAATTTAAAGAATGGTTAGCACCAGAGATCTTTGAGGAAATTAGGTGGAGAGGAGGAAAACCAGGTCTTGTAAAAGCTTGATATAAAAACAAATGATGACAAAGCAATGGGATTTGGAGGCGACTTCTTCTTACTCTCCAATTAAATATTCCTCGCTGTGTTTCCTCCGATTGTCTATAAAATAAGCCCCATCGTTTCCTCCTCCGACAGTCCCTTCTGTTTTGTATTTGTGCATTCCTTCGACGCAGGCACATAACATGGCTGCAGCAACAGCTCTCCTTCTTCTTCTTCTGGCCGCTCCGGCAGCCCTCGCAACGGACCACGTGGTCGGAGATAGCTCCGGGTGGGACTCGGGTGTGGACTACACCACTTGGACCTCTGGGAAAGCATTCCAAGTCGGTGACAGACTCAGTAAGTTCTCCATGCTTTTCACTTCTCTCAAATGAGACTGATATATGTTCTGTTTGGTTTTGATTTCTTACTGAGTTATCTTCATTCTCTCCTTAAATTTTCATACTATTCACCAAGGTATCTTTGCAGTTAAGACTGAGTGTTGGAGATTGTTGTGGTTAGTTGAAACTCCTCTCACTTTGTGCGGCATGGAATGACACAGACAGGGTGCTTAATTACTCTTTCCCCTGCTCACCCTGTCTGTATTAAAATTAATCTTTCTTCATCCGCCATTGCCAGTGCCCTTCTGATCTCCTTCAACCTAGGTTTCACCCGCTTCTATTGAATATTACCTACTGCGATTGCGACATTTATCCATTTCAGTGAAATTATTGAAACTACTCCTTTTGATTTTGCACTTCATAATAAGTATTCTGCTGTTCTTTTCTCCCTTTCTCAGTGAGTTCTGTTTTCTGTTACCAGAAACTGCAACTCTGATCTCCTTTTTCATGTGATAAAACGAGTAGAATAATATAATCGCTTTTGGTGGAGATATCTTTTATGGTATCTTCCACGCCAAGTGACGAGCAAGGACTAGGACCGCAACCAGAAACCAGTCAATTCGTGGAACTTGTCAACAATATCTAAAGAAGATGATGGTCTGGTTTCTCAACCATTTTTTTTCCGAAAAACTACTTTATGATCATGAAAGATCTGGGTTCTATGGGATACCAGTGAGGTGACATCCAGTTTCTTTCTTCTGGGTTTGCCTGAAAGGGTTCTCTGATCTACCACACTCGTCTGTTTCTACCCAGAAGAAAGTAAGTAATGACATCCCACCTAAAATTCAAGAAGAAGAAGTAGAAATTTTGAATTTTTCTGCAACATCAATAAAACACTAAACAGATGTCGTCTTCCGATAGTATCATTTTTTTTTCAAGACTCGTCATGTTAGCAGTTGGTGCATGCAGTGCTCCATTAAGATAACCAAATATTCATCTTATATATGCAGTGCTCCATTGAGATATATACAATGGAAACACGTTAATAGCTATCAACTGCAGAGCTCGTCTATGATCTGCAAGAGCATAATTAGACAAACCAGTTTAATATATAATCAAAAGAAGAACAATAACAAAATGGGCAAATTAAACTTTAATCTAAGTGGCAGAGTAGCTCCGGGCATTGACGAATAACAAGCATCAACTGTCGTCCTTGTGCAGTATTCACCTACACAGCAAATCACAAAGTGGACGAAGTGGCCAAATCCGACTATGACAGTTGCAGCTCCAGCAACACACTTGCAAGCCACGACGACGGGAACACCACCATCACCCTCTCCAAGGAAGGTGTCCACTACTTTCTCTGCCCGACTTTTGGCCACTGCAGTAGTGGGATGAAGCTCTCCGTCACCGTCGCAGCCGCCGGAAACAGTCAGTCTGCCCCAGGTGCCTCGTCCAGCACTCCCTCCACACCCAACAGCCCCAATACCCCCAGTTCCAGGACTCCAAGTTCCACACCCAGCGGAGCCATCAGTTTGACTGCTTGGCCTCTTGGTGCCTTCCTGCTGTGGGCTCCTATCCTTGCATTGGTGAGCTAGGCAAGAGGCAGTGCTAGCATCTGTGATATCATTGCTTAGGTTTTTCTTTTGATGGGACTTGGGTGGTTAATTAGTAGGCCGTGAGATTTCTCACATGGAGTAGTCTGCGGCCTGTATGACTGCGATTTATTTGTTTTCGATTGTATGGATTTTTCTTCCACCTAAATCCTAATAAAATATTTTCTTATTAAACGAAGTTATCTTAGATTTATCCTTACAAAAGTATTGGTAGCAGAAATCATTGTGGAAATCTAAAAGAATCCGGAACCAGGTAGATAAAACTTGAAAGAGACCACTATTATGGGCAAATACAGATAAATGTGAACTGAACTCTGGAATTTCATTTTTCAAACGATAAGGAATTCCAATTCTAGCCGAACCCAAACCCGCCTATGTTCGAACCGAGTTTGATTTAAATATTTCGATCTCAAACTCGAGCCGAGCCCATCCTCGAGCCTAAAATTATTATCGAGCTCGAGCCTAATAGTTTTAACCGAGTTCGAGCTGAGCTCGAGCTTCAACATTCATTTAAAACTTTTCCAAAAAAAATACATATCAAATAAATTATATATAAAATGACGCATACATTTTACATAAAATTGGGCATGACCTCTACATAAAATTGGGCATGACATCTACTTAAAATTGGGCATAAGGGTAGCATCGAATCGAGCCGAGCCCGAACCTTCCTATATTCGAGCCGAGCTTGATTTAAATATTTCGAACTTGAGCTCGAGCCAACCCTAGCCTCGAGCCTAAAATTGTAATCGAGCTTTAGCCTAATAATTTTAACCGAGTTCGAGCTTCAACATAATACTCTGCATAAAATATATGTCAAATAAATTATATATAAAATTATGCATACATTTAAAAAAAGAATGATAGTGGAAATTTGGGATTGAATCTCGATAATGGATTAGAACGCACCAATATTAATCTTTCTTACCCCAAATGTTGTCTAGCTTATTTTGTAATTTTTGAATCTGGCCATAAATTTACTATGGCCTCCTTAGTGACCCTAGTTGAAAATTTATATTCTAGGAAAAACTAGAAATGTTTTTCCTAGGATACATATTTCTAAAAAAAAACCTTTAAATAAAATTCTATTACTATTAGTGACTTACTAGAAAATTAAAAAAAATATTTTAAAATTTTCTTAGAAAAGTTAAATGGACCTCTTATTGCCTCTTCCAGGGAAAGAAATAAAAATTAATAATCAATCTAATATATTACTATACTTATCAATAAATTTTTAATCAAATAAAATGTCAAACACAAAATTGCTATGAAAATTTCTCCATGCTAAAAGTATTACAGCATCAACTATCAAATACTTATTCAAAAATTTTATATACGGTTTTTTAGCCCATCTTGGCAGGAAAATCTTACTTAGAAAATTATATTATTTTTTTAATAAGAATTTTCAATTAGAAAAATGTTTCAAAAAACATGAGGCACTAATAGTCCCTACAAATGTATTTCAACTAAAAATGTCTTTTCAACATTTCTTGAAAATACCACTAATATGGCTTCATTTTTAATAAATTTTATTACCAATACTACAAATTATTTTGTATGTCATGAAATTTATCTTTGTGATGGGTCAATTAAATTGAACGGGTATTCTAGATGAGTATTATTTACTTAAAAATCCATATTAATAACTGAGTCTCAATTAATAGAAGTTCGTATCCTTTACCTATTGCTCCCTACTTCATCTTGTTTCGACCTTTCGCCCCTCACAAGTCCAAAAGACTTGAAATATACTAAGTTATGAATAAGAGACACTTTCAAACTGAGAACAAGTTTTAAGTACAATGATTTAAGAACATGGCTCAATTGTACAAGAAAATATTAAAAAATTATTTCTCATGAATAAAACTATTTTTTATAAAATAGTTTATATTTATTTTCATCAATTTTCACTTTTATTATATTTTTAATTCATTTAAAAAATTTAAATATATATTTTAATTTTTTCATTCACTCTTCTCCTCTTCTTGCTATTTGTTTCCCTTTCCTTTTGTCCTTCAACACTTATTTATTTTTCTTTTCCTTTTTCCCTCTCCTCCATTTTTTTCATTTTCCTTTTTTTCCTTATTCTCCCAATTTTCCTTTTTCCTTCCCTTTTTTCCTTTATATTTTTATAAAATATTTTATATTTATTTTCCTCATTTTTAATTTAAAATAATTTTAAATCATTTTAAAATTTTAAAAATATATTTTAATTTTTAATTTTTTCCTTCACTCTTTCTCCTCTTCCTGCTATTTGTTTCTTTTTTCCTTTTATCTTTCAACTCTTATTTAATTTTATTTTCCTTTTTCTCACTCCTCTTTTTTTTCATTTTCCTCTTTTCATTTTTTTATTCCCTTTTTTTCTTTATATTTTTATAAAATATTTTATATTTATTTTCCTCATATTTACTTTAATTATAATTTTAATTCATTTTAAAATTTTAAATATAATTTTTAATTTTTAATTTTTCTTTCACTATTCTCCTCCATTTTTTTCATTTTCCTTTTTTCTTTTTTTCTAACCTTATTTTTATTTATATTTTTATAAAATAGTTTATATTTATTTCCTCATTTTTCACATTAATTATAATTTTAATTCATTTTAAAATTTTAAATATATATATATATATATATATATATATATATATATATATATATATATATATTTTATTTCACTTTTCCCCTCAATTTTTTTCATTTTCCTTTCTTCTTTTTTTCTTCCCTTATTTTTTCTTTATATTTTTATGAAATAGTTTATATTTATTTCATCAATTTTCACATTAATTATAATTTTAATTCATTTTAAAATTTTAAATATATATTTTTATTTTTTATTTATTCCTTCACTTTTCTCCTTCATTTTTTATTTACTTATTTTTTCTCATATTTTTATTTATATTTTTATAAAATATTTTATATTTTTTTCCTCAATTTTCACATTAATTATAATTTTAATTCATTTAAAATTTTTAAATATATACTTTTATTTTTTATTTTTTTCCTTTACTCTTCTCCTCCATTTTTTTAATTTTCCTTTTTTTCCTTTTTTTCTTCTCTTATTTTTTTATATTTTTATAAAATAGTTTATATTTATTTCCGCAATTTTCACATTAATTATAATTTTAATACATTTAAAATTTTAAATATATATTTATTTATTTTAATTTTTTCCTTCACTCTACTCCTCCATTTTTTTCATTTTCATTTTTTTCCTTTTTTATTCTCTTATTTTTACTTTTTTATAAAATAGTTTATATTTATTTCCTCATTTTTCACATTAATTTAAAATTTATTTCATTTAAAATCTTCTCTATTTTTTTCATTTTCCTTTTTTCCTTATTCTCCCATTTTTCTTTTTTTCTTCCCTTATTTTTCCTTGTTCTCTTTATTTTCCTTTCCTTGATTCATTCTTTTATTCACTAGAAGTTTATTAGTCCCACATAGGTAAAACGAGGAGCATGGCTTGAGTGGATTTATAAAAGCCTAGCTAGAAGGAGGCCCAAACGTGTTCACCTGGATGGGGTGAGTCAGTGATGAGTTTTGACTCTATGAGTTGAAACTCGAAGACATCCTGTCCCGATTCCGGTTCTTGGTTGCTGAGCCTCATTAAGTAAGCGAGCCACCTCGCGAGCTTTTGAACCGAACCATGGTTCGTTCGAGTTCGGCTCGTTAACTTAAACAAATCTCATCAAGTTTGAGATCCAAAAAAATCGAATCGAACCGAGCCGAACTTGAGTGGCTTGCGAACCGGCTCGATTCGATGCCAGCCCTACTTCCAAGGGTACAAATCTACAATCTTCCAAGCTTTATGCAAATTGAAGAGAGAGAAAACTAAGTACCCAATGTACCATCTAACATTAATTGGGAAGATGAAAAAACCCATAGTCTCTTCCTAATGCACATATATTCTTACATCTTATTGGATGATGAATTCAGATTTGTTAGACGATATTTTAACAAGAGGCCGGTTCCCTTCTATCATGTCAAGAGGATTGATGAACCCATTTTACATTGAGAAATGACTCCCATTTATCCTCCCCATATCATAGGAGGGGACCAGCCCCATTGCTACAACACGTTTACCAAATCTGAGCCCTTGGATAATAAACAAAATTCAATCCCATACCAAACAAAAATAAGAAACTCATATGCTAAACACGATAAAATGAAGGAAAATTTGTTTATTATTGAAAAAAATTGTCAAAATTATAATTCTTTGACCAAAGATGGTAAAATGACAATATGTTGACTATGAGCCTAAAACTCCCATGGTCTTAGTTTGACATTATTATTCTGGTTCGACTCTTCTTTTTATAACCCAACTATCTGATAACATAGTATTTGGCAGTGGATAACATACTGATACACTATTAAGTAACATAGTTATTCTTTATTGCTTAACATAGTTGTATTGTATATTTGTACATGGTGTCATTGCTAAAGAATGAAAATTATTCTTCTGATTCCGTAGTCAGCACAATGTTACTCAATGTAAATACTTTGTTATTTAGGTGGCTATCCTACAATTTCATTGTCAATGACACAGTGTCCAGCTAGTATGGGAGAAACAAATGTCATTCTCTTTATTTGTACATTATTATAGTTCTACTTTATTAGACTCGAGGGTTTCATGCTGAGAACAACTAGGATTTAGAGGAAGAAGAAGGAGAACAAAAGAGGAAAGGAGAGGAGAGTTTGGGAGAGAAGGTTAGGTACGTGAGGCAAGAAAGGAGATGGAGAAAGTGAGGATTTAGAGAATCAATTTTAGTGCCCTCCCCCTTAGGTTGATACTTATAATTTTGGGGTAGATACCTTAGTACATGAGTGGAAAAAAATGAACTTAAAATTCATCATAATTATAACTCATGCTACTCACGCATTCAATTACAATAGATGTCACACATACTACTTCAACACTCCCCCTCAAGTTGGTGCAAAAACATAAAATATCCTCATCTTGGTAAATATAGTTGAGATGGAGCTTGCAGGAATAGCTTTTGTAAAAATATCTTTTAGCTGGTTCTTTGAAGAAATATATTGTATGGATATGACACCTATGTGTATTATTTCTTGAACAAAATGACAATCAACTTCAATGAGCATGGTTTTTTCATGAAAAAATGGATTAGTTGCAATGTGTATAATTATCTAGTTGTCACAGTAGGGTTGCCTAAGCTTAGTTGTTTAAAACCCTAGCTTTGTCATCAAGGATTTAGCCATAATAATTCACTTACTACATGAGTCATATCCCTATATTCTACTTCGACGCTTGACCCAACCACAACATTCTGTTTTTTTCTTCTCCAAGCAGCTAGATTACCTCCCTTAGTTGAGTAATAACCAAAAGTTATTTTTTTTTCATCGGGAGAGCCAACCCAATCTGCATCTAAAAAACCCTTGATGGCCTTTATATAATAACCCTTGACTTGGATTTTTCTTTAGATACCAAAGTATTCTCTCTAGTACTATCTAATGAGACTGTCGGGGTTGATAGATAAATTGATTGATGACACTCACATAATAAGATATGTCTAGTATTGTAACTATGAAAAAAATTAATTTTCCATCCAAACAATGAAATCACTCAACATCAACTCTATCCCTAGATTCTACACACAATTTACTATTTGGTTCCATTGATGTATTTATTAATGGGCTTACATCCAAGCATTCTAGTTGCTTGTACTAAATCAAGTGTTGGCCAAGGTGGTTTCTCAAGAGGGAGTAAATTGATATTTTATAATTTTAAACTTAAAGTGTGTGAGAATTTAAGTAAACAAGAATAAAATTATAAAGATAAAATCACACCACAAATGAACACAAAATATTTTATTATCGATGTTCCCTTATTGGTATTCACCACCCAAGAATCCGTGCTTGAGAATTTCAACTAATAAATGCACTATTAGCTTGGAATTATAAGAAAGAGATTTTGGCTCTCCTACAAGTCATGTCTATGCCCAAATATATGATTGTAAATCAATTTCCCTAGTGGTTACCTAGATTCTAGCTCTAGCATACCTTTCTATCTAGATTGAGCAAGGTTTTAGATGAACCTACCAAAAAATTAAAAATTACAAAAGAAAGGTAAATTTTACACCCTTTAAATTGTGGAGAGATCGTATTCTCCTTGAAAGTTCCAAGCTTCCAGTCTTTGATGCATAATGGAATAAGTAGGAGCTTGACTACAATGCATGCAAGAAGCTGGAATAGAGAAAGGAATGAAATAGTTTTGTAAAATAGACTCTCTTTTTCTCAAAATTGGTCTTAGGAAGGAATTTCAAGTAATTGAGAATGAATTGCAGTAGACATGCCAATAAAAGCTCATTAATGTGACGTTTAGTGAGGTATTTATAAGTTTCCTAAGACAAACTAGCCATTTTTTCCCGTTTACAAAAAGGTGACTTTACATTGATCGATTAGTGTAAAGTGATAGATCGATTAATCATGTAACGACTATATTTTTTTCAAAAAATGACTTACCGATCGATGGTATGATCGATCAATATCTATTAGGTTTGATAGTTTAAGTTGAATGATCAATGTATAAGGTATGATCAATCAGTTAGAATTCCTAGTGGCAATGCATAACAAGTGGTTGATTAATGACTTTGCTTTGACCAGTCATGCTTTATGTTCTTGGTTGACAAAGTTCAGTATGATTGATTAGTGTTTGGAGGTTGATCGATCAATCAACATGATTTTACTTTGCCTGGACAACATTGTTCAATCACTTCACTTGGGTTAGTTGATCATGCTTTATAGTACAAATTGGCCATGTTCTGGATAATCGATCAATAGATCTTGGTTGATTGATCATGGTTTATATTTTTGGCCAGTTCACTTTTGGTTGATCGATCATTGGAAAATGTTGATCTATACATCCAGTGGCAACTCACTATGTGAGATTTTAAAGCATGAAAATTTGTAATCCTAAGTAATTCTAACATGTATGAAATGTATGAATGCTTTGATAAAAATATGTTTGAATGCAAAAAATGTTCTAAAGCTCCAAAAGTTACTTTGTACCTCAAATTTTGGAAGGATTGGAGCCGTTCTCTTACATAGATTGAGTTTTGACATTTATTCAAAACCTCCTAAATTCTAGTCTTCAATTTTTTGCTTCTTCTTTTTTAGGGTGCTTCTTCAAGAACACTTTGATACTCCATGGAGCTCAAGGTCTATGAGAAGGTTGTGTCGGTTCATTGGTTGACCTTTGAGTTTTGTGTCTCTTGGAGGAAATGCATTTGAAATGCATGCATTGTAATTGTTAAATCAATTTAGTTTTGTTATTATCAAAATCAAGAAGGGAGTCAACACTCATCAATAGTTCCCCTTTTTTTATGATGACAACCTAATTTTGAAAAAATTTAAAATATTTCATCTCTAAGATTTGGAGCTAATTAAATGTGAAAATGTTAGGGAAATATTTCCCCCTTAATCTATGCATATCACATTTCAAATTTTAATTTTTTATTTTACCATTTAGTGCTTTTGGATATTTTCTCCCCCTTTTTTTTGTCATATTCAAATAGATTCTGCAATTGGAATTTGAGATAAAGAGTTGGCTTGAAGGCCTTTAATATATATAAAAAATGTGTGTACAAAAAGTATTGTAGAAACAAATGCTAATACAAAATACAATGAGAAATAGGCAAATGTAAATACAAATCGGGCTCGGTCAAAATAGGCAAGAAGGGCAACTAATGAGAAAGCAACGGCGGATGAAGAGTTCCAACATGGACTCATCCTCCGCTTACTCTCTCTAAGCTCATCTAGACCCATCTTCAACTGTTCTTGAGTGGAAAGGATAGCTTCTTGGGTCACCCTCATGTCGTCCACAACATCTTTAAGTTATTTGAGCCGATCCGAGGATGAGGATGCATCTTCAGTCCTCTTCCTCTTGCAAATTCAAATTGTTTGGCTAGTGGTTTTGGGCTCATCTCATCACTAGAGCCAACTGTCTACAGTGCCTCCTTACTAATAGTTTCCTATATTATCAAATGATGGAAGTGCCGATGAGCTAAGAAGTTGAGTTTTGGCCACCTCAAGGTATAACATGATATTTGCTAAACAAATAGTAGCGGCTAAGGCTTCCCGCTGCTTTTCTTGAACCGATATATCAGTGGAGTAGGGTCAAGTAATTTTCTACTCCTGAATCAACCCCTGAAAGTGTGCCAAGAACTCATGTAGATTTTCTCCTTGCATTGTATTAAATATGTTGTGAACAACATCATATAATTTATGTAGGTTCTCTATACTTTACAATTTGATACAGGTGTCCCATATTTGTTTGGTCGTCTCCAAGTGAACCACATTGTTGGCCACATGCTCCTCCATGCTATTTATGAGCTAGTTAATCACCAATGAATCGTTCTTCAACCACTTAATATATGAGTTGCCCTCTCCATCAATAGGTGGAGTTGGCTTGGTTAGATGTTCTAAGAGAACTCGTGTAATGAGAAACCTCCTAACCGACTCTCACCAACTCAGGTAATTAGACAACCCTCTCAATGGTATAGTAGTGATTTTGAGAAGATCACTCTTATTTCCAATGTGATCTTCAGCCATCAAGAATCAAATTAGAGATACACTTCACTTATACAATAAGAAGAGTGATGTAACCTTCCAAATCACGAAAGATCTACCTCCAAATCGGTCGCTTCTAAAAATAAAAAAGGAAACCTTCCTTTAGTGTCTTAGATGCCACTTCACCAAAAAATCTCAATCTTGACTCAATTATTTTAGGCAAGGAGAGAATTAAGCAGGTCAATTAGTAAACATTCCAAAGAAGAGGATCTCGAATAGACTGGAGATTTCTTTAAGAATGAAACTTTCCTTCTAAGATTTTGGCGCCAACCAACATCCCATAAACACCAACCTCTATCTCACGTGGGATACTACCCAATGAGAAGAAAAAAAGCTTTTTTTTATTAACAAAAGAACATCTTTGGCACTTAAAGAAAAACTCTCACGAGTTCAAACCAAGGCAACCTTCTTCAACTTATCATCAAAGCAATGAACCTTAAAAACTTTTAATCACACATGCATAGCCTCATGAATAACATCATAATCTTATGAAATCATCAACAACTGAGCATGGCTTCAAGCAATAATATACATCATTCTATAAGTCATAAAAAATCTTATGCCAACTTTGAAGAGAACATGAAGTGATCATATCGAAGAACAAACTTCTAGGCTGAAGTTATCATATAGAGAGCAATAATTTTGAACTTTTTCTGAGCAAAGAATGCTAAAACCTCCAACTTTCTGAGGCATCCACCAACAACCATTTTAAAAACAAAATTGTAAAGAGAAGTACTTATCTCTCATCGAGCAAAAGAGAATTCAAGATTGATCCTTTGATTAACACCTTTATTCCACCGAGAAGATTAAAAGACCTTGATCATGAGCATCATAACTTCGGCATACTAAACCTAATGCTCTGATACCATGTGAGATTTAGGATCCCATGTAGTTAGGGGTGGCATCGAGCCAAGCCCGAACCTGCCTATGTTTGAGCCGAGTTTGATTTAAATATTTTGAACTCGAGCTCGAGCCTAAAATTTTTATCGAGCTCGAGCCCAATAATTTTAATCGAGTTCGAGCCGAGAGCTCGAGCTCCAACATTCATTTAAAACTTTTCAAAAAATACATGTCAAATAAATTGTATCTAAAATTATGCCTACATTTTACATAAAATTGGGCATGACCTCTACTTAAAATTGGGCATAGGGTGACATCAAATCCAGCTGAATCCGAACCTTGTTCGAGCCGAGCTTGATTTAAATATTTTGAACTTGAGCTCGAGTTGACCCTAACCTTCAACCTAAAATTGTAATCGAGCTCGAGCCTAATAATTTTAACCCAGTTCTAGCCGAGTTCGAGCTTAACCTACATTTAATACTCTACATAAAATATATGTCAAATAAATTATATATAAAATTATGCATACATTTTAAAAAAAGAATGATAGGGGAGGTTCGGGATTGAATCTCAATAATGGATTAGAACGCATCATTATTAATCTTTTTTAACCCAAATGTTGTCTGGCTTATTTTGCAATTTTTTAATCTGGCCATAAATTTACTATGGCCTCCTTAGCGCCCCTGGTTGAAAATTTATATTCTAGGAAAAACTAGAAATGTTTTTCCTATGATACATATTTAAAAAAAAACCTTTAAATAAAATCCTTTTACTATTAGTGACTTACTAGAAAATTACAAGAAATATTTTAAAATTTTCTTAGGAAAGTTAAATGGACCTCTTATTGCCTCTTATAGGGAAATAAATAAAAATTAATAATCAATTTATTATATTACTATACTTATCAATAAATTTTTAATCAAATAAAATGTCAAACACAAAATTTCTATAAAAATTGCCTCATGTTAAAAGTATTACAACATCAACTATCAAATACTTATTCAAAAAAAATTTATACGGTTTTCTAGCCCATCTTGGCAGGAAAATCTTACTTAGAAAATTATAGGATCTTTTAATAAGAATTTTCAATTAGAAAAATGTTTACAAAAAACATTAGGCACTAATAGTCCCTAGAAACGTATAATCTCTTTTCAATTGTTTCAAGAGCCATGAGGTAGGGACAACTGAAATTTAAGAAAGAGTTTTTTTTTTATTTGCTTATGATCTTGCAAGTGCAAAATCGTCTTCGTGCGAGGAGGGGGTGGGTTGTGTCGAGACGACGTGGTTTTCGTCGAGATGACACGGAGGGAAAGGGGTTAGCGGGCGCCGGCAAGGACCTGTCGTCGGGGTTGACGGCTGCGACAGAAAAAGAGGCAAAGGCGGGATGGAAGAAATCGGAGAAAGAAATCAAATCGACGGCGACAGAGGCGGTCAGTGAGTAGCTGTCGACGGAAACAACAGCAGATGGGAGGGGCTCGACGGTGACGACGGGAGGAAGAATCCCCCCCCTCACTACCGCTCTCGCTCCAGACTCTCGAGCCCGTTAACGAGCTGGCTTGCGAGCTTTTGAACCAAACCATGGTTTGGTCGAACTCGGCTCGTTAACACAAATGAGCCTTATTTGGATCTCGAACTCTGTTCGAGATCCAGATAAATCGAGCCAAACCGAGCTGAGCTCAAGCCACTCGCTAACCGGCTCGGTTCGATGCCACCCCTACATGTAGTGAGCAATCACCGAGCAATTTTAGGGTGAAGAGAGTTACATGAGGAAGAGAGAAAGAAAAGAGAGGTCGGCTAGAGAGTGAGAATGAGAGGAGGGAAGGAGGATTAGGGTTAGGTGACGTACCTAATCCTTCCCCTCAATATGTATTGAACATCTTATAAATTACATCAATGCCTTTTGCCCTAAGAAGAGAGGAAAGTGACAAAAAAAAAGATATTTTACATCTTTGCCACTATACTTGGGTTGCATTTTTCAACAACACCTAAAGGGCTAAGTAAGAAAAATTAGGGGAAGATAAAAATTTGTAGCAATTAATTGAACACCAAGCTATTCACAACACTCGTCTAGGTTTGTTCCTCATTGGACCTAACAGTCACATGGGATTTTGGTGGCCTCTTCACCCATTACATGGGTCATCTATTATGGAACTATTTTCCCTTCTAAGTAAAGAATTTCAAGGCATTTTACAGTCGGGTACCCTCACATCATGGTAAGCATTTAATATTTTTCAATTTTATTTTTTTAGTTTGCTTGTGTTTTTAATTCTGATAATGATGTTTCATATTGTTTATGAGATGATGAGATTGCACAGGAATGCGATACTGGGGTTTGTATCCTAGGAATATATACTAGTACTCTATATCAAGATCTAATCAAGTTAGTCCTACAACTTGCATGCCCAAGTCCATATCTAAGTGAGGCACAAATTTAAGATCAAATTTCATATTCTCTTCACATACTGAGTATGCATAAGTTTAAGCAATGAAGGACTTGCCAGAGATACGGAGTTCACATCTGCTATTCTATATATTACAAATGAGACTTGCCAGAGATAACCCTCAAAACTCTTTTCAAATTACCAGTTGAGCACCACTACTTCTCCTGCTGAATATACAGATAGAGTAACAAATAAAGAGAGCTTTGGAAATGTTAATAAAAGTAGTTAAGTGGTCATATTTTTATCCTCATGTCTCTCTGGTGTGATACGTGATGTTAACAGATTTTTTTGAAGTCGTCGTTCTTCTTTCTTGACGAAGAGCTGCTGAACTGCCTAACAGAAGAAGTCAACAAACCCCACCAACTACAGAATACTTCTTACGTCCTCCTCTACGCAACCCACATTTTACTTACTATCGTCAACAATCTGATACCTAGTAGCGGACCTCTGTCTCTCTTTCTTTCTCATCCAATTCATTATTCAACTCATTTCATATTCTTTATCACAAAACTGGAGAAAAGAAAAATATCTAATGAGTAAATTATATAAAACGTAAGAGTTAGTTAATTAGGTTGTCGACTTTATAGTCTAGCTAGGCGTACAAAGGAAATGAAGTCTTCGTCTCCATTGCAGCTTCTTTCATATCCATATTTTCATTGATGGCTAAGCTCGTGTTAGTCGTCGTGCTCCGTGGCTTTTCCTTGCCAGTCATTAACTTGCAATGCGACTGTGTACACAGAGGGAGATACTGCTGCGTGGGACATCAGCACTGATCTGGGTTCATGGCCGTCTGGCAAGGAATTCAAAGTTGGAGATGTACTTTGTAAGCGAATACCTTTTCTCTACTGCTCTTTCATCCAAGTTTAATGTCTTCATTAATATGTGGCATCAGTTTTCTCACTAATAATCAAGTTTTTGTCCCTTTACCCAGTGTTCTAGTTAGGGGTGGCATCAAGCCGAACCGAGCCCGAACCTGCCTATGTTCGAGCCGAGCTTGATTTAAATATTTTGAACTCGAGCTCGAGCCCAATAATTTTAACCTAGTTTGAGCCGAGCTCTAGCTTCAACATTCATTTAAAAATTTTCAAAAAATACATGTCTCGAGTTCAAACTCCAACATACATTTAAAACTTCTAAAAAAAATACATGTCAAATAAATTGTATATAAAATTATGCATACATTTTACATAAAATTGAGCATACATTTTACATAAAATTAGGCATAACTTCTACATAAAATTGGGCATGACCTCTACTTAAAATTGGGCATGAGGGTGACGTTGAATTTAGTTGAGTCTGAACCTTCCTATGTTCGAGCCAAGTTTGATTTAAATATTTCGAACTCGAGCTCGACCCGACCATAACCTCAAGCCTAAAATTGTAATCGAGCCCGAGCCTAATAATTTTAACCGAGTTTGAGCTCGAGCTCTAGCCGAGTTCGAGAATAACCTAAATTTAATACTCTAGATAAAATATATGTCAAATAAATTATATATAAAATTATGCATACATTTAAAAAAAAAGAATGATAGGGGAGGTTCAGGATTGAATCTCGATAATAGATTAGAACGTACCAATATTAATCTTTTTTACCCCAATATTATCTAGCTTATTTTATAATTTTTGAATTTGGCCATAAATTTAAATTTACTGTGGCCTCCTTAGTGCCCCTAGTAGAAAATTTATATTCTAGAAAAAACTAGAAATATTTTTTCTATTATACATATTTCCAAAATGTCCTTTAAATAAAATCCTATTACTATTAGTGACTTACTAGAAAATTACGAAAAATATTTTAAATTTTCTTAAGAAAGTTAAATGGACCTCTTATTGCCTATTCTAGGAAAATAAATGAAAATTAATAATCAATCTAATATATTACTATACTCGTTAATAAGTTTTTAATCAAATAAAATGTCAAACACAAAATTGCTATGAAAATTGCCTCATGTTAAAAGTATTACAACATCAACTGTCAAATACTTATTCAAAAAGTTTATATACGGTTTTTTAGCCCATCTTGGCAGGAAAATATTACTTAGAAAATTATATGATTTTTTTAATAAGAATTTTCAATTAGAAAAATATTTCCAAAAAACATGAGGCACTAATAGTCCCTAGAAACGTATTTCTACTAAAAAAGTCTTTTCAATTTTTTTTGAAAAAACCACTAATAGTCCTTAGAAAAGTATTTCTACTAAAATGTCTTTTCAATTTTTTCAAGAGCCATGAGAAAGGGACAACCGGAGTTAAAAAATAGTTTCTTTTCACTTGCTTATTATCTCGCACATGCGAAATTTTTACGAGCGAAAATGTCTTATCGCATGCGCAAGGGGGGGGGGGGGGGGGGGGGGGGGGGGGGTGAGATGAATTTTTCCCGCTGAGACAACGTCGAGGGAAGGAGTCTAGCAGTGCCATTGAGGACCTATCGTCGGGGATGACGGCGGCAAAGGAGGCGCCAATGACGGAAACAGAGGCCAAGGCAGACGAGGGGAGGAAGAAATTGAAGGAAGAAAATGGAACCAAGCAGCGGCGAAGGCGGCTGACGAGCAACTGTCAACAACGATAGCAGCGGATAGAGGGGGATGGAAGGGCTTGGCGGTGACGAGGAGAGGAAGAATTTTAGCCCCCCTCGCTCTCGCTCCCTGTCCCGAGCCGAGTCCAGACTCTCGAGCCCGTTAACGAGCCAACTCGCCAGGTTTTGAACCGAACCATGGTTCAGTCGAGCTCGGCTCGTTAACACAAACAAGCTTTATCTGGATCTCAAACTCGGTTCGAGATCCAGATAAATTGAATCAAACCTAGCCGGAACTGAGCCGAGCTCGAACCGCTCACAAACCGGCTCGGTTTGATGCCACCCCTTGTTCCAGTGCTCACCCCTACACAGCGTGAGCAAGTTGGGCAAAGACGACTTCAACAATTGCAATGCAAGCCGATGGAAACACGTCCATTCTTCTAACATACTTCATTTGTGGAACCATGTCACACTGTATGGGGGGTAGGAAGCTGAAAGTGAATATTAATGGCAGGGACGCAACTTCACTAGCCGGTGCACCCACTTCTCTAGAGACGTCTGAGGAGGCGTTGTCTTCTCTTCCAAGGCCTAGGACCAGAAGCAACAACCTTATCACACCTTCAAGCGCCTTCTCGCCTTATGTCTTAGATTGTTTGGTTTAGGACAACAGGGGCTCTGTTGTGGGTGTGGCAGTAATTTTGATTAATTAATTTTCTTTTGTTATGCAATAAATTCAAAAATAACGAGAACAATAATAATAGCAGAAAAAGAAAAAGCAAGCATGAAGAACATAAGATTTATACTGGTTCGCCTCATGGTGAGACTATGTTGTTAGAGTTGTTCCGTCCACTCTTGTAGGCGGTAGCTTTCCGCACCTATGAGACCGGTCTGTTGGGTGTATTGGTTAGCCGCTGACATGGTATCAGAGCTGGACACCACGTTCCGCGTTCAAATCCCGACAGAAGTGGTAGGGAACGGGAACGGTGGGTGTTAGAGCTAGGTGGTTCTGGTCCACCTGGGTTAGGTACTTGGCTTTCCACACTTAACAGACTGGCTTATTGGGTTATATTGGCTAAGCGTTTCACACGAACGCGGGACGTGGTGCCCAACTCTGATACCATGACAACGGCTAGCCAATACACCTAAAAGACTGATCTGTTAGGTGCGAAAAGCTACTGCCTACAAGAGTGGACAGAACCACTCTGACACTCACCCTGCCCATTTTCTACCGCCTCTCACGGGATTCAACCGCGGGACGTGGTGTGGTTAGCTCTGATACCATAAAGCCGGTCTGTTAAGTGCGAAAAGCCAAGTACCTAACCCAGGTGGACCAGGGGTGGACAAAACCTAACCCAGGTGGACCAGAGGTGGACGAAGCCTAACCCAAGTGGACCGAAACTACATAGCTCTGACATATGTCCTGTCTTCCATCGCTTCACTAATCCACTATGAAGATGAAATAGTTTACAATAGAAATCATACTCACTCAGCCGCAATTGATGATTTTCTTCGATAATTAAACCCTAACAACGACGCCCCCAAATATAAAAAGAAAACTAGGGCAACCGTAATATAAATATAAAATCTCCAAATTATCCTTAAAAAAATAACAGTCAATATATCGTGGACCATTCAGGAGGTCCGCCACCCTTCCAACCTGCACAACGTCATTACCGCAAAGTTCGATTCACAATATAACTTAAGTGTTAATTAAGTTCCACGATTAATTACCACAAAGTTTGATCCACGATATATAACTTAAGTGTTAATTAAGTTCTACAATTTAATACTAAGAAAAATAATGATTTTCAAGCAAGCTTTAAAATCTGTCAGTTCTGGCAGAACATACTTGTCAGTTAGACAAGTACATTGGAGCTATTAAAATCCAACATTTCAAGAATAAATCGAGGACGAGTCTGCCATGAAACAAATTCGTCAATTGATACGAGCCAAGTCACATTCTTGGTGTTCATAGGTCCCATCGCCATAGTCCATTCCATAATGGGATTTGCCAGGGCACAGAGTCGCAGGCTGAATTCATCTCATAATAAGGGTCCCATTAGTAGAACAATTGCAAGGACAAGCCACCCACGGTGCTTCTGAATTTACGAAGAAAACGTGACCCTTGGCAGACATTTTGGCATCGGCCACCGACAAGAGGACATCAATACCTTCAACATGACGGAGATGTACATCATCGTTCTCTGAGCACTTCGTACGGGCTGCCCTAGAGGACGAATGATCCCCATAAATGCCCAATTCAAAGACGGGTTTAATTGTTCCATCCATGAAAAACACTCTCGTTATTAACAATAATCTGTGAAACTTGTGTAGAAAAAAGGCTTATGATACCTCTAAGTATCTGAATTTTCATGATAAGACATCCAGGCGTTTTACAATAATGCTTAAATGAGAATTTTGTGGAAAAGAAAGAGTCTCTAGAACTTTTTGAAAAAGAATTTAGAGCACACATGGTTTTGAGCTAGTAAGTTTCAAAATTAAAAATAGTGTCAAACTCGGCATTGATTCAAACCCATCAAAGAGCAAGATCTGAATCGAAGGTCCAAAGGAATTAAGAAAATCAAGAAGGATTTGAACCCAAGTGATCGAAGTTGAACACTTAAATGCAAGTAGTGGAAAAAATGTTGGAAGATGGGCCCAAGCTCACGCGTCCAAATATGTTAGAAGATGGGTTCAATCCTACATACCAAGGAAGACTTACATATCCAAGAGAGGTGGAAGATGGGCTCAAAGCCCACAGACCAAGGAGAAAGGCCCACAGATCGAAGTTTGATGGAATGATTGTAATAAAGAGTCATCTCATAGCACTGATGTGATTAGTTTAAGTTTAGGGGCATAATTATAATATTTTAGGATTATTAATATATAAATTGAGTTTCAGGAGAAGGGTTAGAACACAACTCCATAACCCTTTTCTTTCTCCTATTTTCTCCCAATGGGTGTCTCTTCCTTTTTTCCATGAGCTAAATTCATGGAGTCCTGAAAATCAACTTAGTATCAGAATATTGATTTTTCAGGACTCATAACTATGGTATTTTAAAATTCCAAACTTTATTTTTTATTTTTTCTCTTTATCGTGCCCTTGTTTTTGCATTCTCTACCGCTAGTAATTGCCACCATGCCAATATGCCCGAAGACAACCGCCCAAAGGAGTTTGTCGAGAGGATCACCTTCATTGATAGCAGTGTCTGCCTGAAAGACCTGCAAGAGCTTAAAAATTAGATCATTGGAAAAAAAGCTCTCCTACAAAAAACTCGTAGCTATCAAGTTAACCCAACGAGTCGGGCCAACTTGGACCACCTTTCGATGTTTCTTTTATGTCTCCATCCCCGTTCACCGTTCACCGTTCACCGTTCACTTGGTGTGAAGAGGGAGACCTGGTGGAGGTCTAACTTCATGGTAGGCGAGTTCAATTCTCTGTTGTTCCCGACAATGGAGGATCGAGTACTTCTAGATGTGGAGCTGGAGGTCGCGGTGGAGGACGATGTTGATGATCGAATCAGATGATCTTCACCAAAATACTATAATTTTGATCGAGTTTCCCACTCTCCTTTTGTCGGAAACCCTTGCTTGAGAACTGTTAGGAATTAAATGCCCAAATTTTAAACTAACGAAAGCAATAATAATAATCGAAGAAGAAAAAAAATATGCACGAAAAAGACATCAAGATTTATACAGGTTCGCTTCAAGGTGAGACTACATCCTGTCTTTCGCCGCTGCAGACATCCAAGGTGAGTCCACTGCTTAGATCCATTACTAAGATGGAAGATATATTACAATAGGACATAAATGAATATGAAAGGGCCTTCAGTCTCGGTTGTACTCCTTTATTGGTCTCATTGACCCTCGCATGGTCAGTTAGGGTGCTCCATCGCTTCTGCCACTACCTTGCTACAATACTATTGTCATTGTTGTTTTGTGACATTGAAGGGGTTTATCAGTGTGAACAGTCCAACTTTACCGATGGGGGGGGGGGGGGGGGGGGGGGGGGGTGTTGTGAGGGGCAGTATCACTCCAGCCCCAGAACGGTAAAAAAAAAAAATTTAATTAAACAACAATTTGCTTCTCTGGTTGGATGCTCCAGTTTTCTCGTCCAGACGACTGTCACAGATACCGTGGTTGATATTTGATCACGGATGGAGGCGTCGGCACGGGCAAGAAAACCTACCTTTGAGTTTGAGGACAAACTCTTTCTCCAGGAGGAGGGTGATGTTATGGACTCCATAGTATCTTGAGTAACTGGTAGACGTAGAGGGTAACTTATGTAATTTTCAGATTTCTCAATTAAGTGGTATTGATGTAATGTCTTTAAAGAAGTATGGCCTTGCCATTGGCCTTTGTAAGTGTGCGTCCTAATCCTTTATAAGGACGTCGTTGAATGAAGAAAACAAAACATTGATCATTAGTCTAAGTTAGTTGTAAATGAGATCGGGTTCTCTCTCTCACGAGGCCTAAGGTGCAAGCTTCCTTCGAAAGCTTGATTCTTCATCTTCTTCCTCCTTGTATAAGCCCAAATAACAGAGATGTATAAATAAGCCCTCAAACCAAGGAGAAGTGATATTTTTCTGATATAGCAACTCAAAAAGTTATGCAAAACAATTGGCTTAAATTCAAATTTTTCAATGCAACATAATACCAGCATGACCTTTGATTCTTCCAATGCGAATATATCTTTAAATATAGATCATATTGACATGAAATTTTCTCCTTATGAAACTAGAATTAAATAGATTTCATCCAAGTATAACTTATCTTCATAAAATATAATTATCAGAAGATAAATAATCTGATAGATTTCGGTCTCTATCATTTGGCCGAACTAAGCATTGTTTCTCCTTTTTTTTCAGCATGACTATTGATTCTTCCAAGATCAATATCTCCTTATAAAAAACTCATATAGAAGACTTACATATATTTATTTTGATATATAATTCTCCATATAAAGTCTAGTTCATGATAGCATAAAATACCTTGGTAGTTGAAACTTTCTACTGCTGCTCGAACTTTTTTTCAATCTGACCTATTCTAGTTCAAATATTGATTTCCCTTCATAGATTAATCCGATTAAAAATTGGTTGAATATTTAAGAGGATAGACTTAAAGATATTTCTTTTGATAAATAAATATATATATCCATATAAATTCTCGTTCTTGATAGCATAAAATACCTCGGAAGTTGAAGTTTTTTCCTACTGCTTGAACCTCTTTTGCAATCTGACCTTTGCTCATTAAAATATCGATTTATATTTTTATATAACTCCAATTGGAAAAATCATTTTTTGTTGGAAAGTAGACTCAAATATATTTCTGTCAATATATAATTTTTAAAATGAAAATCTCATTATAGGGGTGAAAAACGCAAATAAAACTACAAGTGTAGGGACTAAAAAATTAACTACGAACCTTGACTTAAGGTTTAGGGTTTAGGATTTAGAGAAAAGGATCCCATTATCTCTGTGGGTTAACCAAGTCAACTCACATAACCTGCTCTGGTACCATGTTGAATTTATGGAAAAGAGAAAAACTTCATTGACTTGTTATAATCAGAGTACATGAGCCTTTATTTATAATAGAGGAAGGTAGTAGAGTCCAATTACAATAAAATTACATTTATCCCAATTAAACCCAAACTCTAACACCTAAGGATAAGCCTTAGCATAATTAAATAACTCAATATAAATAGATGACAAAAATAACTCAAACTAGAACTCTTCTATGACATGACCATAGGGTAAAGATGTCAGCTCGTGGTTATCTTTGTAAGTCATTCTTGATCATCCAACTTATGTGATAAGGATACCAGCTCGTGGTAATCATAGTGGGTCCTACTTCTTATGTGTTTGGGCTCATCTTGTGGGTCTTCCTTGGTCGTGTGACCCATCTTACAATACTCTTAGAAATGTGGGTCTTCCTTGGTCGTGTGGGCTGGAGCCCATCTTCCAAAAAAAAAAAAATCTTTTTTTAGTACATCTTTTGTAGATGTCTAGTGATGAAGTTTACCTCATCAAAGCTCTCTTCACTAGAGTCATTTTTAGCACTAGCTTTGGCCTTAACATCAAGGGTTTTTCTTTCTTTTAGGTTGTTCTTTCTCTACTTCTTGAGGTTCCTCTCATAAGCTAGGAGAATCCTTAGAAGTTCTTTTGAGGTCATCATTCTAAAGTTAGAATTATCACGAATAATGGTCTTCCTCATGTCCCATGACTTTGGAAGTGCCTTGACAAGGTTGTCATTTTTCTTATAGAGGGAGATCTCCTTTCCTAGAATGTTCAATTCATTAATGATATCAATGAACCTAGAAGTTCATCTCAACTATTGATTCGTCGTATTTTCTCTTGAATTCATTGTATTGGGAAATCATTAAACGAATCCTAGAGTCATTGATTGTAGCATTCCATCCATGTGTAACCTCTACTTTATCCCATACTTCATTGGCAGTCTTATACGTTGTTGAATTTCTGGAAAAGATAAATATTTCACTAACTTGATATAATTTGAATACAATGAGCCTCTATTTATAATAGAGTGTTGGAAGACAGGGCTCAAGCCCACACGACCAAGGAAGGCCCACATATCTAAGATTATTATAAGATGGACCAAATGACAAAAGAAGGCCCACAAGATGGGCCCAAGCCCATAAGAAGTAGGACCCACAATGATTACCATGAGTTGGCATCATTATCACATCAGTTGGAAGATCAAGAAGGACTCAAAAAAGTATCTTTATCTAATGGTCACATCCTAGAAGAGTTTTAGTTTAAGTTAGGTTTGTTTTTTATCTATTTTGAGTTATTTAATTAAGCTAGGACTTATCTTTAAGTGTTAGAGTTTGGGTGTAAAGGGTACTTTTATTGTAGTTGGACTCTACTACCTTCCTCTATTATAAATAGAGGTTCATGTACTCTGATTATAACAAGTCAATGAAGTATTTTTATTTTTCATAAATTCAACATGGTATCAGAGCAGGTTCTATGAGTTGACGTGGTCAACCCAGAGAGGTAATGTGATCCTTTTCTAAACCCTAAACCCTAAGTGTAGGTTCGTAGTTATTTCTTTTCAGTCCCTACACCCGTAGTTTTCTTTGCGTCTTTCACCTATATACTTAGATTTTAATATTTCAAGATATATATTGAAGTAAATATATTTGAGTCTAATTTCCAAAGAAAAATGATTTGTTCCAATCGGAGTTATCTACAGAGAGATATCGATATTTTAATGAGCGAATGGCATATTGCATAAAGGTTCGAGTAGCAGTAGAAATCTTCAGATTCTAAGGTATTTTTTGCTATCAAGAACTAGAATTTATATGGATAAATATATATCAAAAGAAATATCTGTAAGTCTATTCTTTTACCTATTCAACTATTTTTTTATCTGAGTTATCTACAAAGAGAAATCAATATTTGAAACAACAACGGTCAGATTGAAAAAGAGCTTCGAGTTGCAGCAAAAAACTTCAACTTTCGATGTATTTTATGCTATCAAGAAAGAGAGTTTATATGGAGAATTATATATCAAAAGAAATATACGTAAGTATATTTTCGTACCTATTCAACCAATTCTTAGTATGATTTTTTTATAAGGAGATATTGATCTTGGAAGATTCAATGGTCATTTTGGAAAAAACAGGAGAAATAGTACTTAGTTGTGCTAGATGATAGAGACCAAAATATATCAGATTATTTATATTTTGATAATTATATTTTATGAAGTTAATTTATACTTGGATGAAATTTATTTAAGTCTACTTTTAGGAGGAGAAAATTTCATGTCAATCTAATCTATATTTAAATAAATATACGCATTGGAAGAATCAAAGGTCATACTGGTATTCTATTGTATTGAAAAATCCGAATTGAAGCCAATTGTTTTGCGTCACTTTTTGAGTTGATATATTAGGAAAATATCTCACTTCTCCCTGGTTTGAGGGCTTATTTATACATCTCTATTATTTTGGCTTATTGCTACATCTATGATATTTGGTTCAAGCTGGGATCACTGTCATTACCTCCCAACTTGAAGGGGAGAAGTAGAAGAAGTACAAGAAAGAGGTATTTTATTCCATATATGGTGTTAGGCTCCCTCGCCATGGATCGTGTCACCGTGATTCCAGATTGAACTGATTCGTGGAGGAGGATTTAGTGTTCTTCAAGTGATCAATTTCTGAAAATAGTGAGCTTTCGAAGGAAGTTCCACCTTGGGCCTCGAGAGATAGAGAGAACCCGATCTTGTTTACTCTAATTGATCAATACTTCCTCTTTTCCATTCCACAACGTCCCTATAAGAGATTAGGGAATACACACCAACAAAGGCCAACGACAAGGCCATAGTTTTGAAAGAAATTACATCAATACCAACTAATTGAAAAAGTTGAAAATTACATAAGTTACCCTCTACGTCAACGAGTTAATGTAGATGCTATGTATTCCATAACATCATCCCCCTCCTGGAGAAAGAGCTTGTCCTCAAGCTCAAAGGTGGGGTAAAGGGCCCGAAATTCCTCGAGGGATTCCTAGGAGGTTTCAAGCATATTGGCGTCAGCCCATTAGACTAAAATCTCCCACGATTCCTGGACTCAGCGAGCAAGCAAGACTTTCACTAGTGAAGGAAGAGCACAACCTTCTTGAAGGGGAAGCAAGGGCATGTGCAGCATGGGTGAGTCTCCCCGAAAGGGCTTCAAGAGAGAGATATGGAAGACATCATGGATCCTGGCTTCTGGTGGGAGTTGTAGATGATATGCAACATTGACAATACGAGCCAACACCTGGACAAGTCCATAATATTTGGGAGAAAGTTTGTGCATTTTTGCTGCTGTAACGAAACACTGACGGTAAGGCTGAAGTTTTAGCCATACATTATCTCCTGGAGCAAAAGAGAAGTCACAGTGGCCCTTGTCATAATAGTGCTTCATAGTGTCCTGAGCTTTCTATAAGTGAGCTTTGACCTCTGCAAGCTTAGTATCCCGTTCTGCCAAAGCCTTGTCTAGCATCGGTACTCGAGAGAAACCAGGTTCATAAGATAGGAGACGAGGGGGTTCACACCCATAGACGACCCAGAATGGTGTGGTGCCCAATGCTATATGGTAGAGGTCTTATAACAATACTCCATCCAGGCTAACTAGCGTACCCAACGTGTGGGGGTATCCCCCACAAAACACCTCAAATATATTTCAATAGTGCGGTTGACGACTTCGGTTTGGCCATCGGATTGAGGGTGGTATGTGGAGAAGAAGGTCAATTTGGTACCCTGTAATTTGAATAGTTCTTTCCAGAAGGTACTTGTGAAAACAACATCCCTGTCACATGTGATGGACTCGGGTAGCCATGCAGGAGAACAATCTGGTCCATGAAAATCTGCGCAACATGTGTCGCTGTATACGGATGTGCCAAGGATAGGAAGTGCCCGTATTTGGAGAACCGATCCACCACTACCAGAATAATTGATTTACCAGAAGAATTGGGGAGGCCCTCAATAAAATTCATGGATATATCTGCCCATACCTGAGAAGGTAGCTGAAGAGGTTGCAGTTGGCCTTCTGGGTGTAGGGATTCCGCTTTGTTCCGTTGGCAAACATGGCACGCAGATACATATTCAGCGATCATACGCTTCATACCCTTCCAATGGAAGTCCCTGCAAATACGAAAATAAGTTTTCTGCTGGCCCTCATGCGTGTTTACATGAAATGAAGAGATAATGCTGTTGAGTAGAGAGGAAGTGTGATGGGGAAAAATCGATTTTTATACAAGATGAGGCGGCCCTAAATTTCCCAGTTGCTGTCCACAGTGCATTTCTCAATATTCTGGTACAATTCGATCAGCTCAGGATGATTCTGAATTTTAACTCTGATGAACTCTAGCAAAAGAACCTGTGGATGATTAATAGCATGTAGTTGAGGCTCCAATAGGTCCCTGCTTGATAGTGTATATGTGCCCCTGTTAAGGTGACCGGGTTTGTACTCCACCTTGAAACCAAACCCCATTAGCTTACTCAGCCAATGTTGCTGTGGGGAAGTAGTGATACGTTGCTCTAGTAAGTATTTCAAACTGCAATGGTTTGTCTGGATCACGAAGTGTCGACCCCAAAGATAGGGCCGCTAATGTTGAATGGCTTTGGCTAAGCCAATAAGTTCCCTTTCATATGCAGCTAATTTGTGGTGGTGCGGGGCCAGGTGAAGGCTGAAGTACACTATGGGGTGGCCGTGCTACTATAAAATTGCGCCAATGCCCCCACCGGAAGCATCACATTCAATAACAAACGGGTCTTCAAAATTTGGTAGTTGGAGAACCGGTGCAGAGGCTAAGGACTGTTGCAATTGCTGAGCCTAGGAACTTCATGTAATAGCCGGCCAAGCCTAGGAACTCCTGTAAAGTGATGACAGAATGTGGAGTAGGCCAGCCAAGCATTGTCTATATTTTTCTCATGTCCACTTGAACCCTGGAGGCGGAGATGACATGACCCAAATAAGCGACCTCTAAGGTACCCATAAAACATTTGGATTTATTGAGGAATAAATGGTGGGAACGCAAGAGGTTGAATACCTGACGCAAGTGCTGAATGTGGTCTTCCCAATTCTTGCTATAGATAAGTATATCATCAAAGAATACCAGAAAATATTTGCGTAAGAATGGGCAAAATACCTCATTCTTAAGCACCTGAAAGGTGGATGGGGCATTGGAAAGACCAAAGGGCATCACCAAGAACTCAAAATGACCGTGATGTGTATGGAAGGCTGTTTTCTCCACATCGTCAGGGTGGACCCGAATCTGATGGTAGCCAAATTTCAAGTCCAGCTTAGTGAATAATTTTGTTCCATGGAGTTCGTCCAATAGTTCTTCCACCACCGGTATTGGAAATTTATCATTTACCATATGAGCGTTGAGCTCCCTGTAGTCCACATAGAATCGCCAAGAATTGTCATGCTTTTTGACCAGCAGCACTGGCGAAGAGAATGGTGAGTGGCTGGGCTGAATAATGCCTTGAGCTAGCATGTGTTGACATTGGCGCTCTATCTCATCTTTCTAAAAATGTGGGTAGCGGTACGGACGCACCACCACTGGCTCGGTGCCCAACTTCAACCGAATACGATGATCACAAACCCATATCGGGGGAAGGACAACATGCTCCTGGAATAAGTCAGCAAAGTCAGCCATGAGCGAGTTGAGCTGACTACGATCAGAGTCTAGAACTTGTATAGGTTGGAGAGTGCACGGTAATGGGGCATGAATACCATGTAGTGTGAGCTGGTGTTGATATTGTCTAAAATTCATAGTAAGGGAATGGAAATCCCATAAAATCGAACCCAACCGCTGTAGCCATTTAATCCCCAGCACAAAATCAAACCCAGCAACTGGAATGACCAGAAAATCTGCCTCAAAGTTGTAGCCTTCAATAACAAATTGAACTGCTGAACAGAACCCCACGCTGGTAACTTTGTCCCCATTAGCTACAAAGATGGAAATGCCAGAATTGTGTTGAAGTGGCAAGCCCAACTGTTGTGTTGCGGTTTGACTGGGAAAATTGTGGGTGCTACCCGAGTCGACCAGTGCCAGTAACATGAGATTTTGAATACCAGCATGTACCTGCATAGTACTGGTGTTGTGTAACCCTGTCATGGCGTGGATGGAAATGGCTGGTTCTTCCTCTGTCGTGTCTACCTCCTCCTCTTGTGGTGTGATGTCTTCGGGATCCTCTACCTCTAACCAAAACAGCCTTTTACATAAGTGGCCTATGAATTATTTTTCATCACAATTAAAATACAGCCCCTGAGCCCTTCGCTAATCCATTTCTAATTTAGAAAGGTGTTTAATATATTGTGGGGGGAGGGGTGGACCTTGTAGTCTCTGATGTATGGGAAGGGCGTAGCCCTTGGCGTAGAGGGGGGTTGTAGGTTGGGGGGGCACCTAGTGTAACTCGGCTCTATCAGGGGGGTCTACGCCCCAGGGAGTCTTTCATAATCCGATGTTTGGCATCCAGTGTACGTACCAAATTCATAGCATGGGCTAAAGATGGGGGTTCATGTAATTCCACTTCGAGACGTATGGCTTCCACCAGACCAGCAGTAAACAAATTGACATATTGGCTTGGACGCACAAACTAACTGGCGCGTGCAAGACGTTCCTGAAACTGTTTCTGATAAGTCTCGATGGACCCTGTTTGCTTGAGATTAACCAAATCCCTGAGAGGATTGCTGCGTGCTGGTGGACCAAACCTCAACATACAATAGTCTTTAAAAATGTCCCAATCATACACCCGATGCTCAAAATTAAATTGGTAATACCACAACTGCGTTTCATCGAGCATGTGGAAGGCAGCTAAAGAAACCCTCTCCTCGGGCTGGGTTCTTTGGTTCCAAAAAAAAAGTCACACCAGTGCAACCAGATTAATGGGTCAGTAGACCCATCATATGTTGGAAAATTTAATTTGGTGTACTTGGGCACGTTGGAAGGGCTGTTGCCGTGAGTTCCCCCTGGAGTTGGATGAGTGGAACGCTGAGGAGGCACTAGTGGTGGTGGCATAGGGGGCTGATCGGCATGTCTGTTGGAACTACCTGGTAGAGGAGCATCTTGTTGCCCCTGGAGTTGGATAAGCTGGAGAAGAGCATCCTTAATTTCTTGCATCTCGGTTCGAATGGCAGCCTGGTCAGTTCGAAGTGCTTGGGATTCAAGCTGAATCTCATCAATGGAGTTGTGCAAACCAGATGGAGAGGATGAATCGCCAATGGCAGTCCTCCTCTAGGTCACCCCCTCTATGTGTCCCCTTCTAGGTCGCCCCCTTCGAGTTTCGAAGGTGCCTGCTCTAATACCAAATGTTAAGCACCTAACCAATACTACCCAAAAGAGCAGCCTGTTAGGAGCAGAAGGCATAAGTACTGAACCCCAGGACCATAACAGTACACCCCACCTTCGTGAGCTGACGTCCGCTGTGGCTTAACACTCAACGATGAGTGTCGGGTCAAGATTCCATAATCCCTTACGACGACCACATCCGGGGTTCGCGACACCTGCGTTGGGACTCCCCTCGGGAATTCAAACTCACGACGTGGCAGCCCACTCTGATACCACAGTGTTAGGCTCCCTCGCAATGGATCGTGTCACCCGACGATATTCCCATGATTCCAGATTGAACTGCTTCATGGAGGAGGATTTAGTGATCTTCAAGCGACCAATTTCTGAAACTAGTTATCTTTCGAAGGAAGCTCCAACTTGGGTCTCTCTCAAGAGAGAACCCGATCTCATTTACTATAATTGATCAATACTTCCTCTTTTCCATTCAACAACGTCCCTATAAGAGATAAGGGAATGCACACCAACAAAGGCCAACAACAAGGCCATAGTTTTGAAAGAAATTACATCAATACCAACTAATTGAAAAAGCTAAAAATTACATAAGTTACCCTCTACGTCTGCTAGTTACTCTAGATACTATGGAGTCCATAACATATTGTGGATGAGTTTATGTGACCAAAATATTCAAGAAAAGGGGAGCACAAAAGATAAAGCTTCTACATCTAAGAAAAAATATATATATCAGATTAAGTTTATTTCATGGGTCCTTCTACAAGGTTTATTATTTGTGTTCAAATTATATGTGTTGGAAGATGGTCGTGTTATATTCAACTGCAACTATTATGTCTCTTTGGGGACATTATTATTGAAGAAGAGGTGGCCTCATATCATCATTTATTTTACCCCATAAAAAATATCAAAATTATTTGTGGTTGGGGGTCTATGACAGAGGAACTTCATCTAGGTAAAAAATATCAAAATTATTTGTGGTTGGGAATCCATGACGGAGGAACTTCATCCCCGTCAAAAAGATCAAAATTATTTGTGGTTGGAGTCCATGACGGAGGAACTTCATCCCCAACAAAAATATCAAAATTACTTGTGGTTGGAAGTCCATGACGGAGGAACTTCATCCCCGTATAAAATATCAAAATTATTTGTGGTTGGAAGTCCATGACGGAGGAACTTATTATTGCATCTATGTTATACTCCCCTGAATTGGCCAACTGGGTCTCAAGGAAGAGAGCACTACCATGAGGGGGAGTGTTGGAAGATTGAAGGACTGCCATTTTATACAAAAAGATCCTATACATCATTTGCAGCAAGCTGGGAGTTCTTGATGTTCTCTCACCCCCAGCATCAGGGGGAGTGTTGGAGGATAGGGCTCAAGCCCACACGACCAACGAAGGCCCACATATCTAAGAGTATTATAAGATGGGTCAAATGACTAAAGAATGCCCACAAGATGGGCCCAACCCATAAGCAGTAGGACCCACAATGATTACCATGAGCTGGCATCCTTATCACATCAGTTGGAAGATCAAGAAGGACTCAAGAAAGTATCTTTATCTAATGGTCACGTCCTAGAAGAGTTTTAGTTTGAGTTAGGTTTGTCTTTTATCTATATTGAGTTATTTAATTATGCTAGGACTTATCTTTAAGTGTTAGAGTTTGGGTGTAATTGGGACAAGGGTAGTTTTATTGCAATTGGACTCTACTACCTTCCTCTATTATAAATAGAGGTTCATGTACTCTGATTATAACCAGTCAATGAAGTATTTTTCTTTTCCATAAATTCAACATAGAGGAAATAAGTAGAATCCAATTATAATTAAACTACCTTTGGCCCAGTTACCCCCAAAGTTAAACACCAAAAGATAAGTCAAAGAATTTAACAACTAAACATAATTAGAACACTAACATAACTAAAACACCTTTAACTAAGACACTTCTGTGAGACCTTCTATGAGACATCTCTAAGATGTCACCATATTAGCTTTAGGTCTATGAGACTTTTTTCTTGGAAAGTCATGTAAGAATCTTCCATATTTTCTCTTCAACACTCCCCTTGAAGTTGCAGTTTATAAATGCATCTTGCAATGAAAAAGATTTTTGGTCTTCAATCTTCATTGGCTAAAATTTTTTCATAGATGTTTAATCTTCATCATTTGTTCTCCTCCCTTTCTTGAATATTTTTGTCACATGAACATTAACAAAATACCTCTTTCTTGTTCTTCTACTTCAACTTCTCCCCCTTAAACTGGGGATAAAAATGACATAGAGACCCAACTTGGACAAAACACAATGTGGAAGAAGAAAATCACTTCTAGTCATAGGACAAAGGTCCATACACTAGTTAAAATGTTCACAGTCTAAAACACACTCCACTCAATTTTAAAGGTGAAAAAATTGCCCAATTTTAGGGCTTAACAAAGAAACTACTTATTTTTTTAGGGTAGCTCAAACACAAATCCTCACTTCGGTGAGGAATAAAAGACATGACCCAAGCTGGATGTTTGGCCCACTCCTATACTTCTTATGTAGTGGGTCTAGTCATTCCTCTAAAGTGATGAAAAGACAAAAAGTAAAGAAATACTGAAGGAAAACAACTTTAATCGAAAGGAGGCGACTATGCAATACTCATACTTCCAAATGAATCAAGAATATGAACTTTTTATTTTGAAAAACTAGGGAAGACTATAATGGTAGAACTTGTAGAATTTAGGATTCCATGCTAAGAACTTCAACCAAACTAAGAAGAAGAAGGAGAAGAGAGAGAGAAGAGATCAATCAACAAGGGAGAGAGCTTGGATGGAGGAGAAGAGGGAGAGCGGCTACCAAAGGAGAGAGCTTGGTCGAATTTTGGGGAAAAGGAGGAGAGAGCTTGAATGCTCTTCCTCTTAGATAATGCCTCTATTTATAGCTTTTACAATGCCCTTTTAGGGTTACAACATTATAAAAGAAGAGACATAAAAAAGACAAGTATTTATAACTTCATGCCTTCTTTATGAGAATTCTTCTTATTTACCCATATGCCACCTCTTATATGAGTGGACTTTCTTTTCTTGGATGTGTGGACTTGAGCCCACTCTTCTAACACTTTTATTGGACGTGTGGGCTTGAGGCCACTCTTCTAAAATTCCCCCTCAAGCTGGAGGAGGAGAAAAAATATTATAGATACCAGATTGTCACATATAAAGGATAGGATTTTAGACATAAACAGTTTAGTAAGAATATCTTCTACTTGCTCTTGTGATGAAACATATTCGAGGTAGATTATACTCGCTTGAAATTTCTCTCGTATAAAGTGGCAATCCGCCTCGATGTGTTTGGTCCTTTCATGGAAGACTGGATTCGAAGTAATATGAATGGTTGCTTGGTTATCACAATGTAGACCCATAGAACCTCCTTTATAAAATCCTAATTCGGTAAGAAGGGATCTAATCCATAGGAGTTCACTGACTGAGTGAGCCATAACCCTGTATTCTGCTTTTGCACTAGATCTTGCAACCACATTTTTCTTCTTACTTCTCCATGTAACCTGGTTCGCTCCAACAAGAGTGCGAAGTCTAGATGTAGACTTCCTATCATCAAGTGATCCAGCCCAATCCGCATCTGAGAAACCTTCTATGTTGAAGTGGTCATTTTTCTTATAAAGCAATCCTCTTCCAAGGGCTCCTTTTAAATATCGTAATATTTTCTCCAAGGCCTGCCTATGGGTAAGTTGTGGTTTATGCATGCACTGACTCACCACAGTTACAACATATGATATGTCTGGTCTAGTTAACGTGAGGAAGATAAGTTTGCCCACAAGTCTTTGATATTTTCCAATATCAATATCGTCTCCAGAACTTGCATATAATTTTACATTCGCATCCATAGGTGTGTCATTTGGGCGACACCCCATCATTATCGTTTCTTCGAGGAGGTCCAATACATACTTCCTTTGAGACAATATTATCCCATATTTGGAATGATGAACTTTTATGCCCAGAAAATAATTTAGAAGTCCAAGATCTTTAGTTTTGAATTCATGACATATTATGTTTTTAATTCTTCTATGCTATACGCATCATTTCCAGTTAAGATAATATCATCAACATACACAACCAATAATATCTTACCTTTTGAGGTATCTTTAAAATATACCGAATGATCTATTGAGCACCGACGAAATTCAAACCATAGTAGTGCTTGGCTAAATTTATCAAACCAGGCCCTAGGAGACTATTTAAGCCCATATAAAGACTTCTTTAAGCGGCATACTAACTCCCCCTCAACCACATAACCAGGTGGTTGAACCATATAAATTTTCTTGCGACGAGTGATAATAAGATACGTACCGAATTTAACTTGGCAATAGTAGGGAATGTCTCCTCATAATCCACTCCATAACATTGAGTGTACCCTTTAGCGATGAATTAGGCCTTAAGACAAGCAACGGACCCATCCGGATTGTGTTTGATGGAAAACATCCATTTACAACCCACTGGTTTCTTACCTTTCAGAAGCCGTGTTAAATGTCATGTTTGATTCTCATATAAGGCTTGCATTTTCTCGTCCATAGCCTCCTTCCATCCTGGATGTTGCAAGGTGATAGATGCTATATTCTGACATGAGAACTAAGTTAATTATAATAGAATAACCTTTATAATTGTGTTATAGGTGGTTATTTATCGGTTTTCAAATGAAATGAGCATTTATTGAATTTGGCATTAATCACTGTCGATATTGCATATTTTCTCTCCTGAATTATATTTTATTGTTTTTAAGGTTTATTTCTTCCTGAAATGCTTTTTATAGATTTAATTATGGAATTTCAGGAGAATTATGGTGGAGAAGGAGATATTTACCAAAATACCCTTAGTGAAATGGAGATGATTTTTAGGTCAAATCGTTTTAAAATAAATAAGATTATTTAAAGCAAAAGGGGGGCATCCAAAGAGGGGGTCGAAAGGGGACCCGAGAGGGAAAACCCGAGGAGGGAAGGAGCGTGAAGAGAAGAGAAACAGAGACCAAAAGAGAGGACTTTGACCGGAAACAGGGGAGGACCCAAGAGGAGTTCCCCACCACTGTTCGCCGGCCAATACCTTTCACCGCGCCACCGTCGTCCACCGCCGTCCAGCAACTGAGAACAAACCTGAGGAGAGCTCGAGAGAGTCTCCGTCGAGGTGAGTTCGACAATCGCTCGCCAGGCCGAGAAGTGATCCGAGAGGGCTTCTCCGATGCCACTTCCGCTTTCCGACCATCCTCCGGCGTCGTTTACATATTCCGACCAGTCCCGGAGCCATTCCGACTCCAACCGAGACTCGAGAGAGCCGGTTAGAGAACGTCAGCTCTGTTTCGCTCTTCGCCGGACATTACCTCCGGCCGTCGGCTTCTAACCGTCGTCGCCGGCGTCGTCTCTACCTCCGGCCACTCACTATTGCTACCCGACGCCACCAAGTTCCGGAAATTCCAGCACCCGTGAGAACGAGTTGCTGCCCGAGCGAGAGGAGGAAGAAGGGGAGTAATTCGTCATTATTGAATTTAATTTTTTATATGGTTTGAACTTAGGTTTTGAATGTTAATTGAATCTGATTTGATAATTAAGGTTTATTTAAGATTTGTTTTCTTGATATTTGATTAAATTAGTTAATTAGGGTAAGATTATAATTGAGGTTGGATTTTGGTATTTTAATCCGATTTCTGTCTTTAACTCTAGGCGCCCGAGAGGGGCTAGACGCAAGGATTGAGAATTCGGATTCGTGGTTACGTGGCGCTCGAGAGAGGCACGAATCACGGTAAAATCCAGAGTTGATAATTTTAGCATCATCACAATAGGAAATTAATTCTCTGCATTCTATTGTAATCTGATCTTGGTCATTAACTCTCTGCGCCCGAGAGGGGCTAGACGCAAGGATTGAGAATCCGGATTCGTGGTTACGTGGCGCTCGAGAGAGGCACGAATCACGGTAAAATCCAGAGTTGACGTTTCCTGTTGTGCAAATAGTTAATTAAATTATTGCTTGATAATTTAGGATATAATTAGTGTTTAGTTCATATTAATTCATCATATTTGGTTAGGCTAGTTGACTGAAGAATACACGAAATTCAATCCTCCCTGTGGATATGACCCTCGCTTACTGCTAGATTACATGAACGATTCGTACGCTTGCGAGGTATAAAAGTCGATGTAACTAAAATTCTACATCACAAGGCCTCCTGATAGGAGTGCAAAATAGAAGTGGAAGAAAGATAAGCAAGGAACTGAGAACAAGTAGAAGACAAACGATGGTGAGACATATAGTTGGATATAGGATGAGAAGTAGTATAAGAATGATGTTCTTTTCTTAGAGCAATGGGCCGAGTATCAAATTGTGGACCAAATGGAATAGGAGGACTTACCTCAGTAGGATCCAAAAACTCCACAGGTGAGGTGTCGGCCGGTGCTTCGGAGGGTGGAGTAACATTGGCATGAAAAGGCACAAATGGACAAGGAGTGGTAGGAGGGAAGGACAAACCAAGATGAGCATCTTCCGAGGAATAGAATGAGGTGTCCTAAAAAAAACACATCCTGAGACACAAGTAACCTTCAAAGGGTGGGATTGTAACAAACATAACCTTTTTGGGTGCGAGAGTAACCCAAGAAAATACACTTTATAGAACGAGGACAGAGTTTACTTTTCTGAGGAGATGTGATATGGACAAAGCATGCACATCCCAAAACCTTTAAGGGAAGAAAAAATGGGTCTTCACTAGGAAATAATACAGAATATGGAGTTATATGACCCAATACTGATGAAGGTAACCTATTGATAACAAAAATAGACAGTAAGTAGAGCATAAGATCAATAAAAGTAAGGAGGCCCCAAGCAACCTCAAGGAGATGACGACTCTTTCTTTCAGCAACACCGTTTTCTTGAGGGGTGTAGACAAAATATGTTTGATGGATAAGGCCATGACCTTCACAGAAGGATTGGAACTCACTAGAAAAATATTCTTTAGCATTATCGGACCAAAGTATTTGAATTTTCTTGTCAAATTGAGTTAACACCATAGTATGAAAGGCCTTAAAGATAGTAATTATTTCAGATCTTTCTTTAAAAAGATATAACCAAGTAACCCAAGTAAAATCATCAAAAAAAGTTATAAAGTATTTAACATGAGAAATATTAGAGACACACAAGAGTTCCCATACATCAGAATGTACTAACGAAAAAGGAGCAACACTAGTAATTTTAGGCCGAGGAGAATATGTACTCCTTTGGTGTTTGCTTAATTGACTAACCTCACAATTCAAAAGTTTATAAAGACTTTAATAAAGGAAGTTGTTGGAAGACAAGGCCCAAGAACACACGACCAAGGAAGGCTCACATATCAAAGTGTATTAGAAGATGGGTCCAAGCCCATAAGACCAAGGAAGACCCATGTATCCAAGAGAAATAGAAGACGGGCTCAAGGCCACAGATCAAAGAGAAGGCCCATAGGCCCACATACATTGATGGCAGGATGGTAAATAAAAGGTCATCTCATAGAGATGGCATTGATGTAATTAAATTAAATTTCTAGGGTTAAAACCCTAAACTCTAAACCCTAAGTTCAGGGGTATTATTGTAATACAATAGTTTCATAAATCTATAAATAGAGTTTCAGGGGGAGGGTAAGGAATAATCATGTCCATAACCCTTCTTCCTCTAGTTTTCTCCCAATGGGTTTCTCTCCCTTTTTCTCCATGAGCTAAATTCATGGAGTCCTGAAAATCAACATGGTATCAGAGCTTTGATTTTCAGGACTCCGACTATGGTTTTTCATATCTCATTCCCCGTTGGTTTTTTTTCATAGTTGCTAGATATTAGTTTTTAATTTTTTAATTTTATGTTTTTCTGTTGCCACTCTCTTCATGAGACCATGCTCATTGGAGTGCTAGTTCCTGAGTTTTTTTTCTTTTTTTGCCTAAAATCATGTTTCTCAGTGTCTCTAACCTCCCGCACCAGCATACGAGCACAAGCTCAGCCATTGGCTGGCCAACCTACTGCAGGGACAAATTCCAGTCTGATGATCGGCATTGCACTACGACCTTCTTTATTGATCTTCCCGAAAAGTTGTTGGTCGTTGTCATCGTCGTGGGCCGTTCATCTTCAGCTAGCATCTGATGTAGAACAAAAATTTTCTATTTATTTTTGGAAGATCTATAAAGCTTTTCCAACTCATTGCCAGCTTGGTTGCATGGGTCCAAGACACAGTAATTCTTTTCTGTTTATTTCTTGGCAAGCCGAGAACAGAGACGAACGATGACTATTCCAGCCTGTTCAAAAGCGCTTTGTTGTTCCACTTTGTTTGGCTGACGGGGAAGACGACCCACCATCGCCGGAGAAGATAACTCTGCACCCGAGACTCAGAGAAAAATTATGCTGCTGCATTAAAACTAGAACTCCATGGCTATTTTTGGAAACTCCTCTGCCATTCCAGAGAAGAACTTCCGAAGTAAAGGCAGCAATGATCAGCCAACTGTGGGGAGGAAAATGGAAGCTCTGTTTCCGTAGCGCTCGGTCAGGGAGGAAGAAGAAGCTTTGTTTCCCTCTCTGTTCGCTGCCGAGGAGAAGACGAAGTTGTGTTGCCGATTTTGGGAGGATGAATCAGGGAAACCTGCTTGCTGTTATTCATAAACTTTCCTTTTGAAGATTTTTGTTTTCTACTTGCCGAGAGTCGGAGAGGAAGGAGATACGAAATATTTCATGTTTACAAACTTAGGAAACATGATTTATTAAAGTCCTGGAGCACTCTATTCTGCCAAGACCCGAACTCGCCCGAGTCCACTTGAACCAGCGAGCCAGCATCCCAGCCAACCCGAGCATACTACTTCTGCACCAGCCAGACCAAGTCAACCCAAACTCGGACTAGGTCAACCTGACTTGGACCACTTATTTTTTGCCTCGATATACATGCCAAAGATTTCGAATCAACTCGGTAAAATTTTTCTTTGGCTGGATTATTATTTTTGAAGAATTGACAGATTATTCCTTGGTCAACATATTATTTGGTACAGATATGTGCATTGGATTATTTCATGGGTCATTTTCAAAGGATTATTTTGGGTTGTGTTAAATGGGCCCGAGCCCATTTCAGTTGCTGCTATTGTGTCTCTTTTGATGAGACATTATTATTGAAGAAGAGGTAGCCTCATACCATTATTTATTTGTTCCCCTAAAAAATATCAAATTTTTGTGGTTGGGAGTCCGTGACAGAGGAACTTCATCCTTGTCAAAAATATCAAAATTATTTGTGGTTGGGAGTCCGTGACAGAGGAACTTTGTCCCCGTAAAAAATATCAAATTTATTTGTGGTTGGGAGTCCATGACGGAGGAACTTCATCCCCGTAAAAAATATCGAATTTTTGTGGTTGGGAGTCCATGACGAAGGAACTTCATCTCCGTCAACAATATCAAAATTTTCGTGGTTGGAAGTATATGAGGGAGGAACTTCATCCCCGTCAAAAATATCAAATTTTTTTTGTTGGAAGTTCATGACGGAGGAACTTATTATTATATTTATGTTACTTTCTCCCATTAATATCACATATTACTCTACCACTTGAGAGTCGTTGTCCTGTAGAGAGACACGGTGGTGGAGGTGGACACTTCAGAGTAATGTCTTAGCGGCTAGGAGTGATTTACTCTCACTGATATTATACCAGTGGGGCCTCATGAATGAGAGCACCAACATGAGGGGGAGTGTTGGAAGATGAAGGCATATTATACAAAAAAAAGATTTTATACATCATTTGCAACAAGCTGGGAGTTCATATTGTTCTCTCACCCCCATTTTGAGGGGGAGTGTTGGAAGACAAGGCCCAAGCCCACACGATCAAGGAAGGCTCACTTATCAAAGTCTATTAGAAGATGGGTCCAAGCCCATAAGACCAAGGAAGACCCATGCATCCAAGAGAAATAGAAGATGGGCTCAAAGCCTACAGATCAAAGAGAAGGCCCATAGGCCCACATACATTGATGGTAAGATGGTAAATAAAGGTTCATCTCATAGAGATGGCATTGATGCAATTAAGTTAAAGTTCTAAGGTTAAAACCCTAAACACTAAACCCTAAGTTCAGGGGTATTATTGTAATATAGTAGTTTCATAAATCTATAAATAGAGCTTCAAGGGGAGGGTAAGGAATAATCATGTCCATAACCCTTCTTCCTCTAGTTTTCTCCTAATGGGTTTCTCTCCCTTTTTCTCCATGAGCTAAATCCATGGAGTCCTCAAAATCAACAGAGTAAATGGCGAAGGGAAGATGGATAACCAAGCCGATTGTGACAAAGTTGTACCTCGGATGTAGAGGATGAAAGTGTAGCTAATGGAGGCAGGTTGAAGTAATACTAGGCCCCTTTTTCATGGCCACCACCAATCACCCGCTTCATAGTTAAATCTTGAAATACACAAGAAGAGGGAGAGAAGGTGATAAAGCAATTTAGATGTTTTGTGAGCTGGCTTACCGAGAGTAAGTTTAAAGGAAATTGAGAAACATATAGGACATCTTGAAGTGGGATAGAGAGTGTAATAGAAGAGGATCCCTTGCCAAGTAATTTGGTTTGGGTACCATTAGCAATAGTAACAAATTTATTGGGAATACACGAAGATCAAGAATTGAGTGTGTGTTTTAAGGCACCTGAGAGATGTTTGAAGGCCCCAGAGTCTCTTATCCAAGATGAAGAGGAGGAAGAGGAAGAAATCATACCTGAAGCAATAGTGGTAGCAGTTGTAGGTAAAGGTGGAAGGGAAGATTACATAATTGACTTCATTTTTTGAAATGTGTCATAGTCCTCAGCAGTGAGAGTCATCTTCCCGGATTGTGAATCAGCCTTATCTTCCTATTTATCAATTTTAACGAAGGTTGGGGTAGTCGTGACCCAATCTGGTTTCCCATGTAGCTTCCAACAATTTTCCTCAAGGTGTTTCTGTCCACTACAATAGGTGTATATGTGAGGCTCTATGCGTGAGTGGATAGGACTAGTTCTACCACCTCTTGTTCGGTCTCCTCTAAAATTTTTGTTGCGTCCTCGGTAGGAGGATGATGTTGTTAAACACTTAGCCAATACTATCGAAAAGACTGGCCTGTTAGGAGCGGAAAACATAGGTACTTAACCCCAAGACCATAACAGTACACCCTGCCCTCCCGAGCCGATGACCTTAACACAGCAACAGGGACCGAATCAGGAGCCCATACTCCCTTACGGCGCCCTGCCAAGGGCGTGGGTCCACCTGCGCATGTGGGGACTCGAAGTCGGGACATAGCACCTTTTTTGATACCAAAAGTTAAACACCTAGCCAATACTACCGAAAAGATCAACCTATTAGGAGCGGAAGGCATAGGTACTTAACCCCAGGACCATAACAGATGTACCTCCATTACCATAATACATAGCCGATACAACTTTATTATGTGAGGTAAGACATAGATTAGGGATCCGCATCATGTGGCATTGATTTCATCTAAGGATGAAAGTACGGAGGAGCTATGACGTTGAGTCTTAGCAATTTCATGGTATGGCTTGATATTGGTCAAGCAAATTGTTGCTGCTAAAGCTTCCCATTGCCTCTCTTTGACCGAAATATCGATAGAGTACGGTTGATCGATCTTACAATCTTGAACGAGACCTCGAAACCGAGCCAAAAACTCATGAATATTATCCCCTTGCTTAGTATTTAGCATGTTTCGCAAGACATCAAACAATTTTTGAAAACAGGTCGTGCCAGAACAAAACTTAGCACATGTGTCCCAAATGTCTTTGGTTATTTCTAAGTGGACAACATTGTTGTCTACATGTTTTTCGATACTATTAATAAGCCAAATAATGACCAAATTATCATTCTTAACCCACTTGAGGTAGGATAGATCTTCTTCATCAATCGGTGGAGAAGGTCATGAGTAATAAGAATCTTTCGTACTGATTGCGACTAACTTAGATAATTTGAAAGGTCCCTTAAGAGAATAGTAGTAATTCTAAGTATGTCACTCTTACTACTTGTAATTCCAGCATCCATCTTGAAGTAAAAAAATGTTTAAACCACACTCAAGATCAATTATTGAAGCTGCAAGTATAAGAGTGAGTAAAATCAAAGTGGGAAGGCACTTTAAATCATGTATAGGCTGCCAAATAAGTCAATCCAAATGTCCCAAATAGACCAAATAAGAGAAGATCTTCTAAAAAACCCACTAATTCAAACTTGAAGGATTCGTGTACCAAATCAGTCACTTGCAAATTGAGATATAGAATCTTATCCACATGATCAGGCACTAAAACATCAAAACATTTGTGCCTATGTCAAGTGGAGGCACCATCCAGAAATAAATCAAATCCTCTTATATCCTTTAAAAACTCTGAAGAGGATAGAGTGAAAACTTATGCCTTAACGCAAAATTCCAAAATCGTAGCTAAACACTTTAAGAACCACAATTTTCTTTCTTTGAGATCATTTGTAGCAAATAAGGTCTCTTATCAATCTCAACTCATAGGGACAATACAACTTTCAAAAAATCAAGTATTGGAGTTCAAGAGAGTAGAGAGGGCAGCAAAAAGTAGAGACACGTAGATGAAATTTCATCATGTTGGGATTTTAACATATGTTGATTCACCAGCTAAATGAATAGACCACATGAGCAGCACCAAGTGAGAGGTCTTGCAACAACATGTGCTGGAATTCCAACTCATAGAAAATTGATCCAAGTCACATGTAAGTAACTGAATCTCAAATCATCAATCCTGATAAAACAACTTGTAACAACCAATCTTGATCAAACTTGTAATTTATCTACAAGAAGACCAAGATGATAACATCTTCTTAATCACAAGGGATTAATCTTCAAAACTTCTCATATGAAGATCATCTTGTCTTGATGTAATCCAGAGATCAAAACCTGAACATATAGCAAGGAAAATGTATAAATAATAACCAGAAATGACTTATCTCTTCCTGGTTGGACTCCTTCCTTTATGAGTAATTTCATGGCCAGATCTTCATAAATATTTTTTTCATATACTTCATCAAAGGGGATCCTAAAATCTATGCTCTGATACCATGTAGAATTTAGGATCTCATAATTAGAACTTCAACCAAACTAAGAAGTAGAAGGAGAAGAGAGAGAGAAGAAATCAATCGCCAAGGTAGAGAGCTTGGATGGAGAAGAAGAGGGAGAGGGCCTACCAAGGGAGAGAGCTTGGACGAATTTTGGGGTAAAGGAGGAAAGAGATTGAATGCTCTACTTCATAGTCAAGGCCTCTATTTATAGCTTTTACAATGCCCTTTTAGGGTTACAACATTATAAAAGAAGAACCATAGAAAAGACAAGTTTTTACAACTTCAAGCCATCTTTGTGAGAAGTCTTCTTATTTACCCATATGCCACCTCTTAGATGAGTGGGCTTTCTTTTCTTGGACGAGTGGGCATGAACCCTCTCTTCTAATAGAACTTAATAAATTTGATCACGTATAACATTTTTTTGGGGGTGAGCACAATTTTCACAGCAAAGTAAAAAAAAATGCAAAACTTGAAAACAACATCAAAGTAGAAATTTTTTAAATATCTTGAACGAGCACATCATGGAGTGATTAATTCTGACTATAACTCTCTCATAAGAAGAGAAATTAGGTTGAAAATCACTGATTCTAGGAGAAAATAAAGAACAAAGAAAATCAAGATGTTATAGAATATTAAAAAACGAAGCTTTTTATATTGGATTAAGTATAAATTTAAAAATACTTGAGTCTAGTTTCTAGAGCAAGAGCCCATTTGTAATTCTAAGCTATATTATTTTAGATATTAATATTAGAAGTATTAAAGGTCAGTTTAGCCAAAAAAATTCTCATTTTTACTATTTTCTCTCTTATTATCTCTCTTATTATCTCTCCTTGTCAACTCCAATGCAAATATCTCCTTAAATATAGATCAGATTAAAATCATATTTTCTCCTTCTGAAACTAGAATTGGATACCTTCAATCAAATATAACTTCTCTTCATAAAATATACTTCTTTTGAAATTAATAATCCGATAGATTTTGGACTCTTTAATCTAACTAAACTTGAGTACTCTTTCTTCTTTGGCCATCATGACCGTTGACTCTTGATGAGGACATCAAGCCTATAAGGACTACTCATGAACCAACTCAAGTTCCAGTTCGTCTAGTGACGAGGGCACAAGCTAAAAGATGCAAAGACATGCTGAATAATTTAGTCCACAGAGTTATGCAACAAGGAGCGAGTGTGGCTACAAAGGAAGGGGTGCAAAGGCTGATTTCGCTCATCAAGGTTGATCCGAAAGAGGGCACAGCAGCCACACACATGCATTGAGGAAGAGCATTGGGGCCACAATTTGGCAAGACATTAGAGTTTCCTTAAGTTTATTTTAGTGAATGTAATTAGGGTTTCAGGCCTCCACAATAAATAGAGGCTTCTAAAATAGTTTTCGGACTTTTGGCATTTTGAGTGAAAAACATTCTCCTTGGATTCTTGCACGAACTATTCGAACTTATCATGGATTTTCCTTCTGGTGTTCATCGACTTATCAAACGGATTTCTATTCCCGTTTGTGGTGTCTTCGATTTCCATCCAAACTTGAAAGGTCCTTATGACATTTACCATATTTGGTAACGGGTTTCGTCACAGGTTGGTGTGGTTTGTATCAGTTGGTAATCAGAGCTTTGGTTTCTCAGGTTTGTCTATCCTTTTCTTTTTCGTTATTCCTATCTGTTTTTTTTTCCTTTTCTTGGTTTAGGTATTTCGGCTATCATAAAAAAAAGGCCAAATTGTTATTCTCGTCTTTCTTGATTTCTATCCTATTTTCGTTGTCTTGATTTCTGTCCTTTCTGCGGTATTAGTCTTTGAGCCCAGTGTTTAAAAAAAAAAAAGGAGGTTTTCGATTACTCTGTTTTGGTACTCATTTCATATCCTAGTGTGTTTGTTTGGAAAAGAGAGAAAGGAAGAAAGAGAAGATGATCCGAAATTGCTCTTAAATTTTTTTGTTCTAATCATGATTCTTATGTTCTAGAACCTCTTTCGCCAAAACCCCACTCTTGAGTGTCAGAAATCATCACATTCCGGGTACAAATTTGTTTCGTTTGGGTCTGTTTTTAGTGTTGATTCATTTGGTTTGTTTCCATTCTGAATTTGTTTATCTTGTTTCCATTTTGATTTGTTTGGTTTCTTTTTGATTGATTTGCTGCCGGAATTCCTTATTCTTGTTTGATTAGTTCCAAAAGAACTCAAAGCAAAATATGAGTGGATTGGTAAGGGAAGTGAGGGTCCTTTTCTTTTCATATCTTTTTGTGTGTGTCTGACCTTATTTGCAGAGTCAAAATCATGTCGCATAATCAAGAGAAAAATTCAAACGAAGAGAGCCCATTGGCTTGTCTTTTGAAGCTGCAAATACAATCATTAATGGGGGAGATGAGATGGATGATGAGGGCAGAGATGGAAGGTATGCAGGGAAGGTTGGAAAGGTTAGAAGAGCGGACACAAAGGGTACAATCTCCACTGGTTCCAAACACCTCAGTGAGGAACAGGCGGCCTCGAAGGGAAGTACAGGATATGGACGAATTTGAAGGTGACAATTTAGAGGAGTTTGATGGAATGGAAGTGGGCAGCCATAGGAGATATGGCCGGGATAGAGAAGCTAGGAACTGAAGCTAAGAACCGGGTAGATAGTAATTTGGGAAATATCAAGCTGAAAATTCCTGCCTTTCATGGAAAGAGTGATCCTGAAGCCTACCTTGAGTGGGAAAAAAAAGGTGGAATTGGTTTTTGATTGTCACAATTATTCTGACTTAAAGAAGGTAAAATTAGATGCCAATGAATTTACAGATTATGCTATTGTATGGTGGGATCAGTTGGGCATCAATAGGAGACGGAATGGAGAATGTCCAATTGACAATTGGGATGAAATGAAGAGGGTAATGAGACGATGGTTTGTACCCTGTCATTACTACCGGGATCTCTACCACAAGCTGCAAAGTCTCTATCAAGGGAACCGAAGTGTTGATGAGTATTATAAGGAAATGGAAATGGCAATGATTCGAGCTAATGCGGAGGAGGATAGGGTGGCTACAATGGCCAGATTTCTAAATGGGTTAAATCGGGAGATTGCTAATACAATTGAACTACACCATTATGTTGAGTTAGAAGATTTGGTGCACATGGCTATC